>NW_028292584.1:0-312500 GCF_029948245.1 Actinia tenebrosa
GTTTTTCCTCCCCCTCCGTTAAAATCACATTTGAGTTGAGCATTGTGTCCATAGAACATTGAATGTAGTGGTAGTGCGTGTGAGCGAAAAGTGTCCCCAATTAGTGCGAAAGCGCTAGAACGACTAGACACCTAAATAAATAGAGGATATTACATGGGCGCGCGGAGATACGAAATTTATCTTCGAGTGTGAAAAGATCTCTCACAAGTGAGCGCAGCGAACGAGTGAGAGATTTTCAACACGAGAAGATAAATTTCGTATCTTCAAGCGCCCATGTAATATTCTGTTTATTATATAATTATCAATGACAGTATGTTTTGGCTTTTTCAGGCGATTCTTTCCGCGTATTTTTGAATAGCCATCGCAATGGTGTTATTTTCACACGTGAAAATAACATGTTATTTTCACGTGTGAAGATATCAATTTTTCGAAATAGAGAAAAATAGATATTTCATCGGTAATTATATAATAAAGATATTTATTTTCTATTTTCATAGAAGAACGTAAAAAAAGAGAGAAAAAAACTGGAGGAAATGAAAAGAGCCTTCTTGGCAAAGGAAAGACATGAAGAACCAACTAAGGGAGAATTAGAAATCGTAGGTAAGTTCCTCTTGTAAGGAAGAATTATTTCCTGATCAAGCTAATGATGGAATCTTATAAACCATTGGACGTAATGTAGTGACCACTTGTCATTCCCTTGAGGATCATTTCTTTGTTTGATGTTTGTGCATGAGAAGACGCATATGATTGGATACGGCTAATGTTTAATCTTATTCTCAAGACATCATTACGCCCAAGGTAAAGAGACAAACTATTGCCAAGAGCTTTCCCGAAATAATATGGTCCGAATCAAGGTAATCAGTGCACGTAGAGGCATGAAGATAACTAGGAATTCTTTTTTCTTTACTTCAGATGGACTCAAAGAAACGGAGGTAAAAAATGAAAGCGATAAACCAAAGCAGGGGCAGAAGAAATCCTTCATCCAGTAACAGAAGAAGCGTGCTTGTCGTCTCCTACCTCTACCTTGGAGGCAGCTCCTAATGAAACAGGGATTACTAGTGAGACAAACGAGAAGAACGAAGAGGAAAAAGAAGATGGGAAGAAAGAAAAAGCTGTTACTGAAGTCGAGGAAGCGACGGGAGTAGGCGAGGGAGCGAAGAAAGGTGAACAAGACGTCAAGAAAAAGCGCGGTAAAAAGAAACTACCGCTTTGTTATCCACGTCGCAAACCCGTAAAATCTACTGTTAAGACTCCCGATAAACCCAAAGAAACAGAAAAGAAAGAGAAAAGGCATGAACCAAAGGAAGAAGAAATCTTAAATCCTGTCGCTAGTACTTCTATCAAGCTCTATTCGCCTATAACTGCTGTACGAGATCAAGACATCGATATGTTGATGGAATGGGAGAAAGAAGGTACTCAAGGTTGGAAGAAAGAAAAGACATCACGTGATTTTCAAATATGGAAACGAAAAGCCCGAGAGGGTTGTCCGCCCGTCAGCAAGGTAACAAAAATAGAAGGAGTTGGATATTAAAGACGCTTTCGGAAGTTTCAATTTCATTTTTCGTAGTTATTAACAAAAATAATTAAAGTCAATTAATATTAATTAAAATTAATCAATATGATTCATATTAGATAATAATGATAATTGATATCAATTATTATTACTTATTAATATTAATTTCTTATTATTATCATTAATTCATATCAGCATGTATTTTTTCATTTGACAGGCGATTCTCACACTAAATGATATTCCATATGAAAACGGTAAGCCATAACTATTAGTGATAATCAGTCAAAACATTGATCTTATCAGAAATGAATGTACTGTCTGTTTGCACGGTTGCTAAACAATGTATTAGTATATAGGAAAAAAATCAGAATACAGAATTTCAACTGGTTTCTTTACACAATAGAAAGAAAAAACTATGAAATATCAGAAATTGAAAAATAGCATAGTAAAAGCTCTAACCTTCTTTTCTTTGTCTTTCTTCTTCTTCTTTCGTTCTTTTTATAAAACGAATGAAAAAGAACAAACATTAATGCATATACACTCCGCCAAAATCAATAAAATCGGGTGCCTATTTTGGACCATTGTGTTCAACTTGTCCTCGAATAGACCTCTTTATCTTGGGTATGTTTTCCTATCACAGAAGAAATGTCATTCTCTGGAAATAAGATTTGTTGTGGCTTTATCCATGTTCGTGTGTCTTCTCCACCGTTAAACAAAAAAGTGATACTCTAGGGAATGACACGTGGTCTGAAGATGGAAAACATAACGCCAGATGTAAAGAGGTCTATAGCAAAAAAAGACTACGCACATATGGCTAACAGGCTTGAAATTTTCCCTTGTGTGATACAGCTATCTCGTAACCCTTTTTTCAGCTGTTGAAATAATTAGTGACTGGGACACCAGGCAAGACTGGGACAAGACGTTCGATAAAGTTACAGTATTAGAAACAATTGATACATCAAGACTCGTCTATTGGTGAGGAAATCTTTTATTTGAAAAAGTGTTTACAAGACATACTTTGCAATAGGAAATGCATAACCAAAATTTGGGGCGGGGGATGGAGCGGTCTATTATCTAATTTAGTTCTTAATCACATTTTTCCTGCAGTCCTGTCAAAAAGAAAGAACTTTTCTTGGCCGTTAAAGACAGACAAGAAGAACAGTACTACGCGTCCGCCTGGAAAAACACAACACATCCAAAAATTGACGATAATAAAACCAAAGAACTTAAGTAAGAAATCGCAAGAATTCCGCTTTACATTTACAGACAATAAACTGATAAATGCATGACCTTCTCTTAAGGCCCTGGCTAACTGACGAGGAAACATGTTTCCCTAAATGTTTCCTAAGGTGGCAAAACTGTCAGGAAACATCGGGAAACAATGTTTTCATGCGTCTTGGAAACATGAAATGTTTCTGCCGCACAGCAAAAACATATTTTGCGTCTTGGAAGCAAAATTCGTTGCACGCAGGAAACATCGAGGAAACATGCGCGCGGTAAACATGTTTCCTCGTTTAGCCAGGGCCTAAGTTAACCGACAGGGCCGTAACGAGCAGCGAAGGCGAAAGCAACGAGGGGAGTTCGGGGGCAAGGACCCCCGGCCAAGTTTGAAATTCAAACCCTCGGAAATGCGATATCCAGAGTTTTGAGGGGCATTTGTGACATTTTACCAAAGCAACTGCCTCGCTTTCCTCATAGTGGCTACGGAAAGGCCACATTTCAAACTTCGTCTGCACGTTTATCTGGTACAATTAATTCTTCTGTGATGACATTATTAACATATGAGTATACGTATAATACATTTCATTCTTGGTATGCAACATGCAGCAAAATCTTACCCAACCTTTTTTCAAATACCTGCTTATGATTTAGTCCTCGTCGAAAATATGCAGGTTTTTTATTTTCTTTTATTTTTTATTTTCTTTCTTTATTTCCTTCATTCTTTCCTTTCTGTCTGCCTGTCTGGCCTCCTTTAATCCCCTTGTAATATTTTTTCGTTCTTGCCATTTCCTAGGCTTGACTACCTGGTTTCTGGTCTAGTGATTCGTCCAATCAGTAGCGGTGGTTCCCAGATCACCCTGCTCTGCCAGGTCAAAGGCTCGGTTCCTTCACAAGTCAAGAGTACATTCTTGGCAGCCAACCCAGCCAAATGGATCGAAGATCTCAAAAAACACCACGCTAGCAAAACTAAGGAAAATGCTGCAAAATAAGAGCATGCTTCTAATAAGTCATGAAATAGTCTTTAATTAAAAAAAAGGTTTAAAAAAGGTACAGCGGTTTCTGTGTGAGACCACATGTAGAAGAGGTTATTGAATTTACTTGCAGAGATAAGATAAAACAACTAGTAGATAAAGTGCCTAAAATATTTAGAGTACAGTTTTTGAACTGCCATTTAAAAGCTGTTATGTTGATGCTGGTGGAATGTTACTTCATTGCCTGTACGGTGCAAAATTGCGCGCAGTTTTGAAAGCAATCAATGCTGCCAGCCATGTCACACGACGCAATTTGTTTCACGCAATGTCCTACTTCAGCCTGCAATATTGCGCGCAATGTTGCGCCTTGTGTCCACGCCTTCGGGTAGCTATCCTGTGGCACTAGTTTAGTGTAGTTCGTTCGTTGCATTTGATTTTTGCACAGCTCCTAGCTTTCCCGCTTTAGTATTTTCACTTCACTTTCACTATGTTGTACGAATTTTAGAATTGTAAAATGCTTTACGATATTTAAGGACATTTATATTAATAATTAGCTAGAGAGCTCTAGTTATCATGTATTCAAGGGATTTTCAATCAAATCTATATTCTTTGATTTTACTAATGCAAGCAGATAAATTGAATAATCGCGTGCTCCAAAACACTAAAACCTTGAGTCGTGTGCGACATCAGAAAATGAACGCACGAAACAACATGTGATTAACGTTCCAAAGTTTTTGTTTGTTTGTTTTTGATTATTTCTGGGTTTTTTATTTTTGTGTTTTTTTTGTGTGTTTTTTTTGTGTGTGTGTTTTGTGTGTGTGTTTTGTGTGTGTGTTTTGTGTGTGTGTGTGTGTGTGTGTGTGAGTGTGTGTGTGTGTGTGAGAGTGTGTTTGTGTGTGTGTGTGTGTTTGGTGTGTGTGTTTGGTGTGCGTGTGTGTGTGTGTTTGGTGTGCGTGTGTATGTGTGTGAGTGTGTGTCTGTGTCTGTGTGTGTGTGTGTGTGTGTGTGTGTGTGTGTGTGTGTGTGTGTGTGTGTGTGTGCGTTTGGTGTGTGTGTGTGTGTGTGTGTGCTGATTTTTTGTTTGCTTGCCTTTTTTTACTTACAGGAATGATTCAACATGCAAAATGTTAAGACAATATTATGAAAGTTCAATCACTTTGTTTTCATCCCTAAACATATAGACAAACACTTCGATCATTCCTGGTAAGTGCTTTCACAAGTGCTATTGTCTAGCACATTCTAATAATACATTCAATTCAATCAGCTAGTGTCACGCTCAGCACACAAGGTATTTTATAATGACTCGTCTAGTCCTGAAGGCATATCACTTTGACACCAAAGTCGCCCACACATAACTCCCCACCCTACCCTAGGACGGGAAAAATCATTTGTATAAATAATCTATATATGATATTTTAAAGCTATCAAGTCTTCAGTTTATAGTATTATCAACTGGTTCTATAACATAGTATTTCAAGTTAAATCAAGCAATACCCAAGGTTTGGGGATGCTCAACATTGCGTCCCCTGATCCCCACGCGACTCAAGTACTACCCCTCTCCTCCCCCCTTAATTTTCGTCACCAAAGCAATAACTTATCTACTTTAGCAGTCCATGGGCTTGGACCTTCACGAAGGTTAAATAAAGAGGGCCAAATTTTCATCAAAAGCTGAGCTCGAAATCACCCAACTAGGCGCAGTGAGTATGAATCTGTCAGTTCCGTGTTTTTCTTGAATGTTGTTTAAATGATCTACAATTAATAAAAAAACAGTTGCTCGGGTTTATTCACCGGATGGAGTATACAGTGCTAGTCCAGTTTCGTTTGATTTGCAGTCAAAACTTGTCAAGCGTCTCTTCCAAGTACTAAACTTATAATTCACCAGAGTTTTGCTACATTTTTCTTATGAACGGTGAGACTGAAAACGAGTCTAAAAGTGGGCATTCGTCCTGTTCTGAATTTTTTTTTTTACCAATTGATAGTCCTAATGGGAATTTATAATGGCTCAGTATGTATTTTTATGCATGCGGTCAAACAAACAACATACAGACTCAGTTGCTAAATGTGCGGTCTCTCATGCCTTCATGTTTTCTCCCATTCTGGAGTCGCTATTTCAGTCTTGGCAATATTGAAGGTTGATTATTGAAATACTATAAAACTCACACCTCAATTTCTAATCTCGAAATGAGCCAGCCAACTTAGTGCGTTCAACATTTTGGAACGCAGTTTGACCTGCTTTGACTTCAGCTTCTCGTGTTGTCGCTCACCTTGTCAATCCTGTTCTGCATACACAGTTCGCCTTTATTAAAGTCTACTGCTGCTAAATGGTATCAGAAACCATTTTTATTTGCCATTAAAGTAGAACTAAATCAGAGTAACGGAATGTTATATTCTAGCGTTTGAAATCAGTACTTATATCTTTATTCTTTTATGTCTTTTCAATGATGGTATAGACTCGCTGGATCGGGCTAAGTTGCTTATACACTTAGTTATGATTAATTCATTCCTCTATTTATTAAAGAAATTAAGATTACTTCATGATTAATTAATATATATCAATTAACGATTAATTAATGGGTCGCAGTAAGGTAAATTCGGAACGCCTTCCTTTTGTGAATAATACATTCCCTCAAGGACAGCTCACATATTTAAAATATTCAACACTTTATTAATCTTTTATTAACCGATTAATGATTATCTGATGTGCTCACACACTGAAAAAGATTGATTAATTGCGAGATGGTTCAGATAAGTGTCGCACAATAACTACCACAGGTTACCAAGCGGAAGAGAACTTCAAGCACGTTTTGTGACCTAAGCTACATATCAGCTTTCGAAACTCAAAACCTCGGAAAAACAAGTCTGAGCTTTTAGCTCTTTTAACTATTTAGTGCCTATAAACCTTCAAACAAAATTTTCAGGAGTTGATTCTTTAGATATGAATAGTTGATTGGGAAAAAATTTCCGTCATTTTGATAATGGTTTTTTTTAAAGATATATAGGTTTATATTTCCAATATCTTATTGACTATGATGTAACATAAGGGATAACGGTCCCTTAGGAAAGCATAGCACTACGTTTCGATATTGCTTATTGGTCTGATCGAACTTATACAGGCTTATAAGCAACCGACCGACTAGGAATATATCTTTTTTCGCTAATAAAAAGATTGCCTTATTGTTGAAGATTTGAATCTAATAATAATAATTTAAAAAAATAAAAAAAAATAAAAAAACGATTAAAAAGAAAAAAGAAAAAGAAAAGAAAAATCTTATGTGGATAAGATGGAATTCGAACCCACCAAAAAAATTTCAAAAAACGCGATTTCACTGTGCCATACCCCCGAGACATCCGCAGAGCTGAGGCGGCGTATGGACTTCGGACCTGACGGCGATTAAATCCTTGGGTGTACGAATTACGCAAGAAAATGTTCTAGCCGAAGCATCAGGGGAGAGACCAGCCGGCCCCCAGACCATATCGGCTAATCCCTTGCATCTCTGCCACGCACGGAATCGGTTGAAAACATATTATTAAAAAGTCTAGTCTATTCGGTGCATTGTTTTCACGGCTATTGTTATGCTGATTCACCTGGAACCGTGGTCAAGTGGATAAACCGTTGTCGTTCAAGATACGAGTCAAGCTTGTCTGCGGAGGGTTAACACTTGGATGGGTGACCTAAACATTATACCTACTCACGCTTTCGCTCCTTTTTTCCGTTTTCCTTTTTTGATTTTTATAACACAAATCAAACCGTTAAAACTCGAACAAAGCTTATTATACTTCCTATAGTCTCTTATAGTGCTAGCATTGTAAATCTCAAGTAAAAACCTGGCCTGTAAAAATGACTTAAAACAAGGTGAAGACCGTCTACCACGGGGAATTGAAGGTCGCCAACTTTATTAATTATGGCATTTTCATTAGACAAATCAGTCTCCCGTAACAAGTAATTACCGTAATAAGTAATTTAATTGAATAACAACCGTATGGTGCTGGTGGTACTAGCTGGCTCGCAATGGAAGTGCAAGTTCATTTCCGTTTTTCAAGTCCGAGGGCACAACTCTTCCCTGTCTTGACCGACTGTAGGACGGTAAATAGAGAGTTTTAGATTGACTTTTTTTCTCCCTGCAAGCGGCAAAAGTGACCACGTTTTCATAGTTTTCCTGTATTTTACTTTTAGATCTTATTCACCGAGCGGGAGGTCTGTACGGGATAATCTTGACCGAGGTCTGTACCCGACCGAGGTCAAGATTATCCCGTACAGACCGACCAAGCTCGGTTGATAAGAGTTTTATTATATGACCACTTTTCATTGAAAAGGACAAAATGTTTTCGCCGTAAGATTAATACCGGAGAATCTAGACCAGTCCGCGATGCGATCTATCCAATCAGATTGCTCGATTTGCTAGTGTCCAGGCTCTAAGATTCACGGTCATATAATAATAACTTTTACAAACCTTCTCACCAAAGACAAATATTCTTTTGTTTTTTTCTACTACTTGGACTTTTTTTGCGATTCTTTTTAAGATATTTAAAATATTTTTTCAATGGTCAATTTTTTTAATGGTTTGCCGTGAACGCAAATCTAAAACTCTCTAATAATTTTTTAATCCCCCCCCCCCCCCCCCCCTTTTACTTTTCCACTTCATGTTTAGCAATCCGTTATCCCATGTGCGCGTGCGGAAGACGTCGGTACCGTACCGCGCGCAGAAACTGAGAAAATGCAGCCCGCTCAAACAGCCAATCAGAACGCACGATTTTTAATACCGGAACAGAAAAAAAAAAATGAATAGAAATGTTTTAAGTTAAATTGCGAGTAATGAGCTTTTTGCATTGCTGAAAGAATATAAAAGTCTTTGACATTAAAACTGACCTAGCTTATTTGTATATCCACCAAGCATCCTGTTGATACCAGTAAAAGACATACAGACAACAAATGAAATATGATCGATTTTAAACAAATTTTATGCGGCTATTTTGAAGACTTAACTGTCTTGGAAATTTTATCAAAGCCATTTACGGAAATTTTTCAAAATTTTACTGGAACATAGTTAACTATGACTGGAATAAGCTTTATGTCAATCTTTTTATCAGCAACTAATTTGTTAATTAGTTCACCAAATTAATTGAGCGTGAGCGTGTACGAAAACTGAGCAAATAAACTCGACAAACAAAACCTGTTTGTGTACAACGATACGTCATTGCTTTCTGTGTGTGGACAGCATAATGCTTGTAGTTAATAAAGAGTTACCTTTGCCTTCATTGAGAAACCAATTCTATTGATCATGAATTGGAAGAATCAATAAGAATGACAATCGTGCTCCAGTAGAAGTCACGAGTTTTTAATCGTCAATCCCTTAAATCACAAATTCTGATATGAATTAATAAAGTTTGACGGACCTGTAAATGTCACCTTTAAAAATGTTGGTAAACATTTGGCAAATAAGAAGCAGCGTAATGCGAAACAAGCTGTCTCAAATGTTTGACGATCCGCGACCCGAGTACTAAACTTAAACACTTCTAGGCCAAAATAAGGATCATTTGAAAAGAGAAAGAAAAAAAAAACAGGTCTGATTCAATCCTCATTGCAATATTTAACAGGTATAAAAACAAGTTTTTCTCTTCATTTCCCTATTTTCTCTTTTGCAACTAATGTCTAGTGGTGTTTCCATAGACTGTTACTAATTGAAAATTTCATCCACCTATAGATTTGTCAGTTTGGTATTCAATATCTTTACAGTGAAAACCATACGTTTTCTTCTATTTTTTTATCAATTCTATCCTAAGCGATGGCAGAGGTTTCACCTCAAGAGACAGAGTTGGTCATCGAGGGCGAGTCGAGCGAGGTCAGCGCTGATGGTAAGTAAAGTTATTTTTCTACATTGGAATTAATGACAGATTAATGAATCACCTCTACATTTCCGATGCACTCGATTCACTAACACTCCATTCGGTGCTGAAATTTCATCTTATGATGCATTCGAACTAAAGTGAATCATTTTTGTTTAAATTGGATTGGTGGAAGAGGACCTTCGGTCTAACTTATGTGACAGAGTCAAAAGACACTATTTTGGACAGTAATTATTTAGTCATAAATCTATATTTTTAATTAGGAATGCCTCGTGTACACATAGGAATGTAATTCTTTAGTTAACTGTTTGCGTGGAAAATGCGTAAGCAAGAAATAATTTCCGTACGTAATTACATTACAGTGAGTCATGCCTAGGTTTGGCGCTTGTTTACGTAAGTTCGTATTTGGGACATCCTGTTTGCGCCTAGGGCGTGCAACATTGCGTAGGATGTGTAAGGTCTTAAGAATGCAGGTTTTCCCATAAAAGTAGGCCCAAACTAAGCTTAAATCAGTGTAGTAAAAGTTCTTGAAGACGTTGCGTTGTCTACGGATATTTTCACATATCAAGACAAGGAATTCTCTTCGATGTAAAGTTGTGTGAATTTTTCAATAAATTCTTTTGTCAAAACCACTTGCAATCTGATTCATAGCTGAGCGCCTTGCCGCCGGTTACATTTTTGGTGTCAGAAGTGGGATTGCAAGAAAGTTGACATTAGTAGTTACTGATTATTTACCAACGGGAACGAGACTGAAATCATGGCAGAAGAAGCTGTGGCTGCACTCACAGAGCAATTGGCTGCACTCAAGGCACAGCTGGATGGCATGCAGGCTGAAGGAGGACCCCCTGCCCAACCTGTTCCTGCACCAGTGGTAAAAGTGACAGTGCCAAGGGAGAAGAAGCTGAGGAAGTATGCTGGTGGCAGAGACGACAAAGTGCTTGAAGACTGGATAGCGGATGCCCAGAGGTCTGTGGCTGCCCAGAAGTTAACTGGTCAAGAGGCGGTGGATTTCCTGTACCATAGCTTAGAAGGTGCGGCTCGAGATGAAGTTCGACTAAGGCCTGTGGATGACTGGACAGACCCGGATGGCTTCTTCAGGATTCTAAGAGACGTCTTCGGGGAGAAGCTCACCAAGACCCAGCTTCTCCAGAGGTTTTTCGCCAGAAAACAAGGTGACAGGTAGCCCATCCAGGACTTTGCCCATGCCCTGATGTCAATGGCGGAGCACATAACCAGAGTACACGTAGGAGCCCTGGAAAACAAGGACCAGAACCTCAGAGACACATTCGTTGAGAACTTGCGTGACAACCTGTTGCGCAGGGATCTCAAGCGCTATATCAGAGAACATCCCGAGAAGACCTTCAACGAGGTGAGGCAAGAGGCCTATCGTAGCTCGGAAGACACAGATAGAGGAGCACATCGCCATGCAGCGGCCAAGGAGGTGTTGGTGGAGAGCAACCAAGTAAATGCCATCCAAGAGCTTACAGCAGGACAGAAGGCCCTGGTGGAGAGGCTCATGCAGCAACAAAAATTGCTGGATGAGCAGCAGAAGCTGCTAACCCAACTTACCATGAAGTTAGCAAGCCCATCACCACCACGAAGTCCCCCACGTGGTCCGAGGAGATGTTACAACTGCCACGAGCTTGGACATCTTCGGCCGAACTGCCCAAAGCCCCTGAAAGACAAGGCACCAGCAGCACCACAGAAGGAGTCAAACTCCAGCTCTCCACGGCAGTGAGCCACGCCGTGGAGAAGAACTGTAGTGGCTCTAATTCTCTTTTTCAGAACGAAAAGTTTGTCGGGACAAGTCCCACAGTGGTGGCGAGGATTGGCGGAGTACCTGTGAAAAGCTTAGTGGATACGGGCTCCATGGTTACCCTCATCACCGAGTCGTTCTACAGGGAAAAGCTACAGCCAACCCTAGGAGACCTACACCCTGAAACAAGATTACTGCAGCTGCGAGGAGCTAACGGTTTGGACATCCCTTACATTGGATATATCGTCGCTACAGTAGAGATCGGAGGAGTGGTGGTCCCTGGGTGCGGCATCTTCATCACGAAGGACACAGCAGCCACTACAGTAATGCAGAGGAGGGTACCTGGCCTACTGGGAACCAACGTTCTTGGGCAGGTGCCCCAATACCAACAGATCCTGCAAGATGAAGAGAAGAAGAGTAAACGTAAAACTGGGTTCGTGAAAGTAGCCGGCTCAGACAAAGTCTGGGTCCCTGCTTTCACAGAATCTGATATCTTGGTCACAGGCCCATCATGGGGCACTGATGCTGTGATCGAACCCCTTGGTGTACCAGTAGAAGGAAACCTCACCGTGGCCAGTACTCTCGTGGATACTACCAAGACGTGTTACTATGTCAGAGTTGCCAACCAGACGGCAAAGGACATATGGCTAAAGCCGAGGACGCGGATTGGAATTGTGCGAGAGGGAGAGATGGTCAAGAGAGGAGAGCAGTTGGAGTTCCTACACGGGAATAACATGGTGACAGTGTGCTGTAACCTTAGTGCTGACCCTCAGATGCCACCCCAACGGGAAGCTGTGGGCAAAGTACGATGGCAAAGGATACAGACACCCCCTCACGGGATTACCCTGGAACATTTCCCCGGGACGGAACTTCAGAGGGAGAAAGCTCTCCAGATGTTCGAAAGAAATGAAGAGGTGTTCGCTTCATGTAAGGAGGACCTTGGCTGTACAAAGACAACATATCATCGCATCTACACAGACGATGATGTGCCTGTCACAGAGCGTTACAGAAGGATTCCTCCAAACCAATACCAGGAGGTGCAACAGCATCTACAAGACTTGCTAGAAAAAGGAGTGATATGTCCAAGTGAGAGTAACTATGCCTCCCCAATAGTGCTTGTACGAAAGAAGTCTGGAGCCTTGAGGATGTGCGTCGACTACCGGAAGCTGAACCAGAAAACCAAGCGTGATCAGTACCCCCTACCAAGGATAGAGGAATCACTGGAGGCACTGCGTGGCGCAAAGTACTTTTCCACCATAGATCTGGCATCAGCCTACAATCAAGTTGAAGTCCATCCTGATGATCAGCACAAGACTGCGTTCACAACGCCCATGGGTTTGTTTCAGTACACTCGGATGCCGTTTGGACTACAGAATGCCCCAGCGACCTTCCAAAGGTTGATGCAAGGAGTCTTCCGAGAGGACATACTTCGCACCCTGATGGTCTACCTGGACGACATCATAGTTTTCTCATCCACCATTGAAGAACATCTTGAGCGGTTGGAAACGGTATTCAGTAAGCTGAAGCATCATGGATTAAAGGTTGAACCAACCAAGTGTCAACTCTTCAGAGATCGGGTGTCCTACCTGGGGCACGTGGTCTCTGCTGACGGTGTCGAGACAGACCCTGAAAAGACAAAGACAGTTAACGAGTGGCCAGTCCCCCAGACAGTGCGCGATGTGCGATCATTCCTTGGTTTCGCGTCATACTACAGAAGATTTGTCCCCAAGTTCGCTCAAATGGCAGGCCCGCTGCACAAGTTAGTTGCTGAGCTCGGGAGCGGAGGAAGTAACAAGACCACCCGGAAGCAGATTGGCGTACTGTGGACAGAAGAGTGCCAAAAGAGCTTCAACAAGTTAAAGAATCTACTAACCTCAGCACCAGTGCTGGCCTACCCGGACTACACCAAGCCCTTCATCCTAGAGACGGATGCGTCCAACGAAGGATTGGGAGCCGTGCTGTCCCAAGAACAGGACGGAAGAGTCAAAGTGATCGCGTATGCCAGCCGAGGCCTGAGAGGTGGAGAGCGAAACATGGAGAACTACTCATCGAGGAAGCTGGAACTACTAGCCTTGAAGTGGGCTGTATGTGAGAAGTTCAGGGAGTACCTGCTGGGATCGAAGTTTGTCGTCTACACAGACAACAACCCGCTGACATACCTACAGTCAAAGAGTAAGCTGAAAGCTGTGGAGCAGAGGTGGGCTGCAGAGTTAGCAAACTTCAACTTCACCATCAAGTACCGCCCTGGACGTCACAACCAGAATGCAGATGCTCTAAGTCGCATCAACCGAGATGAAGAACCAACCACAGTTGAAGTAAGAAGTACACTAGCCTATTCTACCAATACTACAGACCTACCAGAAGAGGTACGTCAACATTTGATGGTATCAGCAGCGTTCATAAGCAACACAGAGACAAGTGCGCTGGAGGAGCAAGCAACCTCATTCCCAACCACACCTCTCACAGAGATCCAACGACTACAGCAGGAGGACCCATGTATCAGTCGTCTCCTCCACTACCGAAACCTTGGACGTCGGCCAAGTAAAAGGCAAAGCCAACAAGAGACAAGGGATACAAGGAAGTTGCTTAGTCACTGGAACAGGATTGAGGAAAGCCATGGAGTTCTCTACCGCCGTACAGGAGTCGGACAGGGAAGTGAGCTTCGGTTACTGCTACTCCCCACATCAATGAAATCACAAGTACTGAAGGGTGCGCACGATCAATGTGGACATCAAGGACAAGACAGGACAGAACAGCTCTTGAGGAAAAGATGTTGGTGGCCCGGTATGCAAGGAGATGTGAAGCAATGGATCTCAAATTGTGAAAGATGTGTCATTGCAAAAGGATCCTACCTTCCAGTCAAGACGCCGATGGGCAGCCTACTAGCTACTAGGCCATTGGAAGTGCTAGCGATGGATTTTACCTTGCTTGAGCCTGCAACAGATGGAAGAGAAAATGTCCTCGTGTTAACAGATGTGTTCACAAAGTTTACAATTGCTGTACCTACCCGTGATCAGAAAGCTACAACCGTAGTCAAGACCCTGATTAAAGAATGGTTCCTTGTGTATGGAATCCCCCAAAGAATACACTCTGACCAAGGCAAGTCATTTGAGGCAGAACTAGTCAAGGAGTTGTGTGCAGTGTATGGAATTAAGAAGTCAAGGACAACCCCCTATCATCCTCAAGGAAATGGGCAGTGCGAAAGATTCAACCGTACACTACATGAGCTTCTAAGAACTCTACCAGCAGAAAAGAAAAGAAGGTGGCCTGAACACCTGAAAGAGTTATGTTACGCCTATAATGCTACGCCACATGCAACGACTAGATACTCCCCCTTCTACCTGATGTTTGGTAGAGATGCAAAGCTATCTTTGGACATTCTACTTCCTGATGATGACAGACAAGTGACAGTAGACAACCAGCAATGGATTACCAAGCACCAGACTCGTCTACGAGAAGCTTATACCACTGTGACACAAAACTTGAAGGAAGCTGCTACCGTCAGAAAGAAGATCCATGACCAGAAGGGCAGAGCACTGGCCGAACCACTACAAGTTGGAGAGCGAGTACTCCTTCGCAACCGTAAAGTCAGAGGAAGAAACAAGATTCAAGATAAATGGGACAACCAAGTGTACAAAATCGTCGAACGAAGAGACAACAATACATATGTCGTTGAAAGAGCTGATGGACATGGAGGAGATAAAGTTGTTAGTCAAGGAGAAATGCAAGTGTGTCCAAGACCAATGCTGGAGATACAAGGACGACACAGGCAAGCTGACAGGTCTAGACAAACATGTACTGCATCGCCAGAATCATCAGATGAAGAAGATGACATTGGAGGAATGACAATCGCCTTTCAACCAATGACAGAACCAGCTGAACCTGATGATGATGATGATAGTGATGATGCGTCTGAGGAAGAACTGGCTGCACCTGTACTCCGACGTTCCACAAGGACAACGGCAGGCCAACACAGCAACCTCTATAATCTTCCAAGATCCGCACTTCAGTACTGACGAGTCCACCTGCGTATCATTGTTCCTGAATTTGCTCGAGGACGAAGCAAACAAAAAGGAGGGGCAAGTGTGACAGAGTCAAAAGACACTATTTTGGACAGTAATTATTTAGTCATAAATCTATATTTTTAATTAGGAATGCCTCGTGTACACATAGGAATGTAATTCTTTAGTTAACTGTTTGCGTGGAAAATGCGTAAGCAAGAAATAATTTCCGTACGTAATTACATTACAGTGAGTCATGCCTAGGTTTGGCGCTTGTTTACGTAAGTTCGTATTTGGGACATCCTGTTTGCGCCTAGGGCGTGCAACATTGCGTAGGATGTGTAAGGTCTTAAGAATGCAGGTTTTCCCATAAAAGTAGGCCCAAACTAAGCTTAAATCAGTGTAGTAAAAGTTCTTGAAGACGTTGCGTTGTCTACGGATATTTTCACATATCAAGACAAGGAATTCTCTTCGATGTAAAGTTGTGTGAATTTTTCAATAAATTCTTTTGTCAAAACCACTTGCAATCTGATTCATAGCTGAGCGCCTTGCCGCCGGTTACACTTAATTCAATCCAGTTGCCGAGATTGACAATAAACCGTTTGCTTCAGTAGTCTAGATTTCAGTATAGCTTAACAATTCAGCTTGTTCAGTAGAACCCATTAGCTTGCATTTCTGATGTGATAAAATAAATTTTAAAATTTTCTGATAGACTAGCAACCAAATTTTCCATCTATTCTATTAAATTTGGTTCTAGGTTACTCGTACAAGATTGACCTCTACACTAGTGACTTATGGAGAGCTGGGACCGATGCAAATGTTCTTGTGACCATATTTGGAGAAAATGGTGATTCTGGCCAACGTATCCTCAATAATTCTGGAAACGTCTTCGAAAGAGATTCGTAAGAAGAACATATTTACAGAAATACAAAAATGTTTTTAACGCGAGGATGGAGTTCATTCGAAAGTTAATTGCTTCCCATTTAGACCACGTGTCATTCTCGTGATGATATCTTGTTTGTTTTTCAAAGGTCTAGATAACAACTTGTGATCAAACGAAAAATCGTCTTTCTTATAAAAGCTTTAAAATTGTAAAAGATTGTGCCTAAAAAAGCCCTTTTCCATTTTATTTTTTTAGGACCGACAGCTTTAAAATCGTTAGCAGTTCTTACCTTGGTCCGATTAAAAAGATTATCATTGCACATGATAACTCAGGGCTCAATCCATCTTGGTTTCTGAATAAGGTAATAAAACATTATCAGGGGGTGTGGATGGGGGTACCCGATCGTCATTTTTTTTATAACAATTGCTGGTTAACTGCTAGTTAATTTCACAAGCGCTGACCATAATATGAACCAAAATATTGAAATTGTCAGTTTACTGTTAGCTAATAATTTTAGGCCAATTGCCAGTGAACTGTTAAACTCCATCCACACCCTCTTATGAAATTCTCTCATATGTTTTTTTAAGATGTCAACCTTCGAAGTTAGCCTTTCTGAAGTTCCGAGGACGAGTGGAAAGAACTTCGTTGTGAACAGGATGGTGGAACTGACTCAATCTTAGAGATGAAATCAAAAAGCTTTTCCATCTTTTCAAAAACACAACAAAACAAATTTATTAGTCGTCTTCGTTTGAACTTTAGAAAAGCAAATGTAAATGATTTCTACAAAGATTTTTATCAATACTTTTTACTCTTACCTTGCATGCTTACGGTAACATCTTTGAATGTTTTTAACATTGCCCGCCTTCATAATGTTTCTAGGTAACAGTGGAAGATGTGAAGTCTCGTGAGGTATTTGAATTTCCTTGTAGACGCTGGCTAGCCACAGATGAAGACGACGGGCTCATATCACGTGAGCTGCTCTGGTCTGTTGTTAAAGTAAAGGAGAAAGAAACGAGGGAGAGTAAGTATATAATAAAAAGTCCCGTTACCAATTTTAGTTAAAACTGATTAGTACCAACTGATTAATACCAACACCTTCATTATCTCGTTAATAGTACACTCAACAAAATTACTCGACTCTGATTGGTCGAGAGGAGTACAATTATAGCGTTAATTGTACTCCGTAGGAGTACCGAATTAAGTCGCTATGGCAACACGCCCAGAACAATGTCAAAACAATTATTTTCTAACATTTTCTACTTAAAAAGCATAAATAAAATTTAAAGCCGTAAGAACTAATCTTTTTTATGCATTTCAGTTGCACGATGGACTGGAAATCGGCCGCCAAATAGACAAAGATGAACGGCGTCGCTTCGAATTTTTTACTGAAATTTTGTTGCGTGAACTATAAACAAAAAATTGCGCGATCTTCTCGTACAATTTGGAATTAATAGACACTCGTAATGTTTTGAAAGTTCTTTAATTGTACTCGCCTAAAGGCTCGTGCAATTACAAGAACTTTCAAAACATTACTCGTGTCTATTAATTTCCAAATTGTACTCAAGATCGTGCGATTTCCTATACAAATTATCATGGTCCAGCTAAAATCATTTAATCATTTATCCTGAAACAACCTCTGGGCTTATCACTAAGTCATCAGGACATCGCTATAACTCACAGATCAAACCATGAAAAAACCTCTGGGCTGAACACTAAGTCAGGACATGGCAAACTCACAGACCAAACCCTGAAACGACCTCTGGGCTGATCACTAAGTCATCAGGACATCGCTATAACTCACAGATCAAACCCTGAAACAACCTCTGGGCTGAACACTAAGTCAAGACATGGCAAACTCACAGTTCGAATTTCAATTTAGCGTTAGATCTTGAGGAGGAAGAGAAGCCCTCAAATCTCTGAGAGACTTAAAACCTCTACCACCTTATAGATCTTGTACATCCTTTAATAGCTGAATAACAATTAGCGACAATATTAATGCTTTATATCTGTTTTCTATTAGACTACCCTTACACTATCAATATCTATACTGGAACTGCGTGGGGAGCTGGTACCGATGCTAATGTCTACATTACCGTATATGGAACTAACAGCCGTTCCAGGAAGTGTAAGCTGAAGAACAAAGGACATAGTACTTTTGAAAGTGGAATGTAAGTACTCGACGTTTTTAAGGCATTCAATAGTCGTTGCAAATATACTTATTCAATTATGAAATGCTGGCAAATGAAATGATTTATTTAAGGTTATCTAAGAGCTTTATAAAAAGAAAATGGCTTGGCATATGCCAATTTAAAGGTGCTACCACAAAGGAGACATTGGGCAACAATCGTAAATAACTAACTCCTGCAAAATGCACCCAACCAACAACACAGAGCAGCGACTCAATGTGGGTTGTGTTTAACTTGTTCTGCCCCTTGGCTCCAAATCCTTTCTGGGGTGTCTATCAACAACAAGGGTTAGGTCGATTCTTTTGTAATAATGGATAGTATTTCTTACATCAGAACATCAAATCGTTCAATCTGAAATCGCCGTCAACTTTTGTAACCATTTTCTTAGTCCTAATGTTCGTTTTGTTTTGTTATCTCAGGAAAGATACGTGTAAACTCGAAACTAAAAATCCCCTAGGGACCCTGTATAAGATTCGCGTTGGTCACGATAATACGGGACTTGGCCCAGGATGGCTCCTGGATAAGGTATGAATAGTTTCCGTCTTTAGTAAAACATTGATCTAGACTGAGCACACAAGACATCCTATAAGAAAATTAGGCTTTTGCAATACTTCGTTTTTGCGACGATCAAGGGAAGATCTCGTGTCACTAAAGGTTACGAGACCAAAACTTTGAGGCAAGGGGACAAGAAAGCTTTGTCATCTCTCGTCACAAAAGTCAATCCACAATCAGTCTTATACGCAAATACATTATCATTCTTGGAATTCCTTTGAATTTCGGAAAGGTAATAGACCCGTTTCGAATTCCAAATTACCGCTGTGTTCCTTGATTACAGACTTCTTTGCACAGGGTTAGCCTCGAGTTTGTGCAGAATATTCACGTGTTCCAGTCAAGGTCCGTCGAGTTTCAAAGTGTTTGTATTGTTGAAGTTGTGCATTCTTTACTTTACTGTTGGTATTTGTGAATATTTAAACACTGATACGAGGCTAACCCTGTGCAAATGAGTCTGTAATCAAGGAACACAGCGGTAATTTGGAATTCGAAAGTGGTCTATTCAAATTCTGCATCACGACATTTGATGAGCGATAAACTTTGTATTGTGTTTCTTTAACAATGAGTCGAACCCTTTAATTAGTTGTTGCAAACTACAGAAAGTAACTTACACTAAACAGGCTTTTGTTGAACGTGTGTCAGTGTTTCCAGAAAATTGTCGGAAAATACAAAGTTTTCAAGGCCACGTGACTTTGGAATGTTATGGAAACGCCTTGATTGACGTTCATCAAAACATACTTCATCACGACCGCAATTTGTACGATTTAGAGATTGGGAAACTTCGTAAGAGTTTAGTTTAATGATCATGAATTTCATACAGATCGAAGTAGAAGATGACATTACTGGTGAAATAATCAAGTTCGCCTGTGGCAAATGGTTATCTACAACTAGTGAAGATGGTCTGATATGTCGTGACCTGATGAGAGAAGGGTTCGTCGAGGAAGATGAACCGTCCCTTGAAAGTAATGAATTAACTGCTATACCTCACATTAGATCACACTGAACAACAAATTAAAGTCTTAAAAATGCTATTTAAGGCTTCGTCCCCAGGCTACACTCTTCGCTGTTCGGCATGACATCACGCATGTAGCTGCAATCCTGGCTCTCGAGCTCTCGAGCGTCCGCCATTTTGGATGTGGGAGAGCTGACAGTGAGTAGTCTGGAGACGAGGCTAGGCTAATTACATTTCAGCGTCATACTATATGCTTGTTCACAAGGTTTCTCATTTTAGACTACTTGCCATTATTGAGCATAAAATTCTCTTCTGAATTATATTCGCATTTAATATTCTAGGGTAGCTTTTAAGGTTGCTGTTCTATTGCAGATAAAAAACATGGTATCTATAACCTAAAAAATACTAATAAAATAGAATTAAAACAAAAAAGTGACCATGTTTTATACAAATAGATATTTTATTTTTAGAACCATATTTAATGATCTTCTTAAGCGTTACTTTCAATCAGAGAAATGATTTTCTGGAAATAAAGATTGGATTGAAATGGAAAAAAAGTTAAAATTTCTATTGCAAAGTTTCGAAACTTTTGTAATTAATTGAAAAATTATTTCAATCATGGCAATTTTAGATCCTTTTTTAGCGCCAGTATGCATTCTCCCTCTCTCCAGTCTTCTTTACAAACACTGCTTATTCAATTGCTCATTTCTTTCCTTCTCAGCTGTTGCATACACAGTCAACATCTTTACTGGACATAAGTGGGGAGCTGGCACCGATGCTAACGTCTTCCTTACTCTATATGGAACTAATGGGGAATCTCCACAACAAAAGATTGAAAACGAAGGCTCAACAACGTTCGAAAATGGAATGTAAGTAACCGAATGGAATCGCTTTTTTTTGTTTAAAATGCCACTTTATAATGACGTACGTAAGAACGCATTGAATTCCAAGCGTTGTCATCCTCCCAAGCATAAGGCAGGTCTGTTTAAGTCCAAACAAAAGTTTAGACTAAGAACTAGACTAAGCCATAATTAATTTTTAAAATACTATGTTCTTACAAAGAGCAAAGATGCAAATTACCTTAGTATGATTAAAACACAGCAAGAAAAGTCCCGAGGTATCTAAATCCCCAGGACAGCACTTTGTTGCTTCCTATACAAAATTAATTTGGAATGTAGCGAGGGCGTTGCGCCTTTTGTCATAAGTGTTCAAAAAGACGTGGTTAGAGGTCAAGTCCTTATTCTACTCAAATGTTTATATTATATACTATATTTGGAATTTCTATACTGATTTACTTGGGTGCATTAGCACTAATGTGATCATGTTCTCTTGATATTTTTCACAGGACAGACACGTACAAGTTTGACTGTCCATATCTGGGCACGCTGACCAAGATTCGTATCGGCCATGATAACACGGGATGGGGGCCAGCCTGGTACCTCGACAAGGTATGCATTCCGGATAGTTTGTTGATCAAATAACTAAGAGGCGGATAACCTTATTGAAGTTCATTCTCTGTGGTGCAGAATCTTCCAATTAACCCTTTTGGGTTGTAATTTCTTTACCTTTCCAATGTTTTGTTTTTTTACTGAATGTCTAATTCAAAACTTGTAATTTTGTATACGTGGAAAAAAATAAACATTTGAAATACCTTTTGAAACCTATAAAAATTATTCAATTTCTCGATTGCCCCAAAACGATAGAAATGAGATATCACACTGTCAAAGAAAGTATAATTTCCTTTTGGCCACGCAGATCGCGGCATGCACTGTTTCCCAAGTTGTCGAAAAATTACGGTAGACATTCTCATTTGCTACAGGTAACTGTGGAAGACACTAAAAATGGAGATGTCGTAGAGTTCCCATGTTCTCGTTGGCTTGCAACAAATGCTGATGATGGAATGATAGAACGCGAACTTGTCAGGAAAGGTGTGTTACAACCTTGATATTTATCAGAAAAAATCTGTTAACATTTGGTCAGCTACGATTTCAAGCTCACTCCCCCTCATGTGAACCCATACAAATTATGTCTCAAAAACACGTTTGTTCGTCTGTTGATGGTTTTTAGTTGATAGTTGAAGTAATTCCTTGCATTCACTAAAATCAAATTCCTTTTCTAAGTGTTTACTTTTCGTTTTAAATCTCTAACCACATTACTCTTAACAGATGGTTTGCAAGTGGATGGGAAGAAGAGCCAAATAGACGATAGGGAAGAAATAAAAGGCAACGAGACACAAGAGGTAGAAGAAAGAGTTGGGGAAGAAAAAGAAACGGTGAAACAACCAAAGAAAGCAAAGAATGGGACGAAAAGCAAAAAAGACGTCAAGAAAGAAATAAAAGAAAAAGAAAAGCAACAACTACAAGAAAAAGCTGGGGAAGGAAAAGAAACGGAAAAACGACAAAAGAAAGCAAAGGATAGGTCGAAGAGAAAAAAAGATATTAAGAAGGAAAAGAAAGAAAAAGAAGGACAACAGCTAAAAGAAAGAGCTGGAAAAGAAAAAGAAAAGGAAAAGGAAAAACCACAAAACGAAGAAAAGGAAAGCGAACTATTGGAAGAATTTCTATTTTTTACGCAGGAACCTACACTAATGGCCGAAGTAGAAAGCGGAGGCAATGGAAATGACCGGCAAGAAATACAGACGAAGGAACTAAAGGAAAAGCCGATAATGGAAGAAATGATTCAAGTCCAGGAGGAAGGGACAGTGATGGCAGACAATTTCGATGGTATAGAAAGAGAATGGTTGGAAAAGGAAAGACAAGAAAAGGAGAAACAAGAACTCATGGAAAAGCAAAGACAAGAAAAGGAGAAACAAGCACTCCTGGAAAAAGAAATACAAGAAAAGGAGAAACAAGCACTCCTGGAAAAGCAAAGACAAGAAAAGGAGAAACAAGAACTCCTGGAAAAGGAAAGACAAGAAAAGGAGAAACAAGAACTCCTGGAAAAGGAAAGACAAGAAAAGGAGAAACAAGAACTCCTGGAAAAGGAAAGACAAGAAAAGGAGAAACAAGAACTCCTGGAAAAGGAAAGACAAGAAAAGGAGAAACAAGCACTCCTGGAAAAGGAAAGAAAAGAAAAGGAGAAACAAGCACGCCTGGAAAAGCCGATAATGGAAGAAGTGATTCAAGTCCAGGAGGAAGGGACAGTGATGGCAGACAATTTCGATGGTATAGAAAGAGAATGGTTGGAAAAGGAAAGACAAGAAAAGGAGAAACAAGCACTCCTGGAAAAGGAAAGACAAGAAAAGGAGAAACAAGCATTCCTGGAAAAAGAAAGACAAGAAAAGGAGAAACAAGAACTCCTGGAAAAGGAAAGACAAGAAAAGGAAAAACAAGTACTCCTGGAAAAGGAAAGACAAGAAAAGGAGAAACAAGAACTCCTGGAAAAAGAAAGACAAGAAAAGGAAAAACAAGTACTCCTGGAAAAGGAAAGACAAGAAAAGGAGAAACAAGAACTCCTGGAAAAGCAAAGACAAGAAAAGGAGAAACAAGCACGCCTGGAAAAGCAAAGACAAGAAAAGGAGAAACAAGCACGCCTGGAAAAAGAAATACAAGAAAAGGAGAAACAAGAACTCCTGGAAAAGGAAAGTAAAGAAAAGGAGAAACAAGTACTCCTGGAAAAGCAAAGACAAGAAAAGGAGAAACAAGCACTCATGGAAAAGGAAAGACAAGAAAAGGAGAAACAAGCACGCCTAGAAAAAGAAAGACAAGAAAAGGAGAAACAAGCACTCCTGGAAAAGGAAAGAAAAGAAAAGGAGAAACAAGAACTCCTGGAAAAGCAAAGACAAGAAAAGGAGAAACAAGCACTCCTGGAAAAGGAAAGAAAAGAAAAGGAGGAACAAGCACGCCTGGAAAAGGAAAGAAAAGAAAAGGAGAAACAAGAACTTCTGGAAAAGCAAAGACAAGAAAAGGAGAAACAAGCACGCCTAGAAAAAGAAAGACAAGAAAAGGAGAAACAAGCACGTCTGGAAAAGGAAAGACAAGAAAAGGAGAAACAAGAACTCCTGGAAAAGGAAAGAAAAGAAAAGGAGAAACAAGCACTTCTGGAAAAGGAAAGACAAGAAAAGGAGAAACAAGAATTCCTGGAAAAGCAAAGACAAGAAAAGGAGAAACAAGCACGCCTAGAAAAGGAAAGACAAGAAAAGGAGAAACAAGAACTCCTGGAAAAGGAAAGACAAGAAAAGGAGAAACAAGCACGCCTAGAAAAAGAAAGACAAGAAAAGGAGAAACAAGCACTTCTGGAAAAGGAAAGACAAGAAAAGGAGAAACAAGCACTCCTGGAAAAGGAAAGACAAGAAAAGGAGAAACAAGCACTCCTGGAAAAGGAAAGACAAGAAAAGGAGAAACAAGAACTCCTGGAAAAGGAAAGACAAGAAAAGGAGAAACAAGCACGCCTGGAAAAGGAAAGACAAGAAAAGGAGAAACAAGAACTCCTGGAAAAGGTAAGAAAAGAAAAGGAGAAACAAGCACTTCTGGAAAAGGAAAGACAAGAAAAGGAGAAACAAGAATTCCTGGAAAAGCAAAGACAAGAAAAGGAGAAACAAGCACGCCTAGAAAAGGAAAGACAAGAAAAGGAGAAACAAGAACTCCTGGAAAAGGAAAGACAAGAAAAGGAGAAACAAGCACGCCTAGAAAAAGAAAGACAAGAAAAGGAGAAACAAGCACTCCTGGAAAAGCAAAGACAAGAAAAGGAGAAACAAGCACGCCTGGAAAAGGAAAGACAAGAAAAGGAGAAACAAGCACTCATGGAAAAGGAAAGACAAGAAAAGGAGAAACAAGCACGCCTAGAAAAAGAAAGACAAGAAAAGGAGAAACAAGCACTCCTGGAAAAGGAAAGACAAGAAAAGGAGAAACAAGAACTCCTGGAAAAGCAAAGACAAGAAAAGGAGAAACAAGAACTCCTGGAAAAGCAAAGACAAGAAAAGGAGGAACAAGCACGCCTGGAAAAGGAAAGAAAAGAAAAGGAGAAACAAGAACTTCTGGAAAAGCAAAGACAAGAAAAGGAGAAACAAGCACGCCTAGAAAAAGAAAGACAAGAAAAGGAGAAACAAGAACTCCTGGAAAAGCAAAGACAAGAAAAGGAGAAACAAGCATTCCTGGAAAAGGAAAGGAAAAACAAATCAGAGTTATGGAAACAGCAAGATGCTAAAGTAACGTTCCAAAATGTGAATGGTAAGCTGTGAATGGTATTTTTTCTTTTCTCGTAATGTCGTAAGCGGCGTACGTTCATGTTATAATATTGATTAGAAAACACAAAAACTATTCCATTTCCTATCAGTGCCCACAAATTTAAAGAGCAAGGCCCTAGGAATGGAATCAGGTGATATTAAGGACAAACAGATCACAGCTTCATCGCACACAAAAGTTACACATCCCAGCTGGGTTAGACTCAACCATCCTAGCAGTTGGTGTGCTGGTAAATTGCATAGTAGCTTGTTGCAAGTGGATCTAGAGAGTCCACATTGGGTTACAGCTGTTGCTACTCAAGGAAACCCAAAAGGCTACAAGGATTATGTGAAAAAGTTAAAAATACAGCACTCACAGGATGGGAAAATTTGGACAACCTATGAAGAGAATGGAAACCAGGTTTGTGTAACAAAGGTTTAATGTTTCAAATTATTAATGCATCTCTTGAGCTATGGGAATTAGTGAATGGATATCCTTAACTTTAAGTTAAAAAGTACCTGCGGAAGAGAGAGAGAGAGAGAGAGAGAGAGAGAGAGAGAGAGAGAGAGAGAGAGAAAGAGAGAGAGAGAAAGAGAGAGAGAGAGAGAAAGGGAGAGGGAGAAAGAAAGTAAACTTTATTTCACTTTTCTTTTCAACTAAATTAAACCCAATATTAAATTTAAAAGGGAAAGCCTGTGATGTAGTAAGCCTTCTGCCATTGCCAGTGATCAGCAATTGATCATCAGTGTTTTTGTCTATTTTCTTGCTAGATATTTGATGCTAATGTGGACTACACCACCATCAAGACAATTGAACTCCAGAAAGTCATCTTAGCCAGGTACATCCGTATTTGTCCACTGGAATGGCACGTTTGGCCATGTATGAGGATGGAGCTGTATGGTTCTCCTCTCACAAAAGGTCAGTCATTTTAGCTTTCTTTATTTTTCATTTTTTCTAATTACGATTGTGCTTGCCCACTTATCTCTTACGTTTAGAGGATTTCGCTCTACTGACCTCGCCTCGTGAAACTAAAACGAGTGTCGATTTAATGAGTGAAACAATAGAAAATAAAACGAAACTCTACCAGAGCCATAAATTCAGTTCCTGTGCATAGCACATAGAAGTTTTCAATTTGGTGAACCATTTGTCACTTCTGAAAAATCTCAATCTTTATCTTTATCTTAACTAATCCTGAGAATCATGGTTTTTTACAGATGAAGAGCTTAGAAAAAGTTAGAAGAAAAAAGAAGAACAAAATAAGAGGGCGGAAGCCGGTCGGGACTGAAAAGGGGCAAATGGTTCTAAATGTTTAAATGTGTAAACTAGGTACTGAATCCTATCTTTAATTTAAAAACGTAAATGTTATGTTAATAAGAAGTAAAGTATAGTCTTATGAAGACTTATGACAAAAACTTTTGTCGTAAATGAGCACATGTAATTTTGAAATTAAAAAGTGTAAGTAAAAATTTTATTTCTAGATGTTGATGTGGTTTGTATAGGAAATCACACGATCTCGAGTACAATTCGGAATTTATAGGTGAGAGTGATGTTTTGAAAGTTTTCTAAATTGGACGAGCCCTTATTCGAGCATGTATAAAAATCAACTGTCATTATAGACTTGCCAACTTATTTTTATTTCGCCTTTAGATCCTAAAAGAATCAAGAAAACTTTCCCAAGGTATCCCAGTGTACCCTGTTCCCTGGGTCTTGTTGATTCAATCAGCGTTTACACACTGTCCGATTTAGTGCACGTCATTTCTGAGAGCTTTCTGAGCTGATGTAGTGAAAAATATCTTTAAAAGTTTTCAAAAATGTACATTATCAAGAACATAAGACAAACTAATTGGAGTAGGTCACGGGTAAAACGCTGGAATGTTGTGTTTCGTGCAAAGTTTTCAAAGAAAGCAGCAGCTTTGGCCGCTTCTAAGGTTAGTTGTTCAAAAGTGTTGCGTACCTTTACCAGTAAAAGACGGTTTTGTTGAATGAAAATATATCTAAATTTCATTCCTTTGCAATGCATTTAACTAATTGTGTTCTAGTTTTACAGTTATTCTTCTAATTTTGTCGTACTATTGCTATTTTTATACATTTTGTTCGGTGTTGTGTGTCGCTTTTGATCAATGCAGTTGGATTAGAGAGAGTTTTCCTCATAATATCAGTAAAGCTAGAGCTAAACTCTAATTTAAGTCAACAATTTTCCATTATTATTCTTTAAGAAAAAAGTATTTTATCTTACCTTGACCAGGAACTGTTTATTTAGGCCATTAGAGGCCGATATCTAATATACCGCTTCGCTTCAGTACTTGATAGTAAATTTTGCCTTGACAGCACCGAGTTTACCCATGACAGCAAGGTCATTTGTAGGCCAAAACCAGGGTTCAAGTAAGATAAAAGCATATTCTTCCAACTTAAACATCTTCGTTCCTTATTGAAGTTCTTAATCCAAGTCATTTTATATTGAGTGATGTTTTATGGACTGCCCAGACATTCATCGCACGAAGCCATTTTGTTTTACAACAGGAAGCCCGGTAGTAAAACTTTTACATCCCATTTGGCTCGAAGGTTTCACACCTAGTCCAGAGGCGCTTGAGGCGAGCCGACCGAATGCGTGTTCCAGTATTGAAACAAAACTGCAAAATTGAAGCTCGGCTCAAGTGCCTCTAGAGTTAAGGTACACTTTTTTCCGTCTGGCGGCTTTTAAATCTTGATTGTTATCATAGACAACTACGAGACTGCCGTAATACAAAAGTTTTATTCTCTATACAAAAGCATTAATGAAACTAAATTACTACTATATTCCTTTAATTATATTCTTATCTCACGTCTACTTATTTTACGTATAAATCGTTACATTTTACATCAAATGTTATTGACAGGGATGCATGTTCGCAATCTTAGACCTCGTCCTTTTAACCAATCAAAATTCGCAAATTCTTATCCAATGACAGAGCTCTAATGCGGCCGAAATGAAACGACATCCTGCTTTTGCATCCTCATTCATACGAAATTTGCACAGAACAAATAAAAATTATTTTTTTGAAAAATGGTTAATTTGGAATATAATGAAAAAATTACATTTTTGAGAGCATTTTCTTTAGCTAAATTTATTTGGTAATTTTTGTATCAAAACATCTCACATTTTAGGAAATTCAAAGGGAGAATATATCTTTTATCATGGCTGTGATAGATCAGCAATAACGCTAGGCTTTCCCTTTCTGTAGTGGAGATGATTAGCATTTCGATCACTTAAGTATATATGAAAATGTAATTTCTTGGAGTGCACATTCGCGAAAAAATGGAATGAGCAAAGAAGTGGTTGCCATCTTGGATGGCAACATCCAACATGGCACGAGTTACGCCAAGGATAGGATCCATAATACTCATTTATAAGTTTTGTACAGTGATTTATCTAGATATCAAAAGTCTTTTTTATCGTAACATTCGTTCAGTTAGCGATTCAATTTTCCAAACATGGCATCAAATATTTTTTTGAAATTTAAACAAAAATTTGAGATTAAGTTTCTGTGGCTAACTCAAGTCCCTCGCTCGCTCGCGACAAGAAACCTGAATGACTTCTTAGCTAATATTCATTGTTATGGAATCAATGGAAACAAAGAGCAAGCGTGCATGGAATTGGTCAGGAGCACTAGCTTGATTTAACAGGACTATTATCAGAACCGTTAACCCTTTGGTTCCACTGGGTCTTGTGCTGTTGACGGCCAAATCCCTCGTCATAGTTGCCCTTCATTTTGAAAAGCTGTTTAAAGTGAGGCTTGCAGTAGAGTGTACCTTGTAGAGCGGCAAAGTTTCCAAGCCTGGAAAAGAAATAAGGCACACAAGATCAATGACGACAAATGAACAGGTACAATCAATAGTATAGTATAATTCTACTGGAGATGCTTAGTTACGTGTTCATTTTACGACATGGTGGACAGAAAGTGGGCATTCAATAATTCGTGTTTTATTACAGCTAGATGATAAAGAAAAAGCTAGCTAAGAAAATAGGAAATTAGCTAGCGCATTGACCACTTGCCATTCACCGGTTCACGAACAAGTCAAACAATAGAGGCTTTAGGACGTTATGAAGAATGATTCAAATTTAGTGAATCATTGTGAACAGGTGTCTGGAAAATGATTAACGTTAGCTAAATGCACCCCCATTATTTACTTATTTCTTTCTACATTACAATACTACCAAATAATTTCAAGACATTCCTCAATTCGCCTTTGCCAATTTATATAAAATATGGAACTTTGGTTCTAAACTCAAACAATGATGGCACAGTTTAGATGTCCTTGGTTTTCGGATAGGCGAAAAAAAGAATACTATGAGAGGACTGAAAAACTTTAGACATGGGACATAGAGAAGTATGCATGATCTCAGTGTTTTTTAGTCGACGTTGAAGATATATTTTAAAGTAGAGTGTACAACAAAGGTGGATGAGAAAGACTTAAGGACGCGTTATTTGAATTCATTAGTAAAGCTCCAAAATACAAAACGAATACAACTAATCTGTAGCTTACGATCGAATGATAAAACAATGGCGAAAAGAGGAAGATGGTGACAGTTAGAACAAAGTACGAGCATCAAAGTCTCGAGTCATAGAAGTAAAAGATGACTGGGCGCGGATGCATTCAGGTTGGATAACTACGTCACCATTAACACGTGACATTCACACGTGACACACGCGAATACCTCAGTAGCGCCTGCTATAGGACGAAGAAGTCTTTTCCGTACTACTAAATAAAAAAGCAACGTTTCAGTAAGAACACTAGGAGACACTTCAGTATCATACAGAGAATCAGGCTTGATGTGGGTTTGACTCCAATTGACACGACTCAACGAGTATGACTCGTATCCCGAGATCTACGGGTTTCAATACACCTAATCGAAAAATGGCGACCAATTTAAATAACTATTGTTCTGCACCAACTAGCGACTGACTAGCCTGGTGTTCACGTGGAAACACAGAAGCGTTTTCACATGTATGAGAGGCTAGTCCAGTCGCTGGTCAGTGCAGAACAATAGTTATTCAAATTGATCGCCATTTTTCGATTAGGCGTATGTGCTTGCAATATAATAGACCCCATGGTTATCAGTGCAATGCAACTATTCTTGCAGTCCTGAATATCCTAATCCATAAAGCCTAACCCTAGCTCCCTCTGACCAAATATATCAAGCAAGTGTCCTTTCTTCTAGTCATAGCGATCGTATTTGTTTTTTAGCGATCGATTTTATTATTCAAACAAGTTAGGCTACCTAACGCACGCCGATTAGTTGTCATACTTGAGAATTAATTTGTGATCATTCTACGTAGACGGTTAGTTAAAGTGCTACTACGACGAAAATCGCTCAAACTTGGATTCAGCTGAAACTTCCTAAAAATACTCTTTAAAGGTCCAATAATCACTGTATGAAGTGTTTTCTCGATATTCAGGACGAAAGTATGATATTTTTACGATTATTTTTTGGAGTCTGTGACGTCATACACTCAACATCAAACATTGCTACATATATTTCTTTGTATATAAATCCTTAATTTATTTTATTCCTATGAAGCCCAAACGGTGGCTAATGTGCTTATTTCACATTACTTGTGACTATAATTTATATTTTGGGGTGTTTGGGTATTTCTTTCTCCCTTTACTACTGATATTTTGATCATAAACTACAAAGAAATGTATGGAGCGATGTTCGATGTTGAGTGTATGACGTCACAGACTCCAAAAAAAAAAAATCGTAAAAATATCATACTTTCGTCCTGAATATCGAGAAAACACTTCATACAGTGATTATTGGACCTTTAAAGAGTATTCTTAGGAAGTTTCAGCTGAATCCAAGTTTGAGCGATTTTCGTCGTAGTAGCACTTTAAGCATTAAAGCTTGGTTTATAACAGAGAATCCTTAGAGAGAAAGTTACTTCTAACTGAATGAAGTCTTAGTTGTCAGTCTAAGTTGTCGAAGTCAAGTCTAGAATACGATTCGTAAGGGTCTTGAAGTACGTTAAAATTTCCTGGCGGCACAAGGAAACTCATGGAGAAAGCATCTCAATTACACATTTCCTCGAGCATGCGCAGTAAGAAATAATAATTACCAGATAACAATGGTTCGCATCTGGGCCCTGATTAAAACGCAATGAAGTTGTTAACTGTAGAAAGCCCTAATCAACATTGATTTGCGCATGCGCAATATAATAATCTTTCTGCCTATTGAGAATCCTTGGCCACAAGTTTATAGATATCCTGACTAAGCTAATTCTAACTACAGTTATTGGTTTATTTCTTATGTTATGTTAATTAACAAAAACTCTTGTTATTTTGAACGCTATTCCCAACCGTAAATATACAAATTTTCATGGGCTAGTCACCCAATGACATCAACGATGACGTAAGATTCTGAAACCCAGGTGTTAAAGGGATATAGAACAGGGTTCCCCAACTCATGACATGCCAACAGACCTTTTCCAAATTCACCGGCTTGAGTGCCCACGAAACAATGGCTTCAAGTCGATGTTGGAATTGATAGAATACAGTAAATGTATGAACATCTCAAGTCTTAACCTCGACTTTTGCCACATTGTTCGTGGCCTCTCAAGCGAAATAGCGCAGCGTAGCCGTGTCGTCATAAAAACGAAGACAAAGGCGAAATTCGGACAAACAAACTTACAAGTTTACTTTCAGCAGATAATTTTCACAGCCGATCGCAGTTGATCTTAGTTTACATGGGTTATTATTGTAACTTTAAGTAAAAATAATAAAATCGGTTCGTATAATCCTCGTAGCGGTTAAACAGAATGCAATGTTTGTCCGAATCTTTAAGCTATTTTTAGAATCAGTGCGCTGCGTAATTGGAAAAGGCCTATTAATTAACCATTCACTTACTGTTTAACCGTTTGCATGATCAGATGGAGGCAGTCATGTTGGATGACAAAATTAGTACAAAAAATCGTACTAGCAACAAAATGGCTTTTCAATGTGAAAGTGATTTGCAGCAAGTTGTTGGGAAGTTGTCAAAAAGTTCATTTAAGCTAAAAATAGACACGTACCTCAAAGTCTGACGGCATTCTGTGCATTTGAAGCAGAATTTATGATAGACTTTTTTGTCAGCTGCAAGTCTTTCCACGGGGTAGACAGTTTTCTGGCACACCTCACATTTTTCTTGTGTTGGTGCCTGGAAAGCCCTTCCAGTGCGCTGCAGAAAAGAAAAGAAAATTTATAAAGAACAAAATCGAACAATAAAGAATTAAAATTGCGGTCACAAATTCGAGTTTGCGAATTTCGAAGTAATAACGACCGTTTAGAGGATTTTAGGACTAAATTTAGGAAAGTGAGATAGCGTTGGCAAATTACTGGTTTTCATAGCCGCCATCTTAGTTGAATTTAACAAGACATTTAATATCGCTCTTTTCCTATGGCTTACTATCAATCACGTGACTTTTTTGGAGTTGACAGGGGAGCAAACAAGCGGTTGACTGGGGGGGGGGGGGGGGGGGGCAACTAGCGTATGCTAAGTCAAAACATATCAAAATAAGTCCTCAAACTATTGTATTTGACTATTTTCACGACATCAAACCAGAAAACAAGAAATCAAAACAACCTCCAGGATTCTACAAGCCATCAAAAAAGAGCCATTATATGGCAAGCCGAATGTAGCAATATTCAATTCAGCTCGTTTATTCAACGTTCAACCATATTTATTCAACGTTCAACCATATTTATTCAACGTTCAACCATATTTATTCAACGTTCAACCATATTTATTCAACGTTCAACCCCTTATTCAACGTTCAACCCCTTATTCAACGTTCAACCCCTTATTCAACGTTCAACCCCTTATTCAACGTTCAACCCCTTATAATTCAACGTTCAACCCCTTATTCAACGTTCAACCATATTTATTCAACGTTCAACCATATTCATTCAACGTTCAACCATATTTATTCAACGTTCAACCCCTTATTCAACGTTCAACCATATTTATTCAACGTTCAACCATATTAATTCAACGTTCAACCATATTTATTCAACGTTCAACCCCTTATTCAACGTTCAACCATATTTATTCAACGTTCAACCATATTCATTCAACGTTCAACCCCTTATTCAACGTTCAACCATATTTATTCAACGTTCAACCACCCCTCCCCAATCCCCTCCCCAAGGTTTACTCGTTCCCGGTTTCCTCTCCGCCCGACTACAACAGCCTCGGGCAGAGGGGAGCCTAGGAACAAGGTTGAAGGCGACCTGGCCTAAAACAGAGCCCAGTTACACCGCGTACGTTGTCAGATTTGATCGGTTACGCACGTGTTTGGATTTGGGCATAGTTATAATAGAGATTGGGGCAGTAATGGACAATAACAATAAAAAATACTTGGATGATCTGGCAAAATGCCTAACCGAGGCAGGAAAGATCTTAAATCAGATGAATGGTTCTTCGAATCCATCAACTTCTACTGGTCTCTCTAGCAGAATGGAATCTGCTATTTCTTCGGTCGGGAGAACAGTCAATAGAGCTCAATCTATGGTCCAGAACTCTACAAACAGAGGGCTTTATTCCCGTTTAAATGGACGAGAACGTCTGCGAGCCATTTCAGGTATTGTTTATACTTTTCTTTGGAGATCCCATTGTTCAAAACCTATCGTAGTTTTCGTGACTCAGGCTTACACGTGGTAAAAGCTGCCATTTTGTAGCGCTGCGCGAACGTAATAAAAATAAAATATACTGCAGTATGTCCTGCTCTCGGACCCTCCATATGATTCAAGCGTCGTTTTATAGTACTATGACTATGGATTTCACCGAAGTGTGGTATGCACACTGAGACGTTTGCTACTGTGCTAATAAACATAAACGTTGTAGTCTGCATTCCTTTCTACAGTCGGTATCCTTTTGATTAGGGATAGACCATTATATTTAGGGGGAGGGGGGGGGGGGGTGGTATGAGCAAAAAGATTTTTTTTAAATTATTATATTACATGGTTGGAAAAAAATATTGTTGTTGAGGGCTTATCATATTTTTTTTGCCAAAAAGTTTGATGTTAAGGCGAATCATTGATTTTGTAAAAAGGATGCTGTAACAAAGCCAGTTTAATTTTGATTAGCTTATTAAATGCAGAAGTTTTAACTATTGCTTATGCTTATTAGGTACTTCTGCCTCATCTGCACAAAAAAAGGCCAAACCAATGGAAAAGACTTTCGAGTTTGTTCTTGTAAATTCCAGGGGGCAGCTCAATGAGAGTGATTCATTGCTCTTAGAAGATGATGCCATCATACTGAGAGGCATTGTTACTCTGAACTCTAACATGAATGAACAAAACATTCGAGCATGCTTGGCTGAGGCAGTTGTTATAAAGTTTCCAACTGTGGCTCCACAGGATTTGGAATTTTTAAAAGCAATTAGAAGAAAATTGTCAAAGCCTGTAAATGCTGGTGAATTCTCCTTCAAAGAAGTAAAACTCCTTGCAGGCCAGGGAAGCATTTATATAACCCTGAAGGATGGATTTGAATGCTTGCTTGATGATTATATTCAAGGAAGAAATCGTGAACCCAATGTAGAAGGTGAAGAAAGGCAGGAAACACCAGCACCAGTCACTCAAGATGGCAGGGAAAATAACCATGGCCAAAATGTAGAGGATTATGAAAGCCTTGTTCCTTCTCAAAAGCCACAAGAGGAAGATGACGGCGACCTACTTAAGTCTGCATGGGGTGGGAACTATGATGTTGAATCAGCAGTGAAAGAATACTTGAAAGCATGTGAGGCAGACAAGGCTACTAACCCAGTTGAGGTATTAAGATGTGCACAAAAATATATTGTGAAGGGACGACCACTTGATACTACTGAAACTGAGTCAAATTTGGAAGGAGAGGTGAACTTTATTGATGTGAACAGACAAAACTTGTTAAAAACTGCATTTGATGAAATTGAAGAGATTGAAAACCTTCAGCTCACTTTGCAAGTAACCTTTTATGGTGAAGTTGCACATGATAATGGGGGGCCAAGAAAGGAATTCTTCCGTTTATGCCTCAGAGAGATTAAAGAAAAATATTTTGACAATGGATTGAGGAATCTGCTTTCTGATGACTATATAAAGGTTGGCATCATCATGGCTCTTAGCATGCTTCAAAATGGGCCAGTACCAAAATTTATGGATGAATCAATGTTACAAGAGTTGTTTCAAGAACCCAAGCCCAGCATATGCATTCTTAAGCTACGTATGGGGTTTGCAAAGATTGGCTTGTACCAAATTGCAAAGGCTGTCCCACAGTTAGTACACTTGATGCGACCCTCTCAATCGTATAATCTTACAAGAAGAAAGTTGATTTCCTTACTTGCACCTTCCTTCTCAGATGAAGGGTCAAATGCAAAGAGGTATGAAATGGCTGTCTATGAGTTATTCTTAAAGTATGTCCGAGAGGCTACCAGTGGTAGTAGGGCAGCCATCACCATTGGACATATCTTACAATTCGCAACTGGTGCTGAAGAAGAGCCAGTTCTGGGCTTTGCAATTCCACCTAGCATCTGCTTCGCCACTGCAACTAGTAAGAACAAGTGGGCTTTTGTGCCTACTTCAAACACTTGCACCCAGACATTGTATTTACCCACTGGGTCACATGATTGTCCTCTTCCTTCTGAAGAAGAGCTCTTTGATGTATATGACAGTGCCTTTGTTAATGTTTATTTCGGTCTGGCATGAGTATAAGAAACTCCTGCCTCAATGTTACATAAATCATGAACAACCTAAAGAGATTCATTCACAATTGAAAAAAACTAGGACAAGAATACAATGATGAAATTTATTTTCTTCTGATATTTTAATATGATTGCCAAAAGCAAAGCACAGAAATGTAAACTTGAATGTTTGATTTTTTGTGTTCTAAATTTTCCGAAGAGATATATTGGTGTTGCTTTAAACAATTTCCACATATAAGCTAAAACCAAAAAGTTGTTACTGTTTATTTTTCTAAAAATGTTGAAGATATTTATGAAAGAAAATTAACTATGATATACATAGCTCTAAAAGATGCACTGTTATATTGAAACTATTATTGCTATTGAAAAATCTATTTGTTATTTCCTTCCAATCTTTGAAGAAATTACTGGTATGTCAATTCTTAGGTTGCTAATAGCTGGGATTTCATTTCTTAGAGCCTCCTGGGAAAAGGGATTTCATGTAATGGGACTGGGATATTTGAACCAAAGAACAATAGGAAAATGAAATTGAGGATTGAGTAAAACTGGCCGAGATTGTTGGATTTGAACTGGGATTGGAATAAACAGTTTTTGGTTGGGATATGGGATTAATAATAATTAGCACCCCCTTTTTGTTAAGGATTTCAGCTTTACATTTTTAGGAAAATTATGTGAAACTAGGGTGGGTGTAAGGGTGATTTCTAAAACACATCAAAATTTGTTATTCAAGGCAGAGTAACAATTCCAGGATCAATTTAAAGCCATGGCTTTTCTACAACCAATTCATATGTGCATTTCAAAACAACTTAATATGCAGTTGAAAACTATTACAATTATTTCTAGTATTAAACCTGCAGCTTATTAAGACCAAAATTTACAACCTGTATTCAGTCTTGGCACTTCCTGAGTATTTAGTTTTCATGACAGGTTCAGAACCCAAAAAATTAATGATCAAATTATATTATTTAGAAATTGATTTTTGTTGATGGTGGAGGGGGAACTGAACTCGGGGGGATGAAAGTATTAATACACAGAAGAGAAATTAGAAGAAAAAAAACTTCCTTACAGCAGACCCTGGATTACTGAGATGTTAATTATGAAATTTTTTATTTTTTATGCATAAATTCACAAACTACAGGTGAATCAATTTGGTTGTGTTGTATGAAAAATTAAAGCTCTCAGACTCAATATCACAATCTAAATTTTTAATGGAGACTAGCAATATGGCTTGCTATGGTGTACTACTATGTCAAATATATATAAGAAAACAATAGAACAAGGGTCTCCTACATCATAAAGTCCATTAGATTCATATCGAAATCATGGGGTTCGTGACTTTAATCTTTATTCATAGCATACTCATTTCATTTCTTCAATTATCTCTTGAGTGAGACTTAAAACCTGACAATATATGTCTACTCCCAGTTCACTTGATTCCTTCAGTGGATCAATCCTATCCAAAACGTATGCCTTTATTAATTCTTCATTATCAAGATCTATTGGCTCAACTATCACATTATTTTCCTGTCTGGAACGTGATGGACCTTGGGCATCGTATCCATACATGGCTAGGTCATCTGGCTCTTCATCCACCAATCCATGCGCTAATGGATTATTGGCATGCATCATTCCATTTGTCCACATCTGGATGGGGGACCAGTTTCTCTCTGTACGTACTCTGTGGTGATTAAAAGCCTTCATAAATTCATTCATTGCCTTATTTATTCTGGGGATAAATACCAAGTGTAGAGCAAAAAGATGGACAGCTTCATTTACTTGGAGTATTCCAGTGGATTCCATGGCATAAAAGGTGTAGTAATACAGATGGCAAACACATCTGAAAACATCTCGCCACAACCTTTCAATGCGCTGATTGTGAGTTGAGGGACCTGCTATAAAACTTCCTCTTCCTTCACCTCTAGCTTTCACCATGGCATCGCATACAAGGACATTCTCTACACCTTGATCCACTCTGATTCTTGATGGCCAGAGATCACCATCAGAATTAATTGCATTTAAAAAGAGTTCAAGAACAGTTTCTGAAAGGTTGTTTGAATTGCAACTTAAATACATTATTCTTCTGGAAAATCCATCGATGCATCCATGAATTACTAGTTTCCAACGAATCAACGAATGGTGCCCATCAAGATGCCATAGAGAGTTTGGCCATGGCACTTGATAAGTTCTTCGAGACACCAAGGCACCCCATCTCAAGACAGTGTTTTTAGGATCCATTCTAGCCATACTTTCTCTTATTCTTTGCCTTTGAATTCTGTAGCCAAGTGACTTTACGTAGCCAGCAACGTAACCCTGGCCAGTGGCTGATCCATGAGTTGACAAATATGTTTTAACTATATCATCCAGTATTTCGTCAGACAAGTCACTAAAGCCTTTCATATCTTGTAAATGAAATTCTTCTACTCTTCTGTATATTGTCCATCTTGAAACGCCTAAATATTCTGCAATCTTGGTCCAACTGAATCCTAGTGCACGAAGTTCTTCAAGGGTTTCACAAGAAATATCATACGAAGGCCTACCAGGTTTTAGAGAGCAAGTCTTGGTGGCCGCCATTTGCCCAGCAACAGTTGTAGGCGTGACAGATCCCATATTGATGTAATGTGACCAAGAATTCAACACATCTGTTAGATATTTTGACAACAACTCGAGTTCATTTCTATCACTTGGATCCACGCTGAAGCAATCACACAGTGTCCTGGTCAAACAAACAGCCATGTCAAGTACAACACTATGTGCTTCGGCAATCTCTCTATCAAATGGCTGCTGACTAATTTCCTTTGTTTTCTCGAGAATAGAGATTAAACATCTTGGAACCTCTTTCTCAAGATCGACTTTTTGATCGGTATCCGCCATATTCTAGACCACTGGGCTCTGTTTTAGGCCAGGTCGCCTTCAACCTTGTTCCTAGGCTCCCCTCTGCCCGAGGCTGTTGTAGTCGGGCCGAGAGGAAACCGGGAACGAGTAAACCTTGGGGAGGGGATTGGGGAGGGGTGGTTGAACGTTGAATAAATATGGTTGAACGTTGAATAAGGGGTTGAACGTTGAATGAATATGGTTGAACGTTGAATAAATATGGTTGAACGTTGAATAAGGGGTTGAACGTTGAATAAATATGGTTGAACGTTGAATGAATATGGTTGAACGTTGAATAAATATGGTTGAACGTTGAATAAGGGGTTGAACGTTGAATAAATATGGTTGAACGTTGAATGAATATGGTTGAACGTTGAATAAATATGGTTGAACGTTGAATAAGGGGTTGAACGTTGAATTATAAGGGGTTGAACGTTGAATAAGGGGTTGAACGTTGAATAAATATGGTTGAACGTTGAATAAGGGGTTGAACGTTGAATAAATATGGTTGAACGTTGAATAAACGAGCTGAATTGAATATTGCTACATTCGGCTTGCCATAGTTGAACGTTGAATAAGGGGTTGAACGTTGAATAAATATGGTTGAACGTTGAATGAATATGGTTGAACGTTGAATAAATATGGTTGAACGTTGAATAAGGGGTTGAACGTTGAATTATAAGGGGTTGAACGTTGAATTATAAGGGGTTGAACGTTGAATAAATATGGTTGAACGTTGAATAAATATGGTTGAACGTTGAATAAACGAGCTGAATTGAATATTGCTACATTCGGCTTGCCATAGTTGAACGTTGAATAAATATGGTTGAACGTTGAATAAATATGGTTGAACGTTGAATAAACGAGCTGAATTGAATATTGCTACATTCGGCTTGCCATACCATTACCGGAAATGACGTCTATTGATAACAACCTATATCAACCAATGGCCACCGTGTCTTTCGTAATTTCATTCTCTTGATGATGATTGAAAACTAGCAATTCAGCTCACAAATCGAGTTCTAAATGAATTCCCAATGAACTCCGTTAATTAAAGAAATAATACAAAAGGAAATGGCACGTGAAGAGAAAACATCACACCCAAGCTAAAGAATTCTATTTTTTGGCTTATTGACAAGAGGGGCACAGTCGACTGATTACGCTGATAATCATAAAAAGGTCTTCAAACCGAATGAAGGAGGAATGAAAGCGAAAAATTAAAAACGCTATCACATAACAGAATCGCGTAGACAAATATATACACTAAAATTTAAAAACTAATTATCGCCCTCAAATAGCAACAGGCGCTACGCTGAACAGTATTGTTAAGAAATTAAGAGGATGCGATGATTTTTAATATATTATCCAAGTGGAATTTCTTAAAAAGGCCAGCAAATGAAAGAGTTGGAAGTCACGCAATCCACCGTGAGAATAAACGATCGATGTAACGACATAAACGATGTAACGACACAAGCAACCACAAGTTAACGAAATGTAAACAACGCTGTGACGTTAAACTCGAATTAAAAAATACCAAAAATGTTAAAAATCTCGGAAATTAATTTGGAATTAACACTGTTTAAATTGACAAAAACAGAGAGATAAAACGTTGTGTATGAATAAAAATTGAATACGATTTTTTAAAGCTTATGGATTTTCTTTAATGCTACATACCGGTGAAGCAGAACCTCTTATGTTCTCACTAGGCTTGTCATTGTACTTTGCCAAACGATTCTTGGATGCTTGGAAGATGTTATCATTATTTACTGTTCTTGGTGCAGCATGATCTGTGTCATCTCGAGAGCGTCCAGATCTATAACCACGTCTGCCGCTAATCTCTTCCTCACCACGTTGGCTGTCTCTCTCACTTTCGTCCATGGATGATGTCTGTTCACTTCTTGAACCGTCCTCTTTTTTCTCAGTGCTGTATTTTCGCTCAAATCTAGACTTAACCGTGGCCGTGTACGTCGATTTCTGAGTTTCTTCTTCAGAAGTTGTCGAGTCTTGTTTTCCTAGATTAGACCTGGCAGTTCTTGTTCTCCTTGAAGAACTGAGGCCGAAAAAGAAAGTTGAATGGTTATTTAACAGACGTCAAGAACAATGACAGGCCCACTCAAGGCTCGACGTTGGGAGAGGCAATTTAGTATATTTTTTTTATTGCATTCTAGAAAATGCCAGGCAAAATGGCTCATTAATTATTGATAGGATTAAGCTGTTGGATCTTTATTCATAAAAGCAGTACTCAGCCAACAATGAATTTGACGTATGAGGAGATAGCGAAACACCCGGAAAAAATTTCTAGAAGAATAAAAAACTAATACAAATCCTTGTGGCTCTGTTAAAATTTAATTACCGAAAAATTAATAAGAAAAGATTTCTGGCGATCAATGCTGGAAATAAAGAAGACAAGCCATATATCATCCAACAGAGCAAAAATTGATCTAGATAGAATTAATTATCTTTATCATATTTGGCCCAAAAATGATCGCCCACAATGTAAATACTACCAATATTTCCTTCAAGATGATGAGCCAGGAGATTGTCAAACCTTATTTACTTTAACTTTTTCTCGTAACCGGTTTCATTAAATGACTATTTAGAAGCTAGGAAATTTCAATTCGTGCTTGACGGTTGGAAAATGCTAATTGTTTCAGATGTTGAATACATTTTTCGGAAGTGATTCGACCTTGGGGTCTTTGTTGAGCATTTTTCTCTTTAGTATATATATATCTGCTATCGTAAAGGCACTTTTGTATCAATATTAGTCGTTGAATCTCTATAGCCTTTTAGGCTTCATATTCACGTAATAAATGTACTTAAGAGAAGATTCAAGGCAGTTGGTTCAAGTGCTCCATAGGGGCGAAACAGACTAATATAAGTGACACGAACACGGAAAGTATTTCTTCCAATCGGTGAAAAAATATGGCTATCTAATAGAATATTACAAGAAAAAATTGCTTTAAAATTGTTCTTAACGCAAAGCCTTTGCGGAAATTCCAGCGAATAAATCAAGGTCTTTCTTAGCTGTAATGTTTTTATAAATCAGTCAAGGCCAAAAGCGGTCAAGGTCGTACGCGTAAGCTCACCTTAGGGATGCGATCTACTCTTGATGTAATCTAAATCCACCGGAGATGCAGAGGACTACAGACAGACTCACCCAAAGGGATACGGCCTTAATGCTGTCTAAAGACTAGTGTGATACCTTGGCCGGTTTCGGAAAATTTATGAGCAGTTGAACGTGTTCTGGCTTGACGAGCAGCGTGAGGTATAAGTGGGCGTTACATACGTACTTGAAATAAAGACAATACATGACGTATTTCCGGGTCCAAAATTCTATTGTTGCATAACATTTTCCCGGGTAGCTCCGAAGTATTTTACCTTCGCTTGACTGATGTTAAAACTAAGTGGCTCAAAAGTGTTAATATTTTAATCACGTTCAGGTTCTAGTTTATTGGTCTACTAGCATATTGAACATGAAAAATATTATATTATGCAAACATTAAAAGCAACAGGTCACGCAATTGTTACATTATAGTAACGCAATGACCAAATAAACTTTGACTAGTTATTTATGTAATTTCGTAATGTATTCTAAATACGCTAACATTTGTTGGCTTGACAAACAAACCTATTTTTCTTGGACTTTCAATTGCATCGACTTCTCTAAGTTGAACTGATGTTTTAAAAGTTTATAAGGATTTTGATAACGTTGTTAAGTGCTCTCGCTCGCCGCTTCCTGGAACCAACAGGCGCGTGTAACTTGATATTCAATTAAAGTGCATATGACACGAAAACATTTTAATGTTAAAAATGTGTATTCTATTGGCATGAATAAGAAAATCACAGTTAAATTTCTTTCAAAAACGTATTTCTCTAGAAATTCAAGAAAATTTAGCACATGTTGTGACGTCATTTTGTTTACAAGTCTCCAGATTTAGTTGCAAATACACGAAATTTGTTTGAATGCAGAATCTTAATTTCGGGTAGTACACTTTTCAGTTTCCCACCATTTGAAGAGTATTTCGTAAGCTATCAAATGAAGCTGTATAGAATATGCCTTTTGTTGTTATTTTATAAGAATTACAATTTATATTTAGTGCATTTCTACCGAATCTAGAGTACGTGTCAACAAAATGACGTCACAAATTGGGCTTAATTTTCTCACATATCTCAAGAAATAAGCTTTTGAAACAAATTTTATTACGACATATTTATTATTATTAACAAACTATACATTTTAAACGATGAAATGTTTTCGTGTCATATACACTTTAATGGCAATACTTAATATCATGGAGAGATGAAAGAAAGAAAATTGATGGGAATAAAAACGATCCTTAATGGCAATACTCAAGATCATGGAGCGATGAAGGAATGAACCTTGGTGCGAATGAAAACGATCCTTGCAATTCCAAACGAAGAATAATGAATTTAAGGATAAATTTCAGGCTTTGCCATAAATAGACATGTCTGAGATGATAACCCGAAATTTCGAATGTAGCATCTGGCTGCAAATTAAAGTCTCTACACTTCTATTGTAAAGGTCAACGCACACCTTTACTGGGACATACCTGTAACTGGGCTGGGACATTGATACTTATGCAAATAAAAAACCATGCCTCTCCTCCCTCACTTACCGAGATTCTTCTTCGCCTGCGTTGTCATTCTGTTCGCTTTTCTTTCTCTCCGCCAGCCTTGCTCGTCTTTCTGCACGCCGGGCAGCAAAGGAATCTTTATGGGCGTCTTCTGTGTCCTTACTAGAAGACATATCGGAGTCGTCACTGGTTATTCTTGAACTTGTCCTCGAAGTGCTCGAATCGGAAACATCTTTAGTCCCGGATTCTTCGGCTTCTCGTTGTCTTCGTCTCTCTGCTCGTTTTGCCATTCTTTCTTGTCGAGCTTTCTCGCGTCTTGCTTCTTCGTCGAGGGGTTCTTCTTCCTCTGCTTTTTCTTTGGGTGGCTCGCTTTCAGTCGTAACTGAAGTAGTCGTCGTTATAACTTCGTTAGTTTCCTTTGAGGACACTGCGGATTCAAGTGCTCGTTTCGCTTCTTCTTCGCCTTTCTTTATGAGTTCAGCTTCTTTAGCTGCTTGTCGTTCAGCTTCTTCCTTCTTTTCTCTCTCTTTGCGTTCTTCTTCGCGCCTTCGTCTTTCTCTACGTGCTCTCCATGAATTATCTGAATCTGAATACTCCTTTTTACTTTCCTCCTCTTTTTTCTTCTTCTTTTCTTCTTCCTCCTTAGCTTTTCTTTCTTGTTCCTTTCTTTCTTCTTCTCGTTTTCTTTCTTCCTCTTCTACCCTTGCTTTTCTTTCTGCCTCCTCTCTTTCTTCTTCTCGTCTCCTCGCCTCCGCTCGTTCTCTCTCCTCTTCTAGTCTGTCCTCTTCCTCCTCAAGTCTATCTCTTTCTTCTTCTTCTTCTTTCAAACGTCGTTTCTCTGCTTCGTCATCAGAATCATATTCCGCGTCTCTTCGATCTCTTCCATCTTGGTCATCGTGAGGTGCAGATTCTGTTGTTTCTGTAGACTCTACATGGATTTCGTCGTGATGCTCAGTGGCACTCGATTCACTGGTTGATGCCTTTGATGATCTTTTTCTTTTGTGGTGATGTTCTTTGTGCTCGCGTTCCTTGTCATCATGATCCTTGTGATGATGCTTATGGTGCTTCTTCTTTTTCGATTTCTTTTCAGCCTTATCTTTCATCGTATTCCCTTGCTTAAACACCTCAAGGTAGTCCGATTCGGGTTTTTTGAACTCCTCCTTTTGTTTAGCTTCAAAGATGTTCACCGCTGACAGAGTAGAACCCTTCTTGGGCGAAACTTCTTCATCAACCAGACGACCTCCACTTGTTTTAGTTTGACTTTCTTCCGCAATTTTTTGCTCAAAGATCTGTCGGTGCGACCGTGCTCTTCCCGCAACATCCTCCTCTCCGTTAAGGTCCAATAATTTTCTCCCAGCTGCCTTCGTCTCCGACGCCTCGGCAGCCTTCTGCTCAAATATCGCTTTGTGCGACTTTGCCTTCACAGAAAATTCGACATCAAATTTCCTTTTAGGGGATGGCGACACAGATTCTTCCTTAGCTTTCTGCTCGAAGATTTGTCGATTGGACTTCGCTTTGCCCGAGAAGTCGACGTCAAATTTCCGACCCATTGATGGAGAAACTGCGACTTGTTCGGCAGCTTTTTTCTCGAAGAGCTCACGATGTGTACGAGCTCTGCCTGAGAGATCTGCCGCTTCGCCATCGACTTCTATCTTGGGAGATGAGGTCTTGACCTGTACTTCCTCCTTCATCTTTTCTTCAAAGATTCTACGATGCGCACGGGCCTTTCCTGCTTCAACCTCTTCCTTGACATTTCTTTCTGAGCTCCTTACTTGCGCGCTTTCTTCTGCTTTTTGTTCGAATCTTGAACGGAAGGATGCTGCTGTTCCCACCTTTGGCATTTCTTCTTTGGTTAGTTTCCCTTTCTTTGTACGTTCCCTAGAAACAAGTTGAAAAAATAAGATTAAGAACAATGAATGGGTAAGTCCTTAAAACTCGGGGCGTAGCTGAGAGTTTGTATATTGGATACAACATGGACACGAATACTGTAGATTGCTTGTCAAACCTCTAGGTTAGTTTCTTTGTGTTTCACTAAAATTTTCAAGATAAAAGTGAATATGGCCAAGAAAATCCATCTTAAAGTTTATGCAAATGAACAGGATTCTGTATCCGATTTACAAAACTCTTCATGGTGGTGATTTCTGTTGTGTTTTCTTCATGAATTATTAATGAGTTTAATAAGAATAATAAGAATATATAAATGGATGGACGCAAGGATGGATGGATGAATGAAATCTTTTCAAATATGCATAGTTCGATACTAATGATTAATATGACAATAAAATTCTTTTTTATTATCTAATGCATTGCAATTATTCCATACATTAAAAGCATTCAAAAACTCATCACTAATTCATGAAGGAAACACAATAGGAATCATGACCATGAAGGAGGTTTTATATCTGACATAGATTCGTCTTCATTTGCATAAACTTTAACTTGAATTTTCTCTATCAAACTTGGTTCATTTCGTAAAGAATTCAGTACAATATGAGAACATACATCATGAGTTTTTTAAGTAGTGTTTAATAAATGAGCAGAAGTGTTTTATCAGGATTTAAAAACACGAGGCATAGCCAAGTGTTTTTAGACCTGATAATTAAAACACTCATTCTGCTCATTTATTAAACACTACTAAAAGCCCACTACCTCTAGAAAGTTCTAAAATTTCTCAAATATGGATGCTTGTAAGCATGTAAGTATATAAAAAACCTGTTAAAAAGAGTTTTTAAACGGTTTGTATGCTGCTAGGAAATTCTTCAGGAAATACATTGCTAGGGTGGGTGGCGTACTCTATAAATATATATATATATATAACTCAGACTGTGTTTATATAAATTTACAAAAGAGATACTGATTAAAGAAGAAGTCACAGTAGGACAAGTTAAAACAAAGTGCAGTCTTGAGTGACTTTTACATATTGATTAATAATAACTTCTACGAACATATGCGTCAATAAATGCAAAATTTTAAATTATGCAACATCTTACATATACCCATAGTTTTATTATCTTATGCTTGGACAATCGTTTTAGGAATTCCACTCATCTAAAAATAATAAAGACTCTTTATTGATGGGCAACGTTAACAAATAAAATAAACCTTTATACCTTAAGTCTGGCTCATATGATACATTTACTAAACCTAAGCTTGAAAAAAGGAGTCTACTTTGTGGCTACGTGAAACCAGAAATTCTTTGTACTTTACTTTTTTCTCATGTTATCATTTTTTTCCTTTACTTTTGCATATCAGTACATATAATAGTCAAGAAATAAGGGAAATGCAAAATATGTATATAACTATTTTTATGATAACAGAGCATATTTTTCACAATTTGATTGGCTGTGATCAATAACCTTGGAAAAAATCTGATGGGATTTTTAGCCCATAATTTGGCCTTTCATATTCTAGTCAGATACTATACCAGGATATAGATAGATATTTCAGATATCATGGGTTATTTTCATGGGAAAAGAATGATTGGCACTCATATGTATGCCGAAGGCAGATACAGGAATAATTTGCAGAGACTGAATGATCACAACATTTTTTTGCCTATAAATGTTTCTTAGTCACATAACAGGGCAAGTTGCAACCCAAATAACTCTACCCTCCTTCAATTTCTAAACGATATTTGAAGGCCAGGATCATTAATAATTCCATTCAATTTTCAACTTATGAACAACATTTTGCAACATTTGCCCATTTCTGAACACGTTATTCCCCTGAGTATCATCTCTTTTTCTACCAGTAATGCTTGCAATGATACGATAATATGGATAGGACTTGGACAACTGGAATGTAATACATGTGTTACTTTAGACACCAAGTCTTAGCTTCCTTGCTACATTCCTTGTCATCTTTCCTGGGACTACATGGAATGGGTTTTGCAATAAGAAGACTCTTCTCCCCCCCCCCCCCCCCCCCTCAAACCCATCTTAATCAAATAATAATAATAATTGCATGTGAATGTGTTTTACTCCTCTTACCTTCCTTACCACAGTCAAACTCTGACAAATGGTTCATTGTTAGTACACAATCTTTGCACATTCCATACAAAAAGAAATTATATTGTGTTATTTTGGATATAAATAATAAAGTAGAAAGTGCATGCTCATGCTGTGCGCTCTTATAATGCATAATAACAGGTATTTCATAATACCTTATAGAACATAAAATCAATGATCGAATAGGATAGAACATTGTAACCTGAGCTAATGGATTAATTGGCCAATACTAAATATATAATCCTATTATTTTATTCATTTATGAGGAATATCATTCATGGAAAATACAAACTTGTCAATTGATCCTACTGTTATAATGCACTGGAATGTTAGAAGTTAATTCACGAAACAGTTGCTAAAAGGTTATCAGATAATCATCAGATACGGAAAACCAGGATCTAATTGCCTCTCAAACATATTGCATGACAGATGTAAAATCCAGGAGCTGTATATATGTGATGTATAATCAGAATGCGGTTGTTCATGGTAAATCAAAACACTTAATAGGATTAGATACAGGCCTTGTTAATTATATATCAGTGTCCATTTGCAAATTAGAAAATTCCAGTAAATATTCTGTGTAAGTGAACTATCAATGCATCTAATGATAATGAAATTAGGCCTAATGGAATTAATGAAATTTTTTAATGTCAAACCACAGAATCGTAGTCATTACATATCATATGTATTTCATGTCGATCATCAATATTAAAAAAGATGACTGAGTAATAATAATAATTTAGTATTCGTAATAAGCATAAATGCGCAAGTGGATATGATTAAATGCCTCTTGCTAGTACAGGGCCATAGCTTCAAATTTCTGATTGGTCCAGTTTTCGAGGTTTTTGAGTTTTTCTTACATTTTAAAAATATCTTTCTTATATTTTTTTCACCGAAAGTGAAACCGGACCAACCGTACCAGTGGCTACAGCCCTGTAGTATGGACGAATAACTTGTAAAAATAGGTTTGTTTTATTTTCTAAGGAACTGTCTGCAAATCAATTGTTATCAAAATCTTAACCACAGCATTGATTTATAATTTTGCAAGTTATTATCTAATTCCCAGTAACCTGGGCATTTGGATAAGGAATTAGTAAAACCAAACTTAACCCACGTTGCCTTAGCTCTCTAAAAATAGTTCTAATAACACCTTTGGAATAGTCCTAACAGATATAATGAGATTCATAGTCCATTACAACAATATTTCTTCTAATAGAGTATAAACAATCTGCAAATATGGTGAGAAATTCAAATATACTTTTAAAAATTTCCAATTTAATATATCTATGGTCTACGATGTCAAAGATCGCAGTTTTCACAAGGAAATTGGTTGGATATTCGGAAAATGCGCTTGTCATTTTGGCAGGAACGAAGGCAACCATGGAATGATAGAACTTTACAATCGTTTCCCAACAGGGTCAAAAGTCTTCACACTAAATAGAGCGTAACAAATCAAATCTTTATCGTGTCTTAGCTTTTTAATACACAAAAGACTAATCCGTTCCAGGATGAAGACAAAATGCCAAGAAACTTTTGACTCCTAGAAAGCAGCTTTATGTAAATTAGTAGATGCACGCATCACTGAAGTGTACATAAGTTTGTTCTTCAATCTCGATGGACTATCATAACACTTCACCGCTTTGATGACGTTGTTCCGGTTGATAGCCTAGCCCAAATTCAAACCACACACTAGATTATTTTTTACAGTGTTTTTTAAAATGGTTAAACTAACTCTATTTGGGAATAAAATTTAAATTTTTGTGGACGATAAAAACATTTGCTATGTAATTAAGAGATTAGCATATAGATCACGTCAATTGTTAATGCTAAAAAAAGCCATCGGACTGCACTTATTGTTCAAAAGTTCCAATATATGTATAAATATATAAATGTTTAGGTCAAAACTGAGTGCACACACATCTTAATCAAAGCAAAACCCTGCAATAAAATGTACAAATTTGGGATATAAGATATAAAATTTGGGTGATAAATTGCATTATGTCGGATCCTGCAGCTGAATAAATTTGCTGAGGTTCGGGTTTGAGTTTAAAAAATTAAATTGGAGGCCTTAGGAATAGCGACTGTGGGTGTTCACCTTCAAGAGACTTGTTCGTCAGGTACTCAAAGAAAGGATACATCAACGTGTATTGATTCTCTGTGAAATCTTCTTACCTTTCGCTATCACTACTCTCTGATTCTGTGTAAGAGTCGCTATCTGTTTCCGATTCTGAATCTGTCCCTGATTCGCTGCTTCCACTGCTTCGTTTACCATCATCTTGTCCCTTGTCTATGATCGTAGGTTGGTCCTTTTCCTCGTCTTGTCCAACAGGATCGTCTTGGAGTTTAGATTTCTCCGGAATTCCATTCCTCTGGTCACCATTTTGTGTCTCTCCCTCGCTCTCCGATTCCGAAAGGTCTTCGCTCGAAGCAGAATCTTCCCTCTTCTGCAATCCATTTAATTCCTCATCGCTAAACTCTTCGTCTCCTCTGACTGAATCAATAACTTGTTGCTCTGCCATGATCAAAGTTATTTTTGCAGGTAAAACGAGAGTTGTTGCTCAGAGGAAAGCTCTATTATAAGAGAGACGGTCCCAAGTTACTATCGCCGCCCACACTGGCATGCAAAGATCAACACTAACTGTCACTTTAGACACATATCTATCGAATTCACCGCGAATCAGCCAATCGCATCGTCGGCTGATCAAATATAAAACCCTGTTACGTGTTAATGAGGCCAAATATGGTCAATTGGTTATTGGGAAGACGAGGCACGAATGCAATGCTTTCTTATCCCTAAGACAATCCTACAACGTATGGAAAGTTTTTTCGAAAGTTGTTTTTTGGTGGAAAGTTCATGTGTTGTCTGTTGCACTGTTGCTTTGAAGACGACACGAGGTTTTTTTTGGGGAGGGGGGTAAATTTTTAGGGGCGGAAAGAAGATAAAAATTTTAGCTCGGCTGACTAAGAGAAAAAAAGCCGGTCAAAAAAAGAAAAGAAGTTGGAACAGAACCTCCCATTTCCCTCTCTTTCTCTTTCATTGATAGAAAATGATCGCACATTCCCACATAAAGAGAAAACGCCAAAATATTCTTGTTTCAGAGATGATTCCTGAAAATCTCAAGGGTTTTAGGAAGATTGCGTCACTTATATTTCCGGTATTAGAAAAAAAAATCACGATTTCACTTACGGTTTTTAAATATATATTAGTTTGGGCTTCCTGTGTCATAGGACGCCCAGTGATGCGATTGAATAGCAAGCAATACTATTTTCGAAAGCCATCCATAGGTGTCTTTTTAGATTCGAATTTGTTTAGTCTTTCTTTCTGTGTTATTTGGTTTAAATTAGTGCAATAACTACGGTTGTTTTTCATTAGTTCTTTTGTAAAATTTATTCATAAAATTACTCCAGAGCTCCAGGGCTGTTTCCAAAATTAACCCAACGAATTTAAAATATGATATCTGTAAAACATTTTTATTCAGTAAAATGTACTAAAATTCTAAAAGAAAATTCACTTATGTAAATTTTGAATTAAAAAAATGAGAGTGATTTATCAAAAAACTTAAGTGGAAAGATAGCGTTGCCAAGAAAATAGCTCGGGTAAAAATTAAAAATAATGACAAAAAAAAATAATCTTGTATTAAAACATAAATTGCAGCAACAGCTTTTAAAGGTGTAAGAGCTAGTAAGGTGTTCAAAAGAATTATACCTTTTCAAGGTAAGGAAAAAGATTATAATCACCACCAAAGAACTATTATTGCGGAATCAGCTCAAAAAGTTGACCATATAAGGCTGTGTTGGGTAAAACAACAACTTGGAAGCGAAGCGAAGTTCGCAGGTGGCTTCAGGCGTATGAAGAAAATAATTTTAGTCCAATAAGATGTCTTATTATAACCACTAACTGAGCGGCGAAATTGAAAGGCTTGATTCATCGATTGGATAAATGATTTTCAGTAAATAGAGAAATAAATTAAAGGTGACCACAAATTTTTTGCCGCTGGCTGTTGAACGCCTCTATTGTGTCTGGAGGGAAGTGACATCATCCCGAAAATGATGTTTTTGTGATAAGCACTAAAATTATAATTATATAACTTTGAATATATAATTCTATGACTTACAATCAAGTCCAAGAAAAAAGAAATGACGTCATCTGACTTCTTCCTTGATAAATGATGTAAAACAAAGGAAAGACTGAAAGTCATTACTGAGCAGGGTTTATCCGCCCTTTTATCTTTCCTAGGTGTAAGACGAAAAATAAAAGAGTTGTGTTCAACTGTATACGTAGTCTTCTTCTTTTATGACATTGAAAATTATCGAAAACAAAGATCCAGAGAGAGTCAATGGTATACTTTCACAGCCCTTTCCATTCCTCATGAAGCCGTTGCTTTAGGAGAAATTAAGTGTAAAACAGGAAGCAAAGAAGAGAAATTTGGACATGACGTTACTCTTCGACTGTAGTCTTCTTCCTGGCCTTTATCGATGACATTGAAAATTACCGAAAACAAAGATCTAGAGAGAGCCAATGGTAATCTTTCACAGCCCTTTCCATTCCTCACAGGAAGGGTTGCTTTAGGAGAAAGTGTAAGACGGGAACTGAGGGGGAAAAAAGAGAAATTTATACTATGACGTTACTCTTCGACAGTAGCCTTCTTCCTGGTCTTTATTGATGACATCGAAAATTACCGAAAACAAAGACAAAGTCAATGATATACTTCCTCAGCCCTTTTCTTTCCTATGGGTGAAAGTGTCGAAGAAGGAAACAATAAATTTGTGCTAATGACGTTACTCTAGCTTTGACTGTGTCTTCTGATCTACTGTACCTTTAAATGACATATAAAAGCGCCGAAAACAAAGAGAAAGTGAATTAATGATATACTTTCTCAACCCTTTTCTTTCCGGTGGGTCGCCTTAGAAGGTAAGAAGGAAAAAATAAATTTGTATTATGACGTCATCTGAAATTCAAGTTGTTTCTGCTTCACCTTGATCGATGACGTTGAAAAGCACAAAGAAAGAGACAGGTCCTCATTAAGATTCTCAAGACCTTCAGTCCTTTCTATAGGGATGGATTTCTCGTTGACCTTTTCTAGACTTTGCCGTACAAGCACGCTTGCTGTTAACAAAGGATTACTTTATTTCGCTCGTGCACAAAGATCGACTTGAAAGGTCAGTCTTGAGACAAGTCTGGGCTTGTTAAAGTCAGAAACAAAATCCGAGCTGATAAAAGTCAGGGCGAGCGGCTAACTCACAGATTGAACCCTGAAATAAAAAGCCCACGAATCAAGGGGGAGAAACTTAACAAACTCTATACTCACATGCGAGACCATGCGATGTCAGCTGCGTTCCTATTCATAACCACTAGTAGACGATGATTTCATGTGTTGGAAATGTATCTCGTTGGATGGTTCAACCAACTTGATAGCCCACTAGCCGGTGTTTAACAATTAAATGTCTTCCTGTGTTTCAGTTTGGACACAAAAGACACCACACCTCTAGGATTGAGTTAACTAGATTTTTGATATGACATTGGCATGTTGCATAAATCTCCCAATTCTCTCTGGTAACGTTAGCCTCAAAATTAGTGAATTTCGCAATACCATGGATGCGGCCACCAGTTTTTTAAGTGGACAATTTCTATTTAGTTGCCAGTTGTTTAGTCACAAATACTGTAATATCATCCAGACGTTTACTATGCATGTACACTACTCTTGATTTACTTCAGTAGAGAGAATAAGAGAAAAATATCAAATGCCCTTGGCAGGATTCGAACCCACGTCTTCGGTATTCTAGTCCGATGTATTAACCACTACACTACAAGGACCAACCACGCTGGGAACGCAGCCAGAATATGAAATGTAGGGTATTCGTGAGGATCCCAGAGCGATATTTTTTCTCTATAAGATAAGTTGAACACCGTAAATATGTACGCAAAGAATAGACATAGTATAGTAGTAATAAATTATGCGTTATAGAGAAAAAATATCGCTCTGGGATCCTCACGAATACCCTACATTTCATATTCTGGCTGCGTTCCCAGCGTGGTTGGTCCTTGTAGTGTAGTGGTTAATACATCGGACTAGAATACCGAAGACGTGGGTTCGAATCCTGCCAAGGGCATTTGATATTTTTCTCTTGATTTACTTCAGTTGAGGACAACCTTCATTTCGCGGGAACTTTAAAAAATATGCCCCCAATTGTGGCCAGAGTTACTATTAATAGATCGAAGTCATAACTTTGAGAGCAGTCCATAAGAGTCCATAAGTACCAGTAAGAGGAACCCAATTTTTTTGTAAAAATGACAGATGGGAAAGTGTAGTACTGCATAGATTCCAGTATACAATACAATATTATTTATTTGGCACTTTATACTATAAAAAGTACATAGGTGGTGATCCAAATAAATTAAATAAACTAATCTTCATTCATGCTGACACAGTTTTTTGTAGGAACACTTGTTCGGGGGTTGATCAGAAATAGGAAACAGTCACCAGTGTTCATGTTATTAAGCCTATTATACTTATATTGGTATTTTTTTCTATCTTCATAAATCAGGTAAGGTCTTCGATACCACCCTATTTCTACTTCAAGTTTATGGTTGATAATTCTTAATTTCGTTAACGCCACTCTTTGCTTAATCCCCCTCCCCCTTCCCCTCCTCCCCCTCCCCCTCCCCAGCCGCCCAAGGCAAAATTCAGGCTACGCCCCTGTATAGCCAGGAGTTTTGCAGTTTTTGAGAGTGAATCTGGATAAAAAAACGTAAAGCTGGACTGGAAAGCTTAAAAACTGCAAAGCAGATGGATCTGGACCCAAAATTGTCTCAGCCCAATGTTTTTTGTTTCTCTAGCTTCCGTTAAGCGAGCAGATGTCTAGCTGATACCAAGGAACTAATATAAAAGCATGTTAACGATTTTGCTAATTCACTTATTTCCTAAGAGATCGAGGGGTTACCCTACTACTAGGAGTACTTTCTTATAGAAGAACGACCACCAGAGTGCACTCGTTCACAGTAAAGGGTACATACGAGAGAAAATCCTTTTCTCTTGGCACATAATGCAAATAGCACTTCACACGATTCAGGAAAAAATGCCATTATGATGTCCTACTACTCACAAACCACTTCCTCATCCCACTTCTCAAGCTTTATTTTCGTTTGCTTGAGTAGAGGAGACAATAAATCCAGAGAGAGAAGAGTAGTGTTTCAGGGTTAGGAATCAAAGGACGATCGACAAGAGCACAGTTTATCATTACAAACCCATAAAAATGTCACTAGCAGACTTACCTAAATGTTTGAGCTAAAGATTCCTTCTCTTCTAAAGTATTTTATTTAAATATAAGTATTTTTAGTATATCAACACATCTAATAATACCGCACTGTCCAAACTAAGGCTGATCTCAAGCAGACTAATGTAGCGCAAGAACGTTTACGAGGATATCGTTTTTTATCAAATTTTCTCGTGATTTGATTGTTTGGTTCAGACACTTTGCCATTAAGTCAAACTTACGCCATGTTCTTCAAAGAAGTGCATTTGCTCTTATAGACTTCATCTTAACCATCAATTGATGACAAAACATTGGTCTACAAGAGGCTACACCACAACCCGTTCATGGCAGATACTCGTTGAAACTAACATTTCGAATAAACAGGGAACTAAAACTGATGCCCTTGTTGACCTCTTTATCCCTTGGCTAGTCCTAAAAATGTTCAAAGGCAGTGAAGGACTGAATCATTATAAACATCAAATAAATGCAATGGAAATGTTGGTAAAAATGGATAGGAATTAGCAATGTTTTTCTTTTACAATAGTGTTATTACTAGACACGAAGAGTAAGGGAAGGGGTACGAGAGGGGCAAAGGCAACTTACTTTATCAGTGTACTATACTTTAAAGAAAAAGAATTCATTGGACAAAAGAGCGCCGGAAGGTGGCCTTTAAGGACATCACCAAAATTAGGCCAAAAAAAAAAATACATGTCACATTACTTTAGATTTCGTTTTCAATATTTGGTTTATAAAGACTGCTTCTAGGATAAATGAGGTTTTGAAGTCCCGAGCAAGAAAAATGTTAAAGATGTTTTATTATAAATAGTTGAGGTTAACATTTTGACCTTGCAGCAAAAAGATGCAAAACCCTGCTTTCTCGTGTACAACGTCAGGATTACACCTTTCTAAAGAATCCTCTTTTATTCTGTCTCCACTTGTATTTAGCTACAAATACATGACTGTTGTCAAGGCTTGCTCCGTTTGCTGGTTAGCTAAATGAACCCCCTTTTAGCCTATGAAGTCATGAATGACCGAACATTCTTTCCTGATAGTTCGGTTAATAATCCTCTTGTGAAACACATGAAGCTTAACTGAAGAGTCAAGATCAGCCAAAGGGGTGACCTCAGTAACTGGTAGATGAAGTGGGTGAACATACAATGAGCTGTCTGTCAAACAAGTGAAAACCCGACGCCAAACAAACCTAACAACCGAAAAAGTGAAAGGAAAATCAATCAACAGCTTTAAAATTGACATTTTTATCAATACTCTGACCGAACAAACGGATTTCTTCCTATCGTTTAAGCATCACCCTTTGCTAGATATATGTGGGTTTTTTTTTTTTTCTTTTCTTAGGAAAGCTGAACAAGGTCTTCTTTTCTTGTGAATAATTTACGACATAGGTAAGTTTAGGTAAGTGATAAGGAATCCTGAAAGTCAAACATTTGGTTAGCAAATCGAAAGGGAAATACTTGCGTGTATTCTACGTTAGGGGGAGGAACGGTTTGAAGGGGAAAAGAAAGGGATTTTTACAAGGAAAACATAATTTATCTGGAACGTCGAGGGAGAAAAAAATCGGTGAGTAAAGTCTACAAAGTATTTTGCTTTTTAGCTTATTAAACGTTTTCTTGAAAGAAAAAAGGAAAAACATTTTTTTTTAGCTAAATCAGTCTGTGACAGGCATTTTTTCATTGCCTATAGATCCCAGTCTTACATATATATTATACAGTGGGTATGCAGTATAATCACACTGAAACATTGATTCGACTTTCTATTCTAACTCTGCTTTAACCACGCATATTTCATTGCCTTTCATGCTTTTACTTTTATACACGGTACGCTTTTTCATCGGAAATCATAAAATGCCAACACAATCTTTTTTGAAAGTATGAAATTATATTTACGTCATTATCACCATTGCAATAAATATTTTTTAGTTTCAATTCATTCTTGTAATTCCTTTATTCGTAATTCAGTTCAGTCATTTTCCAGAGTTAAAAATAGTTTATGAAAAGTTCTACCAATAATTGTTGCTCCTAGCTTGTGTAACATTGCGCTTCATAGTGTAGACCTATTAAATAACACGAATTATTTTTTCAGGAGAAGAGAAGCGGCTTCTTGGGGAACATTCTTTAGGATGCAGTTGTATTTCTCATAGTCATGGGACGTCATTTTCTCTACATATTGACGATTATTTGTTTGTCTTCGAACGAAGTCAGACATATACTTGGAGAGCAAAGTGGACTAGTAGTTCCTGGAAATTCACCTGCTAATAATTCTTCAGAAAATGCTGATGGTAAGCTTGGATATTGGTACAATTTCAGTTTATTAATTGCATTGCCATTGCCTCGTTGCACGGCTTGCATACTAGCCATAGATCGTTTGACTAAATTTACCTGGACTGCATGATGCAGGCATAGAATGGAAAACCTCTCTACTGATTAAACCTGGTTTTCATTTATTATGGAGTCGGAATTTTTGATTTTCACTTCGTCATAACATAAGCTGCTTCCGACTCCATGGCAAGTGGAAACCCGTCCTCTATTTAGCGACCCATTGGAAATTCTATGAGTGTGGCCCCTTTAATAAGGAGCAGGCATTCTGAACCCAGTTAGTTTGTGCCAGATCTTTGGATCTAGAGGTCCATGGTACGATCCTAAGGATCTCCACGTCTGTTTCGACTTCTCACTTATCCTTGAAGCTACAGCTTTGAGTACTCTTAAGACAGAGCACCGTCGACGTCAGCTCCTTGGAAGACCAGCTACTAGCTGAAGGAACACTACTGATGCTAGATAAGCCATTTGCCTTTACTTTTAGGAAAAGTTCACATGTACAGTCATGTTAATTCATGAATGTGCCAATATTTTGATAGGTCAAGGTACGACAAAGGGTGATGTCCCTACGGCCGAACAAATACTCGGTAAATTACTGGGCATGAAGCCAAAAAACCCAGACCAAACGCAGGACACACAACCAGCGCAAGTAGTCCAAACTGCCCCGCAGACATTAGCCTTACCAGGTGGTGCAACATCAAACATGGTTTCAACATCACTAGCACGATCACCAATAAGATCTCAGCAACCACAAACCGTTATCAACAACCTTCCATTGGTCCCTACGACCGGCAGATCCTTGCCCACACCACAAATAGAGGACAACCAAGGGACGATGCAGCAACTTAGTCCACATTATGGACGAAGGAAACATTCAAGACACAGATATGATGATGATGATGATGGTGGCGATGATGATGAGGATAGGGATGATAATGGAGATGAAAGAGATGATGATGACGATGATCATAATCCAGCTGACGATGACTATCATGACTCTGTTGATGACCATCGACATGGACATCGTCGTTGGCGCGGGAGAGGGAGACAATTGGGAGGACGATTTGGAAGACGAGAAGGTGAGAATGTCCAGTCTTGCTTTTAAAATGACTTGATAAACCTGACAGGGACCTAGGAGAGTAGCTTTTAATATGTGTGTATGGGGGGAGAGGGGAGGGAGCAGGTGGGAGGGGGGAAGGTTAACTGAAAATTACTGCAACTGTCAAAATGCTACATACATGTCTTATTTTGTCATGTGCCCCGGCGCACTTCATTTATTGGTATGATATTATTGATATGTTTAGCATTAGTAGAAAATACCAAAACGTCATTGTTATTTTTTCAAAATTTCTGTGTCTACAAAAGGAATGACTCTGTTGCTTTTCAAGCTGAGTGACTCAGCTTGAAAAATATTGACGAATAAAAGGTCTAATTTTGGGAGAAATTCGAAGACGAAGTGCATATTGACTGCATATTGAAAAAATCCTTTAAAAAGTTCTTATATCACAGTATTTGAATCACAAATTTTTAGCGTTTTTTTTTATGTGTGTGTGCGCAAGCGCACATCGTGGGCTCAAATATAGCAGCCAGTCGCCTTAAGTTTTGTATTTTTTTATCTTTTTTTAATCTATTTCATGAATCTCAGGTGGGTGCGGATGTGTATGCTGGAAAGGCATCAAACCGCATGTGGAATGGGTACGAGTGCCTGTCTGCTACCATCCATGTAAGTAATACAGTTATGGCTTGTTAAGACAGTTAGAACACTAATAAAAATGCTCCACTTTAGAATGATATATTGTCTGAACTAGAATAACATTACGCCCAAGCTTTAAAGGTCTTTTCTGCTAGACTTTTTAATTATTTAATCGAAAGTTGTAGCTTTTCATCATAAAATAAAGGAGTGACCAAGACAAAGGTCATATATGTCGAACTTCACACGAGTCAAACCTAATGACATAAATGAAGACCACCTTATATATTATTCCTTGTTTGCACAATGCACACGGCTCATGTCAAGCTCAACCGGATTGACCTTAGTCTAATTTGTCCGTTCTCGATATTCACAGGTGGTGTGTGTTGTCCCAAACATGAGGAACAACCAGCATGTGCTTGTATTTGTCATCCATGTTGCAATCACTGCTGCTGTTGTCATCACTGTTGTCACTGCTGCCATCCTTGTTGCCACTGCTGTCACTGTTGCAGGCGAAACCAAGTTCGCTGGAATCCACCTTTAGGTAAGGACTAATAACAAAACTCCCGCGGGACACAAGAGAGGTCGACTTGGGCAAGGATACATGCATAAGTGCACTTGCCTATCCCCTATGGGGTCTTGGGTACGATTCCTGGAAATAGCAACCCATGCATGTGAGCAGAGTTGGTTTGGTAATTTTATTCAGCGTTTTTCTGAATTACGAAGACTTCCAAAAGGCGTTAAATCTAACTTTATAAATTATCAAAATTTCACGATTTCCAGCGCCAAGAAAACCGAAGTCTCGTACAATCAACAAGCAAATCAAGAAGAAAACAAAGAGAGCATAAAGTAAAGAAATATCGGATATGTAAGATAAAAATGAGTAGAGTTTAACTGTGCTGAACTCTACCAAGTCAAGCTAGTTCTCAAAAATGAAGTTCTTGTCACATTTTCTTGAGAAAAAAAAAACAACAAAAAACAACAACAACAAAAAAACGCCACATGAAGAACGCCATAATGTGGCGGTATATGAAGTTTAACATCTATCAGTAGTTAGTTAAATCCAACTAGCGGTCTATCATGAATGCTGTCTTTTATTGGATGATCTACCACTACTAGACTATAAGTCATTATAGCCCACTAGACTAGTAGCGAAAAGTGCCGACTTTGGAAAGCAAAACAAAAAATTTATGACTGAAGACTCATCTCCGCAGGCTTAACCTCGCTTGAGAATAAATCATTTACAAATGTCAACTTTAATGTAAAAAATGTGTAGCTTGAACAATACCAATGTTTTGAAATCCCACGGACTTTTAATGGTATCAGTGAATAGCTGACTTATAAACCAGGCTAAGCCTGTGCAAATGAGTCTGTAGTCTTCAAAAACAGCGCTATGCATTGAATGTGAAACTGGTGTATTCCTTGCTTTGCTAAGCTGGCTAGTTTATTTAGAAAATAACGCTTTAGTGGTGTATTTTTTTCATATATGCCATTATCATAATCATTGTCATCATCATCATCAAAGTCATCATCATTATTGCATTGCCAATTTCAAATACGTTTTTATTCAATTATCATTAGCATAATCAACAGCCCATCATCATCATTATCATCATCATCATCATCATTATCATCATCATCATCACTACCATCATCATCATCATTATTAATACCACCACCATCATCATTATCATCATCACCATCATCATTATCATCATCACCATCATCATTATCATCATCATTAACATCTCCATCTTTACCATGTCCATCATACCATAAGATAACAATTATCATATTACATCTTAACCTTATATCATCATCAAAATAATATAGTTTTTCATTTCAATCTTTGATACTGCGCATGTACAATAAAGTTAAAATTTCATTAGACAAATGGAGTCCTCAATATCACCAACGCCATCATTATCGTTTCATGCATAATATATAATTCCATTTCGCCTTTCATTTCATCATCATATTCGTCCATCCATGTTACATCAGCATCATCCATCATCATATTCGTCCATCCATGTTACATCAGCAGCATCCATCATCATATTCGTCCATCCATGTTACATCACGATCATCCATCATCATATTCGTCCATCCATGTCACACCAACAGCATTCATCATCATATTCGTCCATCCATGTTACATCACGAGCATTCATCATCATATTCGTCCATCCATGTTACATCACGAGCATCCATCATCATGTTCGTCCATCCATGTTACATCAGCAGCATTTATCATCATAATCGTCCATCCATGTTACATCAGCATCATCTATTATCATATTCGTCCATCCATGTTACATCACGAGCATTCATCATCATATTCGTCCATCCATGTTACATCACGAGCATTCATCATCATATTTGTACATCCATGTTACATCACGAGCATTCATCATCACATTCGCCCATCCATGTTACATCACGAGCATCCATCATCATATTCGTCCATCCATGTTACATCACGAGCATTCATCATCATATTCGTCCATCCATGTTACATCACGAGCATCCATCATCATTTTCGTCCATCCATGTTACATCAGCAGCATTTATCATCATAATCGTCCATCCATGTTACATCAGCATCATCTATTATCATATTCGTCCATCCATGTTACATCACGAGCATTCATCATCATATTCGTCCATCCATGTTACATCACGAGCATTCATCATCATATTTGTACATCCATGTTACATCACGAGCATTCATCATCACATTCGCCCATCCATGTTACATCACGAGCATCCATCATCATATTCGTCCATCCATGTTACATCAGTAGAATTCATCATCATATTCGTCCATCCATGTTACATCACGAGCATTCATCATCATATTCGTCCATCCATGTTACATCACGAGCATCCATCATCATGTTCGTCCATCCATGTTACATCAGCAGCATTTATCATCATATTCGTCCATCCATGTTACATCAGCAGCATTTATCATCATATTCGTCCATCCATGTTACATCAGCAGCATCCATCATCATATTTGTACATCCATGTTACATCACGAGCATTCATCATCATATTCGTCCATCCATGTTACATCACGAGCATCCATTTTCATGTTCATCCATCCATGTTACATCAGCAGCATTCATCATCATATACGTCCATCCATGTTACATCAGCAGCATCCATCATCATATTCGTCCATCCATGTTACATCAGCAGCATCCATCATCATATTCGTCCATCCATGTTACATCACGAGCATCCATCATCACATTTGTCCATCCATGTTACATCACGAGCATGCATCATCATGTTCGTCCATCCATGTTACATCAGCAGCATTCATCATCATATTCGTCCATCAATGTTACATCAGCAGCATTCATCATCATATTCGTCCATCCATGTTACATCACGAGCATCCATTATCATATTAGTCCATCCATGTTACATCACGAGCATTCATCATCATATTAGTCCATCCATGTTAAATCACGAGCATCCATTTTCATGTTCATCCATCGATGTTGCATCAGCAGCATCCATCATCATATTCGTCCATCCATGTTACATCATCATCATCCATCATCATATTCGTCCATCGATGTTGCATCAGCAGCATGCATCATCATATTCGTCCATCCATGTTACATCACGAGCATCCATCATCATGTTCGTCCATCCATGTTACATCAGCAGCATTCATCATCATATTCGTCCATCAATGTTACATCAGCATCATCCATCATCATATTCGTCCATCCATGTTACATCAGCAGCATCCATCATCATATTCGTCCATCTATGTTACATAGCAGCATTCATCATCATATTCGTCCATCCATGTTACATCACGAGCATCCATCATCATATTCGTCCATCCATGTTTCATCAGTAGAATTCATCATCATATTCGTCCATCCATGTTACATCACGAGCATCCATTTTCATATTTGTCCATCCATGTTACATCACGAGCATTCATCATCATATTCGTCCATCCATGTTACATCACGAGCATCCATCATCATATTCTTCCATCCATGTTGCATCACGATCATCCATCATCATATTTGTCCATCCATGTCATATCAACAGCATGCATCATCATGTTCGTCCTTCCATATTACATCAGCATCGTCCATCATCATATTCGTCCTTCCATGTCAAATCAGCATCGTCCATCATCATATTCGCCCATCCATGTTATACCACGAGCATTCATCATCATATTCGTCCATCCATGTTGCATCACGATCATCCATCATCATATTCGCCCATCCATGTTATACCACGAGCATTCATCATCATATTTGTCCATGCATGTTACATCACGAGCATCCATCATCATATTCGTACATCCATGTTACATCACGAGCATTCATCATCATATTCGTCCATCCATGTTACATCACGAGCATTCATCATCATATTCGTCCATCCATGTTACATCACGAGCATCCATCATCATATTCGGCCATCCATGTTACATCAGTAGCATTCATCATCATATACGTCCATACATGTTACATCATCATCATCCATCATCATATTCGTCCATCCATGTTACATCAGCATCGTCCATCATCATATTCGTCCATCCATGTTACATCAGCATCATCCATCATCATCATCCATCATCATATTCCCATCAGCATCATCCATCATCATATTCGTCCATCCATGTCACATCAGCATCATCCATCATCATATTCGTCCATCCATGTTACATCAGCAGCATGCATCATCATATTCGTCCATCCATGTCAAATCACGAGCATTCATCATCATATTCGTTCATCCATGTTGAAGCATCCAACATCATTTTCCTCACGATCGATATTTGTTAGCTTTAAATCCAAAGTAATCTTATTGAAAAATGTCAACATATTCTTTAAAATTAATAAATATTTTAAAACATGGTAATTTGAATTTTGAAATTTTAACATTAGACATGTTGCATAAGGAAAAAGGGCTTTAGTATATCAAGTTGATTATCTTAGTTGCTTTCATTGATGAATTTGCTATTGCCTCACGCACATTAAACACGTGACCTTGTGTAATCAGTTCAGTTTCTGGATCCCTTTTGACCGTCAAAATACAAATGAGGAAACTGGTTTGATATCTTATTAATTTATTATGTTATTATGTCGATTTGTTTAAATAGTGAATTGCATCACTACTTAATACTGTATCACTCTTGAATTTTCTGATTATTACATTGAATTCCCCCCCCCCCCCCCCTGTTTGTAGTTCGTATCCGATTTTCGGATGCCTGAAATAAGAAATATTAAAATGTTTAAGTTAAAAAGTCAGAGTTTATTTTCAAAAGATAGCAAGGTTCCTTTTTCCTAAGTTTGAGAATTTTGCCGAGAGAGCCTTGACTCGTAGTCTCCTACGCAGCCGCTATTAGTGTCGTCATATTTTTTTTTTTTTTTTTACGCCTCATGGCTGTGCAGGAATTTTTTTGGATATAATTTGGAATTTTTTTCTCTCACTTTTCTTATGCACTTTTTTTTTCGCTCTTTAAAGCTGTGCTCGTTTTTGTTTTTGTTTTTGCCCAACCCCACCCCACCTCAAAAATCTAATGGTCCGTCCCTTCGTCACTAAGATCGGTAGTCTCTCTTGCGTGACATCTGAATGAAATCCGATGTGGGGGTTTGTCAAGCAAAAGCAAACAACGACCGCGGACAAGGTCCGAAGAGGTTCCAAGCAAACTTTCAAGCGTTTAATCCCTCCCCTATACCACACAACTTCAAGCCTAATCACCGTGGCAGGAATCGTGTGTCACACTTCAGAGTATATGTAACAGGACGAACAAGCGATTGCACAGGAAATATTTCATCTTAGCGAAGGATATGGAGCGACAAATAACTTCACATTTAGTCATCCGTAACGGTAGGGTATTAGACCCTGCTAATAGCTTCGATGGAATCGCTGATGTAGAAATCCAAAATGGCAAGATTGTCAAGGTTGGAAAAGACCTAAATATTCAACTCAAGCCAAACGAAGAGTTTGATGCTACGGGCTGTCTTGTGACCCCTGGTTTGATCGACTTCCACGCTCATGTTTATCAGTACGCTACTCCTCTAGGAGTGAACCCTGACGAAACTTGTCTTGCTAGAGGCGTTACAACAGTAGTGGATGCAGGCAGTGCAGGTATGTAACTGTTGTTGGTAAAGGCTTTGTTGCATGGTGCCGTGCTGCTTACTAAGCTTGAAATGTATTCTATTCACATGCAAACCATTGTGACATTTTGCTGAACGTATTCACATCACCCATTTTGCACTTCCGGCTTTGTATGCAACATACACCTTGCAACAAAACATTCACCAATTTGTTTTGAAATAGCTGTATTTGGTCCCCTGCATTTGAATCGGAAGACTAATAGCAAATCCATTTGAATTATAAAAAATCGGAACCTAAAAGACCTGAATCCATAACCAACAAAGAGACGAAAAAGCCTCCTTCCTATTCATCTAAAGACATGAAAATATCATGCAATAAAACTGCCTAATTTCATTTGTGCTAGCTAAAGTGTGGTTCTTCAACATGGAGCCCATCATGATCAACTTGCTAGGTGTTCTGAAACCTTTGCTATCCTTCAACCCTCCCCTCCTCCCCACCCCCCCCCCCCCCTACACATACACACACAATCAAAATTAAAAGTGATCCAAAGTCTGTAAGATAATAATAACCTTGATATTTAATGTAGGTGCAAGTACCTTGCCAGGGTTGCGGAAGTATATCATGGAAAAGAGCAAGACAAGAGTTCTTTGTTTTGTGCATGTTGCATCCCATGGACTCAGTGCTGCTGGATGTGCTGGTGTTGGTAATTAAAACCTTCATTTCAAATTTTATTGATACCCTGAAACATTACCTTTGGACTGATCTATGTTTGATGGAAGGTTTGAATTTTGATGGAAAACCTGTCCCAGGTTTTGAGTTCACCACATCAAACAATAGAAATAGGGTGTGGTTGGTTTCAAATAACTGATCAAAATGGAGGAAAATTAGAGAAAAACCCCTTAAATCAAAGAAAAGACCTATATAAACAAAATCTTAATACATGTAATACTGAGTCTAGGAATCAAATCTGAGATCCAAGAGGTCAGAGAGATGATTGTTATGAACGGAAGAATTCTTAAACCTCTTTACCTCCATCCCTAGATCCACCCTTGATATTTTATACTTCCTATGAATTCTTGTCCAATAATAAATCTCCATTTTGTACAGTAAAGGGTGGTGAATGTGATTCTCTCAACCAAGTTGATCCAGAGTCGTGCGCAAAATGCATCCAAGAAAACAGGGAAGTAGCAGTTGGTGTCAAAGTACGATTAAGTTGCTCTGTCACTAATGATGGTCAATTTGAAGAGGAAGCTTACAGGTGCACTATAGTCTTCTAACTTTTCATAACACTGTTATATATTGTCAATCAATCACCAACAAGACTTCCAGTACATGATAATTTTATATGTGCAGATAAAGTATATGTAGGTCATTAGAAAACTAGGTATTTACAAAAGGGCCATCACATCTTATGGAAATGATTGAGCTAGTTAGCTGCTTCAACCTTGTGGCACCATCAGTTGCATTGCTGTTCTGACTGATGTGTGCCACAATATGGCAACCATACAGTGGCAGTGTCTGTCACAGTCTGTAGCAATCTGGCAATGTGTGCCAATGTGTACCATAGCTTGTGACATCTTGGCAAAATGCCTTTGATTTTTTTCTGATACCATCTGCAACAAATTGATTTTCAAAAAGTAACATTTGGTTCTCTGCCAACATGAACCAGTGCAGTCTGCAGCAGCCTTTTGTCTCTGGCAATGTAAAAGTGGTCCCAGCTAGCTATGTGTGTAAGGCTGCACTGTAATCCAACTGCACCATGGTTTGTTTTTGATGTATGGGTATTTTTCTTCTTTTTGCAGGAGAGCCCTGAGAGCATCAACAGCAGCTGGTGTGCCATTGATGGTCCACTTTACTCATTCATCAATCTCAGTGAATGAAAGCCCAGGTAAGCAATTGAGTTTCAGACATTTTGATGGGGTCAAAAAATTTTTGAATACCCCATCACAATATTTATAATAGGGCTAATTTTGTGTTAATTGCATGCATTTTTTTAGTTCAGGCCACATGCCATTTTGCCGAGACTCATTCAGTGTTACCTGTAATGCATGAGGACATATAGTACTTATAATATTTTGATGAGGCTCAAACAAAGAATGTTAGAAAATGTAAAGCTGAGCCAACATTGAGAAATTAAGTGTATAGCATGAAATTGTACATGTATCTTTTAGATGCTGGCCAGTTGACTTGTCCAGGAAACCTAAAGAAAGGAGATATTCTCACTCATGTCTTTCATGCCCATCCGAGTAGCATCATCAATCCTTCAACAAAGAAGATCCACCCATCTATTCACCAAGCTAGAAGGCGAGGTGTATTGTTTGACATTGGACATGGATTTGGGTCCTTTTCATGGACAGTTGCAGAGATATGTGCAAAGGAACAGTTTTGGCCTGATATGATTAGTACTGACTTACACACCAAGTCTCTTGATGGACCTACCTATGATCTTCCAATGGTAATGTCAAAAATGTTGACTGTTGGGATGCCTTTGGTGGACATCATCAGGGCAGTCACCATAACACCAGCATCAGCTATTGGGTGGCAAAGTAAGATAGGTTCTTTGAGTCCAGGACTAGTAGCTGATGTTACAGTGCTGAGGGTAGAAGATGTTGATATGGAAATAGAGGACAGTCAAGGCCAAGTTAGACAAGCTGAGAAACTCTTGATACCTGTTGCTGTATGGAGGGATGGAAAACGTTTCATAGTAAGAAAACCAGACCCACTACCAGGCAAAAACACAACAAGACTGATCGAGAACTGGGATGGCCTTATTGTAAAGGATAACAAAAAGCCTACACCATTGGAATGACATTGCCATTAACTTGAATATGAACAATAATTCTATTGTATTTTAAAATAAAAGCTAGCAATAATAAATTCCAACATTTTGCTTTTCCCCACATCATTATCAAGAGTGACAAGCTAAGTTTCAGTGGACGGTGTTTACTAATATTATTAAGTAAATAGTCTTTAATTATATAGTAAATGTTTAAAATGTATTACTTATTGAAGCCATTGAATTTGCACTGAGATATAATATTCCATTGGTTAATAATAATGATAATAATATAAATTAGACTCTTATTGCACATGTAATTAATGTGGGTATTAACACGTTTTAGGGGACATATTTCCAATATGGCAGCTATTCGATAAAACAGCCCCAAAATTCACTGTAATGACAACCCAACCGAGATTTTTCTCAATCTTGGTATGGCTAATAACCCTGTCTTAAATAATAAGATCCACTGTCAGACTGTTCCATACACTCATGTTGCTCTTTATATATACTAATGCTATCTTTTCCCTTCCTAACGAATCTAAATAATATCTTAATATCATATAAATTAATAAGGTTTAGGTTATTTTAAAGAACAGAAACCGTATACCTAAAATGGTACCTTTATACTTTTCTCCTATATTTTCTTTTTATATTCTTTTCAATTCTGGACTACTAGCTTAAACTTTTAAAAATTTCTGATTTTTAAAAGATAATTTATTTTAATGCTTTGTTGGTAACATCGTGGTGTACGGGTTAACCAAGTGTGTCATAGGTTTTCAAGCACACGAGTGGGACTTAGAGGATTTTGGTTCTCCTCACTTGGAAATAAAAATTTAATGGCAGGCAAGATTCGAACCTGGCACCCTTGGCACCAAATGACATTACATTGCCTATCCCAACCCTAAACCTAACCGTTCAACCATGAAGTGAATTGGCTTGAATGCTTTCCAATTTTTGTCATTTAAAATGATGCTTCATTATTGAATGCACAAATTTATTTATTATAGTATAATATATGCTATCGTAGGACACAACTACTAGCCAAATTAATTTGCATATCGCAATTTGAATTTCGAATAGAATCCCCCTGACAATTCCCGTACATCACAATACTACCCCTTTTTTAATGAACAATATATGCAAATCTTAAATTTTTATAAGGCAAAGCAATGCAAAAATGGGAAACTACTATTATCCAAAACTATCACATATCAATATATTGCCCTATCTTTAATTTCCCTTGTCATAAATTTATCTTCCTTCTATAATAGGAATATAATGATCCATACATATATATATATATATTTTTTTTTTACCATAAAATTTTAAACATCTTGTCATTGCCTACCCTGGGTTACATAGGTTTTTTTGTGAGTGGTTGAAATGAGGGTCTCACCAAATCACCATCATTTCAGCCACAAAAACCTCCCTTTGAAACCCTTGGTAGTCACTGCCATTTTATTACCCACTTCATATATCAAACCTATATTTCTTGCTTGGGTAGTGTGTGGTAACGTTGACCACAATTGGAACTTGTCCAGTCAAAGCTTTGGCTTGCCAGTCATTTTGACCAGTAACATTGAGCCAGAAATGAGGTATGACTGAGCTAAAACTAATTTGGTTGGACATCATAACTGGTGTTTGACCAATATTTTAAGCCCTGACAGAACACCAAATAAAAGACATAGAAAATGGACATCATTCATGTTTACTAACTCTGATAATCTAGAGATTGAAATTGGTAGGTCATCTATAGATATTATTATTCATCAATCATCTATATCATCTATCACCAAGACAACATCTTGCATCAGTCCTGCCTCTTTCAATGTTTGCTTTGGGTCACCCAATGGTTTCCTTGGATATGTTGTCATTATACAGTAGCTTGTAGATAGGTAGCCTAGTGACTCTGCATAATCCACCAAACACTGACAGAAACAAATAGAAATTAGAAACCAGGGATTATAAACACTCTTGTAGATAGCAGTGAAAAATTGTAATTACTGAAAGAATTAACCCAGTTAAATAAAGGTAGTACTAGATAGATGAAGCAGTAAGCCGGTTAAATAAATAAAAGTATTTCTACACACAATGTCTAGTAAGACCAAGATTCTATCTGGGATCCACATATGCCTGTTCAAAATTTGGGAAATTTTTTTTTTGTGTGTCACTATATTTGGAAGCCCTTGTCAAACCCGCAATACATTGAGTTCTTTTAATAAACTTAAAAAAGAAATTTCAAAAAAGAAAAAAAAAAAAAAAAAGAAAGAAACTAACTCTTTCTCATTTTGATAAACCTGTGTGATAAGGAGACTAGTGCAGTTTTCGTATGACTGTGAAAAGTTCACGGCACGAACACGGTCGTGACACAGCAAGGGATACGCCAGACAAATCACATTGCACGAGAATTTACTCTCCATCCAATCAAATACCCGGAACACGGCATAAACATGGAGCGGACATGGTCACGCCAAGATCACGGCACTTTTAGACCAATCATATTGCGCATGAAAAAATCAGTCAATTAAAATTCTAGAAAGTATCACGGTCACAGCACATCACACTTACGGCACTGAGCTTTTCACAGTCATACGAAAACTGCTCTATTGAACGAGGCAAGTATAGTAATGTATTACCTGTACATGCGATTCTAAAGTAAATCTTCTTTTCGTGGTATTTCCATTTGGACATCTGAATGCTACTGTTACAGTCTGGATAAAGTTAGATAGTAATGTAAAATTTATTTGAATGTAAGAAAAACACCCTACCAACAATGAGGCCCTATCACCATCTATCAACTTCAAAATCCTACCCACAATATCTATCTGTAAACACTCTATCACCCATCTACACCCTAACAGAAACCTACAGTGAATAAATAAAAATAAGTAAATAATGAGATTAACAGTGGATTCCACAGAGTGGCCTTTCTTCCACTGGATTCCAATTGGAATTTAGGAGTTGATTTTTACGGAAGGAGGAAAGCTGGAGAACCCGGAAAACCCTTGAAGCACAGGAGAGAACAAACAAACAACTCTACTCACATGACACCAATGGAGGGACTCAAACCCGGGTTACATTGGTGAGAGGCAAGCACTCTCACTGCTACATCAACTGTGCTTTCCCAGTGCTCTACTGTACATGTATGTAGCAAGACCCATCAAGATACTAGGACAAACACTCTCACTGCTACACCAACTGTGCTTCCCCAGTGCTATATTGTACATGTAGCAAAACCCATCAAGATACTAGGACCAACACTTGCAAATAGCCTGTACCTACAATCCACTGACACCCAACCAACAACATAATATTTTATTCTGAAAAGCCTTAAAGAGGACGAATAAAGTATGTATGTATGTATGTATGTATAATAGCCTCATCCTACTAATCTCCCCCTCCCCTTTAACACTTTACCTAAAATTTAATCATTAATTTTTAGTAGATTGTGTATTACTCATTCAGCACAAGAATGCAGTTGATCCAATACTTACTCCTGGAGTGCCAATAGCTGGCTCCTCTGGGACAAAATTAATTTTTTGTTCCTGAAATTACAAACATTTACTTGAATGAGTTCCAAAAAACTCAATATCAAAAGTCGAATAAGTTATTCATTATTTACTGTGATTGCATTACATGTGTACCTCCAGTATTTTGTCCAGTCACAAAAAAATTATATTAAGTAATTATTAGTCCTCAAATCCAACTAGTCGGTCAAATATAAAGATGTAATCAATGTTTTGAATTAAGATTAAATTAAATGTTTTGTTTTGTTTTTCACCACTAGTACAACCGTTCGTACAACCTGATATAGCTTGTAATAGGTCATCCAATCAGAATGCAGCATTGATGATTATAGACTAGTAATAGGTCATCCAATCAGAATGCAGCATTGATGATTATAGACTAGTAATAGGTCATCCAATCAGAATGCAGCATTGATGATAGACCACTAGTTGGACTTGACTTAAAACTAGGATATTTGTACCCGATCCAGGCTTTCTCCTGCAATATTTGTACTCTATTGAATATAATTGGAAAATAAATGATTAAAGCATTGTCTTTACCTCCTGACCCTCTCTGTTGGCTGTATGCAAGTCATGTTCCTGATCACTTGTCTTGTCTTTTCTCCTTTGTCTTAATGTATTAGCATTTTTATGTTCTTCTTGTGATTTTGAGGATTCCTGGATCATTTCTTCTTCTTGCTCTTCATCTGAACTTGAATGGGTATCTTCAATATAATCTAGTAAACAATCTGGGTCCATTTCATCTGTGTCGACCTCATCATGTGCCTGACCACATGAGCAAATATTTGGTACTGGACCACTCTGTAAATTTAATTAGGAAAGTTGATAATGCTTATAAGTACATAGTCAATGAACATTATTCATGGTAAACATGACGGCAATTCCCATATGATTGTCTACATGTATTAGTATACTGGTAAACAAATATAAGTGGACTCAAATTGGCTAAGCTACTTTTTTAAAAATTTTGAATAACTTTACTACTGATAGCAGAGTAAATCATATATTATAGCTAAGCTAAGCTACTAGTGGTCTAGCCATTTCTCAAAAAAAAGGTTTTTAATCAGAAAAATAAAATAAAATGAAAATAAAGTAATGTTTCTTTTAGTTTGTTTATTCTTATCATAAACAATTCCTAGCTCCCTTACTTCCTTATGCCTGACAATATTAATTGTTTTTCAATTAACCATGTGATCACTCAGAGCAAACACTGGAATTGAGGAAAACTCACCCCAAGTCTGTGACCCTCTCCCTTCCAGTTGGGGTGGAACTTCTGAGTTTCTTTCTGTTTTTTCAGAAGTTGAGCTTCTTGCTTTGGTTTCATGACATGTTCTCTGTAATCCTGATTCTGGGGTAATCAAGATAATAAAATTAATATAAATACACTACTGACTATTGACTGTCTGAATGACTGACTGACTGACTGACTGACTGACTGACTGACCGACCAACTGACTGATTGACTGAATGGCTGACTGACCAACTGGGCATGACTGACTGACTGACTGACTGACTGACTGACTGACTGACTGACTGACCGACCAACTGACTGATTGACTGAATGGCTGACTGACCAACTGGGCATGACTGACTGACTGACTGACTGACTGACTGGCTGACTGACTGACTGACTGACTGACTGACTGACTGACTGACCAACTGACTGAATGACTGACTGATGGAACGACTGACTGAATGACTGACTGTACACTGACTGACTGACTGACCAACTGACTGAATGACTGACTGATGGAACGACTGACTGAATGACTGACTGTACACTGACTGACTGACTATACACTCACTGAATGACTGATTGGATGGATGGATGAATGAATAAATGAATGGAATAGAATAAATGAAATGAATGAATAAGTGCTAAATTATAAAACAATAATTCCACATTCAAACAGCCAAGGGAACTAAAACTTGAAATAATTTTGTACTGCAGAGAAGTTCCACAATAACACGGTCTTAAAAGTCAGCTACCGGTGGTTGATCCCGGGTATACATAGCCTATCATTCCACCAGCTTCATAATTATAGAAGAATCAATAAATAAATTTAAAAAAAATCAAAACAGAAATAACAGTGCCTTCTAATTTGTCAAGAGTAGCTCCTACTTCAAAAATTACTGAATCCTCTTTAATTATCCATTATTACACATAGCTAGCTCCATACAGTATTGAAAAACCAAAGTTCACAAGTTTGTGAACTACTGTACTAATCAATGCAACTCACCCTTTCATTAAAAATAGCTTGTTTCTTCAAGCTAGCTCTCTCTTTTCTCCTACTTATCTCTTCTTGGCTGAATTCTAATGCATAAACAAATACAAAATAATCACCTGCTTTATTCAGGTAGACGTATTTTACAAATTAATATTATTTTTTACACAAGGTTTGAGTACAAAAAAATTGGGATAAGCTTTAAAAGCTTAAATGTTCAGTTGCATAGAATTATATATTAAATCAAATCGATATTTAGGTGCACCAGATACGCGTTATCACAAGCAAGAATCTTTAATGCAGGATCACCAAATGATTGCATAAATATGTGATAATAAAAGTGCAAAAATCATAAGGCTTCAGCCCGAAAATAGCCACAAAAATTGCAATGTAATTTTTCGTCATTAGCAAAAGTAATTATAAAGTGCGCAATCGAGACCCATAAAACTACAAAACGGACACTCAACTAAACAATAAGATTATTAAACACCATCAAACATCAAACAGACAGCATACTTGATTTGGTTTTGTCTTCCTTTTCGATGCCCAACACTTTCTGCATCAATCCCAATAACGACGACCCAAACGCGTGGAAAATTAACGTTAAGAACCCAAAACTGATTAAAATCCATAGAAGAACTGTCTTTAGAGTTAATACATTCATTCCTGACCAAAATATCAGTGCAATAAAGCCTCCAACGCCTAAGAGAAGAAGCCATTCTTTTACGTTACCGGGAACCGCCATCTTGAATGTTGTGATGAACTACGCAGCCTGGAGTCTGGAACCATTACTAATTCTTACTCAGGGGTGGTGGGCAAGTAGAAAACATATCTTGACATTTCTTAAAGAAAATAATAATATTCTCATAAATTAATATCATTATTATTACCACTTTTAGACCCAATTTAATAAAATTTTAGACATAAATAGGAGTTTTTACGTTTTATCAATTTACATTTTATCAATATACTTTTTATTTGAAGTGACAAACTGTCCCTCCCCTCCCTGGAGGAATAATTTGCTAACACGATTACACAACCTTCATTATTCAAGATGGCGGCTCTAAGAAGAGTGTGTTCTTCAAGAACTGGACTTCAACGTCTACTCTTTCCTCCCTCTAGACTTGGGAGCTTGAGATTTTTATCTACGGCTCCAGATGACTACGTTTTTGGACTCAATGACCATCAAAGACAGGTATAAATAATTTTTATTTTATATTTTATTTTACTATAAAGTTTATGCCACAGACTGCAACGTAAGCGTGGTCTTAGGAGTACCGGCATTCGTATCTCTCAAATTTGTCCAGAATATCAATATTTTTGTTATGTAATAAATATTAGAAATAGTAAAATAATTAAATGTTTATATTATGTAAAAAAACCCCAGATTTTCAATCTTCAATCGTTCGTTATGGTTGAAAAATTTAGAACCCTTACTAGGTCATGTGTTGAGATATGATGTAAGACTTTTTAGTATCAAGTTATCCAGGGACCCCTTTTATTTATTATCATGGTATGGGAAGTTTTATGGAATCTCAAAATTCATCACGATTAGCCATCAAAATGATTTGTTTTTGCTATATTTAGACCTCAATTTTAAGATCAACAACCAAGGGGCATGTCATTTAATAAGGGGGGGGGGAGGTATGGTTAGTGCAATACTTTTAACAGGTGCACTTTTTGCATACACTCCCCAATTTGCTGTAGAAAGAAATGTTACTCCCTCCCCCCAGGCTCATATAATATGGAAAATTTTGTGCCCCCCCCCCCCCCCCCCCACCACAACCACACACACTAAAATACATTATATGAATCAATGAATCGGAGAGCAGCAAGCTTTACCTTTACTTATTCATATAAACAGATAGCAATAACTCCTTGTCCTTTTTGTCAAATTTGTTTTTACTCTGGCTTTCGAAGAAATGCCCAAGGTATAAATTGGGCTTCATTTTTTTTTTTCCATTTTAAGTTAAGAACAATCAACAAAAAATAGTGACCCCCCCCCCTCAAATACTCACAAAAATGTTTTATGGCCCTCCCTCCCTCCCTGCGTCTGATTCTTGCACCAAAAATGACGTGTCTCTGTTTCATTATCAGTTGAGAGAAGCAGCCTACAACTTTTTCCAAAAGGAACTTGCACCATATGCTGATCAGATTGACAAAGAAAATACTTTTACAGGAATGAGGGTAGGTGTCATTATGGAAGGTATGTTTTTTACTGATAGAGGGAGGTCTGGGGGATTTGCAGCAAACTTATTGTAACCCACTCCCATTCACTCAGTAAGAAATTCATTCAGGACCCTGCATTCAGGTCAACAAGGAAACAGCTTTCACTAATTAAAAATAAAAAGGTTTGACCCTTTATTGAAGTTCAAATTAATCTGAACCCCCAAACCTCACCCCCCCCCCCCCCCCCCCAAACAAAACAAAACATACCTTTCCTTAATTAGAGTCCATTGAAAAATACAGTGAAAGCAAAATAGAAAAAAGAAGTCTAGCTCTGTGTTGAAAGAATGGAATAGTAACTTATGATACTATGATACTGTATCTTATCAGAATAAAGAACAATCTTGGAAGTTACATGTAATTTGGCATTATATTTGTCAGTCTCAGATTATCATCTCAGGATGTGAAATCATGTACAAATCCAACTTAATTATTATTTTTCTCTTCAGGAATTCTGGAAAAAGCTAGGAGATCTAGGTTTCCTAGGAATAACTGCTCCAGGTATATATATATTCCTAAATACATACATCTCTTAACAAGCAATAATCTCTAGCTATAGCATAGTATAGAAAGAAGCTATATGTAATATGTGTAACATAACTTGCATAATCGATCAAATGTTTCAAATCAGTCACCTTAAATTTCAGCAAAGTATGGTGGCTCTGAAAGTGGATATTTTGATCACTGTCTTATCATTGAAGAAATGACAAGAGCATCCGCTGCTATTGCTCTTAGCTATGGAGCACACTCTAATTTATGTATAAACCAAATTGTCAGACATGGAAACGAAATCCAGAAAGAAAAATACCTTCCAAAGGTTAGTAATTTATACTTTGGGTCTGCTAGGATTTATGCCCTTGTTTTCAAGGCTTTGGTGCAAAGGGTCTGTGGTTTGAGCCCTGCATGTGATTCCTTGTACATGAGTTGAATTTGTTCATGGGTTATTCTTTCCTATGCTATGAGGGTTTTTTGTAGGGTTTGTCCCATTTTCCTCGCTCCATAAAAAAACACAATTATAATTCAATCTCAGAGGGTACTGTCAGATAACTCTTCGTGGTTAATACCTCTTTACCCTCTTCAAAATTACAGCTATTTATTTCAGTTGAGTGCATACCATATATCTGTAAAAAAGGTAACAAAATTGTACAAATTAGTGCAAAGTTTTGTAGGTTTACGGTCTACTTAGGTCTGCTGAACTTACAAAATTGTGCAATTTTGTGCAATTTCGTACGATGTTTTCACACAGATATATGGTATGCAGTACAGCATATACATGTATTAAAAAGAACAAATTGCCATCTCAACAGGGATGCAAATTAATGCATTTCCATGACATTCCTTATGAGCACATGCCAACATGTCATGGAAACACTTTGATTGAAATGTACTTTCTTGCAATGCTCATTGCCCAGTCTCTATCGTGAATCAAGTAAAACTTAATGTGTTTACTAATAAATGTACTGCTGTTATCAGCTGATCAGTGGAGAACATGTTGGAGCACTTGCAATGAGTGAACACAATGCTGGATCTGATGTTGTGTCTATGAAACTCAGAGCAGATAAAGATGGTATGTTATAGCCAGTGTTAATACAAATAACTAGTACATTGTACAGTATTGTTGGAATATGATATTCTTGTGGTGCATGTTACATCATAGCCATCATCTTGGCCATAACAAAGCATTCCTCATTAGCTTCTATTGTTAGTTTAGTCAACATGGTGGCTGTTTTATTGTTATTTATATCTCGAGGGATTTTGAGTCATGAGGTTGTACCCCAAGAATGGTAGCTATGCAATGCTTTTTCATGGCTTACCATGCAATATTCCACTTGTCACTTGTATTTGTCATTGTATACACACTCTCCTAAGGGACTGTTCATTAATAATGCCTAGGGGGGCTTTGAAAAAAAATCACACTAAGAAGGAAGGGGGGGCTTTAATAGTATTTGCTGACTCAAAGGGGGTGGGGGTTGAAACAAATAACTAAGGTATGTCTAAAAGGTCACAAGGAGGGGGGGTCAAAAAATAGAATTGAGGGGGTTGTGAATTTTTCCAAGGTTTCTTTCGATTGTTCCTCCAGCCCCCTCTCCCCCCCCCCCCCCCCCCCCCCCAAGGCATAATTAATGAACAGTCACTAAAGGCTGGTATACACACAGAAAATATGAGTGCCACTTGGGATATTCTATGGTATACAAGTGGAAAGCATTGTATAACTAGTATATACATGTATTATTTATTGAACTAGGTGATCATTACATTTTGAATGGTACAAAGATGTGGATTACTAATGGGCCTGATGCAGATGTCCTGGTTGTCTATGCTAAAACTGGAGACCCTGACAGTAAACCAGAGCATTCAATCACTACCTTCCTCATTGAAAAGGTGAATATTTTTATCCAAAATTGATACGAAAGCTTTTTGGGGGGTAACTGCTTAGCAAAAATTAAATTAATAAGCTGAAAAACTAAGTTACTTATGTTATACTAAAGTTGAAAAAATATAATATGAAAAATAAAAAAATAAAGAAATAAAGAATCAAAGTAATATATACAGTATGAGTGGCCATGTTGTATCAGATATCCAAACTTGAGGCATAGCCGAGCGTTTGTATATTGGATACAACAGGGACATGAATACTGTAGATTGCTTGTCAAACGTCTAGATTAGTTCCTTTGTGTTTCACTGAAATTTTCAAAATTAAAGTGAATCTGGCCAAGAAAATCCACCTTAAAGTTTATGCAAATGAACACAATTTTGTATCAGATTTACAACACTCTTCACGGTCATGATTTCTGTTGTGTTTTCCTCATGGATTATTAATGAGTTTGACAATGTCATTTACAAAATAGGTAAAGGGCCATGACCCTCTTTGAGTTGAGTCTGTTTAGCTATAGCTTTGCATACAATAGCGTTTAAAAAGGAAATGTTATCTCAGAAAAGAGATTTCTCATTACTGAAATAATTGGTTTGTCTAACTATAGGATACTCCAGGATTCAGTACTAGTCCAAAGCTAGATAAACTTGGAATGAGGGGCTCAAATACTTGTGAACTTGTCTTTGAGGACTGTAGAATACCAGGTATACTTTACTGCACATTCTTGGGCATGGGACTGTCTGTCTGACTGTCATTAAAAGAGTTCTATAGCACAGCACATGCATCCGTAAAGGATGGACCATTAGATTTGGGGGGGGGAGGGGGGTTGGGCAAAAACCAAAAACAAATTCGAGCATAGCTTTAAAGGGTGAAAAATAAATCCTGCATAAGAAAAGTGCCAGAAAAAATTCCAAATTATGTCCAAAAAAATTCCTGCACAGCCATGAGCCATAAAAAAAATTCTGTGCAAAATAAATTGCCCAACCCCTCCCCCCTCAAAAATCTAATGGTCCCTCGCTTACTGGTATTGTGAAATATTTGTATATTTGATCATGCTTGCTGATTGGTTGGCTACCATGTTTTTATCAAAGGACAGATGCCTTTTGTCCCTATAAGCTTGCTTCTCTCATGCTCTACAGCTCCCAGCATGTTTATATCACAGTACAGAAACATGTGCGTGTGTTTTGTGTATCTCAATCACAGTTAATATGTATATAATTATAATGTGCAGAATATGCATTTGGGTGTTTTGTTAACTTTTTTCCACAGTCATATAATTGTAAAATCTTTAACTTCTCATTTCATTTATTTCTAGCTGAAAATGTTATGGGAGATATCAATAAGGGAGTTTATATTCTGATGAGTGGATTAGATGTTGAGAGACTTGTGTTGGCTGCTGGACCATTAGGGTAAGGCTCTAGTCTGTCAAGCAAGGCAAGAGTAAACTTATTGACCATTACGTATGTTTGACTTACAGTATTTGACAGTTATTTACAATTTCTATGTGTGTTTCTTTGCAGTATAATGCAAGCAGCTATAGATGTTACTGTTCCATATGTCCATCACAGGACTGCATTTAACCAGAAAATAGGAGAATTCCAGGTAAATACTGACAGGATTGGTGAGATGGGACCTGTAGATACCATCAAATAGTTACATTATTAATTAATGTAACATCTAATGGCATAATAATAGATATTCTAAGCACAGCTTGATGGATGGATTGGGGGGATTGGTAGATGGATCAGTGGGTGGATGCATAGGTTGATGGGTTGCAGGTTGACTGTGTTTGTTGGTTGGGTGTCGGATAAATGGATGGGTTGGTGGGTGGATGGATGGTTGGGTGGGTGGATCAGAGGACGGGGGGTAGATGGGGGTTGGGGTGAATGGGTCATCAGGTGGAGGATGGTTGACTGGGTTGGTAGGTTGGTTGGGTATCAGTTGGATGGATGGGTGGGTGGGTAGATGGATGGGTTGGTGGGTGGGGTGGTTGGTTGGTGTTGTCAGATGGATTGATGGGTGGATGGATGGTTTTGTGGGTGATAGGGTGGGGTGGTTAGTTTGGATGTCAGATAAAAGGATGGCTGGGTGAGCTGGTTGGTTGGTTGGATGGATGGATGGATGGGTGTGTACAGGGTGGTTGGTTGGTTGAATGATCGATGGATGGATGGATAGATGTATATGTAAATGGAAATCAGTGAACAAAAGTGGATTGATAAATAATTGTGCAACAAAGAACTTATAAAATGTATTATCATGAAAGTTATTTTTTCATTAATTGGTAATATATTCAAATTTCCATTCATGCATGCATTCTTACTTTTAATTTGTCTATGTATTTGGTTTTCAATTGATCAATCAAATTATTTCCTCCCTTCCTTTCTGTTTTTTCATCTATTTTCATTCTTTTGCATTCAGTTGCTGCAAGGCAAGATGGCAGATATGTACACCCGACTAAGTGCATGCAGAAGTTATGTGTATTCTGTTGCAAGAGCATGTGACTTGGGACATATAAATCCAAAGGTACCTTCAACTTACTACTATCTGCTGCCTACAGTAGTTTTAATGATAAATATGATAATGATTTATGATTTATATAGCTCCCTTTCTATAAAGATATAATCAAAAGTGCTTTAAATGTCAGATTGCTTTTTATGCAATTTACAATTATGAGAGATAATATTATAAATAATATTAAGATAATATTATAAGCTAATGAATCCAAGGGAATGACATGTAACCCTTCAAATTTGATCTTGGGGTAAAACATCAAACCTTCAAATTTTAAAGAAATTCTGAAACAGCCTCAGGGCAGATCAAAGTCAGGGTAGTAATGCTGATATTATTCACAGATCAAATTGCAATTTAGCATATTAGAAAAAAACACTGAATTTAAGGGAGAGATGTAACAACCTCTAGTCAGTGCGATACTGAGTCTAGGAATTGAACCTGAGACCCCCCCTCCCCCCGAGGGGAGAGGTGTGTGTATACAGTACTACCACTACAGTGTACGTCCCCTGCTGGCTTCTAAAAAGAAAGGAAGAAAGGTCATAACATGTACAGGTTTAATCATCTTGTTTTTTTTATTGATTATCTGTAGGACTGTGCTGGTGTTATTTTATACGCAGCAGAAAATGCTACTCAGGTTGCATTAGATGCCATTCAATGCTTAGGCAAGTATTAACCTTGCTATCTTTTGGTATCCTACAAATACAAGCCAGATTAGATCCACTTAGACCACAAGAGTACCCACATAAAATTCAATCCTAGCTCCTTCCAACTTCAGGTACACAGTAGATTTGGCTGCCAATGGCCAAAAAATGCCTGGTGGAAAAAATGGATCTTTAGGTTGCGCTTGAATGACATTACATGTCAGAGGAAAGTCTGGTATTGTAAGGGAGATTGTTAAATGGCATGCATAGATTTTTTATTGAGTTTTTTACCTGGACTGGGCTTATGACCGGGCTTAAAATTAACAGCCAGTCATCACTAGACAATGTCTGCCCAAAATTGGAACTTGTCTTGTAAAATCTTTTCCTTGCCAGCCATTTTGACCAGTAATGTTAAGCCAGAAACAAGGTACCATGGCAAGCCCAAACTAATTTGGCTGGTCATCATAACTGGCAACTGACTTCCTGGCCATTATTTTAAGTCCTGAACTGGGATTCTATGGAATTTTGTATGTAACTAATTAACACCATTCTTGTTTCTAGGTGGCAATGGATACATCAATGACTACCCTACAGGTAGACTATTACGAGATGCTAAGCTTTATGAGATAGGAGCAGGCACCAGTGAAGTAAGACGTATTATCATTGGAAGAGCTTTTAATAAGGACTTCAAATAATAATGAATTTTCCAAGCCTGTCTTTTATCTGGTGTAAAATATAATTATGTGACTGTGTATATTATCAGACTATGACATGCCTACAGTATATTTTTGGGATTTTAAATAATGATGAATTTTCTAGGTCTGTCTTCTACTGTATCTGGTGTAATAATATGTACTTATTGACTGAGTGGGAGGGCTGTACACGAAAATATTTGGCTGCAGGTGATCAACGCACTCGCTGGGCTTGGTCCGTACAAATGACTGAGAGTCAAATATTTTCCCATACGGCCCGACCTAACTCAGTCAATAAGCATTTTATCATATGACCCTCACAAAAAGAAAAATAATGAAATAAAAGAAACTAGAAAGAAATAGTAAATAAAAGCTAAAAAAGAGAAAGCATATGGATTCGAGCAGGGCCGTACGGATTCGTACAGCCCTGCTCACTTAAAGCCGTACAGCCCTGCTCACACCATTTTCCCGAAGGTTTTTTTAAGAGCACGCGCCCGGACAGAGAAGGGTCATATGATAATTATGTGTATGTTTTCAGGGTATGGAATGCCTATAGTTTTGGGACAGTGGCAAATAAGTTATTCAAAAGTATATAAATAAATTTTGGCAAATTTAATGTATTGGTTTGCAACATGCCACACACTAATGGTGTACGAATTCGGAGTTGAAGAACAGCAAGATAATGTGTGTAAGGCCAAGTTCAGATACTGAAGTTTTGCGGTTTCAAACCTAATAGTTGCATTTTGTACATGAGAAGTGCAATGTCTGAGTCAAAAATTGAATTCTACAGAAAATTAAATTCATGGCTTCATTTTTACAGTATTAGAATCTTCAAAATACAGTTTAGATGCCACAGACATGGCATGAAATTCCTTTCTCCTACATTCCATACTTACTGGCCTTATAATAGTTTCCAAATATTAAATCTTTATCAATAAGTCAATAAACAAATATATGAATGATACACTCTTTTATTTATTCACAACTTTATCCATTTTCCCCTCCCATTAATCCTTGCTAACAAGCATAACAAACTTTTTAATGTTCCTGGCCGTCTTGATGATAACAGTGATGATGAAAATTTTGGTAGGAACATTGCCAGTAACATGAGACATAGTCGACAAATCCCAACAGACAGTAACCACAGTCAGGGTAGTGAGATTTTGTGTGAACGACCTCCAGCTACATGGCTTTTTTTTAAAACTTCCTGAAGCCACGTCCAACAAAATCTCTTGGCCTGCCCCTCATATAATAAAAGTTTACCTTGTTTTGTTTTCATTTTGTGACAACAAAGAAATTTACTAGATACAACCATATGTTTGGCAATATTATATTTTATTTACTTATACATTGCTTGTAGTTTGCCTGCATTTTTAAGTAAATGTTCAAATGACAATAATATATACTCTCAAGCTACTATGCTAGTGAGAATTATCAGAAATAACTAATAATTACTAAATATGTCACTCCAATGAAATTCTATTTTTCAAGTAAACATGCATGTAACTCCAGACATACAGTGTTAGCCTTTCCCATGCTGAGGACATTGTGGGACTCTAGGAAATGTTGCCATAAAACAGCCCCAAAATGTACTGTGATGACCACTTGATACAGTTTTTTTCCTCAACCTTAGAATGGCTAATATATAACGCACCAACATTGTCATTGTAACATCTGTGATCTAACTGAAATCTTTATGAGTTTATTACGTGAATGTATTCAATAATGTATTCTGAATGCTACAACAATACTAAAAAAGCTGTAAACCTAGAACAGCCTGTCAATCTAAAATCATGCATCTTTAGTTGTAGAATTGTGTTTAACTTGGAAATATGACGGACAACACACATTTATTTTTATTCGTTTGTTTTGCTTTTTATTTTGTTTGTTTTAGTTAATTTTTTCTTCTTAATTAAATCTATATTCAGAACCAAAAAATTTAATTCAATCAAAAATTTTTCAAAAGTCCAGTTTTCGAAGGAAAAATTTACCTACCCCTCCCATTTTAAAAATAATTTTACTCAACCCTCTCCTCCCTTCAACTAATCTGTTATTCAGGGAGGGGTAGGTAAGATTTTTTGTAGAAAACTGAACCAACAGTTGTCATTTTACTAAAAGTTTTTTTGTCATTCTTTTTTTAAATTCTTCATTTTTGATTATTCAGATAATCATGTCCTATAAAGTGTCTAACTAACAAGTAAAAATTGTGATATTTTTCAAAAATAAATCAGTATAATCAAATTTTCAATTCTTTGTACGCAACATGTTGTTGTCCATCAAATCAAAAACATGCTAATCACTAATCAATATCAACACAAAAAAAATTTTTCTTCTTGATTCTCTCACAGCAATATTTGTGACAAGAAATTCTGAATAGACGGAATTCCACATTACAAACAAAAATGACATTCTTTGCTGCAGCACATTATGTGTGGCAGACCATTGCACTTATTTTCAACAGAATGTGTGGGATAGTCATTGCAATAGAGTAGGTTTTGGGAAAAACCAAGTCTTAAGGACACATGGCTATAGATCATCACAGGAATACCTAGATTCTGTGCAAATCGCTAAGAAACGTAAATGGGAACTTAAAAGAAATGGCATACTAGGGACATCTTGTGGAAAGTGCAGAAATTATGTGCTGCTGCATTTTCTTTCTTTCTCTTTCAACAAGGATGTCATGTCTTTTTGTTGTTGCATGGGATTTGATATGCAAATAGGACATTTCCATTAGAGTGCCATTAACTTCAACTACCATAATCCCTTGCACACTTTCTTTTGATCAGTTATTTAATAGCACCAATTGTCTTACTATTCTCGTGATGACATACAAATTTGAATAAGAAAGAAAATTCATGAAGCATTTTGGTAGTAATAGTCAAATGACACCATCATGCAAATGGCCTATTGCCCTCTTTCCAAAGTCTTATATTAATTTATAATGCACTCATAACCTAAAAATAGTACTCATATATTATTCATACTATTTACGAATGGTAATTATCCTGAGTATGATAATTTTCCTTTGTTCTTGGACTAGCATAACCATTATTGCCCAAAGCAAATAATTTATGGGAATTTATGGTTTATACAATGTTGTTACTACTAATCATAATTAGTCCTACATCCATATTTATTACAGGTGTTAGCAAGGACTCCTTTTAAACTAGATTAATTAATTTTACATGTTTATCTCCCTTACAAATTTTCCAAGCATGGGGGAGGTAAAGATCTGAACTTCATCCCTCTCCATAATCACGTTCACATGTTTTCTGGACAAAGATATTTTAATTTATCATTATTATAAAAACTACTGCTTAATTCTTGATAAAAATCAAGACAAATTTGCTTGTTTGGTTACTTATGAAGTACTAAAGTAATATTGTAAACTGGAATAAAAATATTATATAGCATGCAAATGTAGTATTTAAATTTGTTTTTTATTCTCATTAATTTTATTAAGCATGCATGCATTTGTCTGTAAATTTTGATATTATTTGATGTCCAAACTTTAACCTTTTAATTTTCTGGCATTTTTAGTTTATTATATTAAGCTTTCATTGGAAGTTCAGATAAATTTATTAGCAATTGAAACTATTATAAAGTTTTATCAAATTTTGTCATATTGTAATCACTGAAAAATATATTTTATAATCAGCCTTAGCTCGTTGCCAATATTGTCAATTTTGTAGATTTTTGTCTTTTCCTCATTCATACAACATTTAAAGCAGCCAAAGTCCAATTTGTGTTATTCCAGTTTTATATGAAAAAGCAGCTAGTTTGTATGCTTGAAAATATGTTCCAAAAGCATATATCAAAAAAATTATATTGCTATTAAATTAAACATTTTTGAGTATCAAGACAGAATTAATTAAATTAGGTAATGAGAGGTAGGTACCTCCTAAGAATGTGAAAATAATACCCCAAACAAAACTTCAATTTAGAGAATATCCTTTATCCTAATCTAAAGACAGTTATGACACTAGTTGTTATTATTTAATAGATAATTTACTTCGGGCTACACCCTCAGCTGCCTGCATTATACCTACGAATGCTGCGTGCCGAAGTGATTATCTAGTATAATTATTGTTCTTATCGAAATCCAATTGTTTTCTTTCTAGCTTGTTTATCATAGAAACAAAGCCAATAATGAATGAACTAAATATGTCTGATTTTCCTCTATGCATTCGTTGGGATAATGCAGACTGAAAACAATGGATTTTGATAAGATCAGTAATTATAAGCTGCGTAGAGGAGCATGCAAAGAGGTGTCAGCATTGAACATTGGCCATTTTACCATATCCTACCACAAAACATCAACTTTGTAGTCTTATTTCTTAACTACTGTCTTGTATTAATGCAACAACAACAAAAAAATCAACAAAGTAGCTATTTCCTGGATTTTTTTCATTTTAAGATGCTGCAATTCAGAATTCAAAATTTGTGCATAATTAATTTACCAATGGTGTCCCTCCATATCTTGGATCTTAATTCAAATTTCTTTAATATCAAATCAAAAAAATTCCTCAATAAATTCCTTATTTACAGCTATAAAATTGCTATTCCGTTAATTATTATGATGTAGCAGGTCTCATATGAATGGAAAAGATCTTGGTTTCCAAGAAATAATTTTATTTGAAATTGTTAATTGTTTTTTGATATAAAAGGCAATAAAAAGATCAATAAAAATAAAACGAAAAAGTATTATCAAGTTTTAGGTAGTTAATTTGCCTCAATTTGTTTGCATTTGGCATAACAATCGAATGTCAGAATTAATTTTTCAGGTTTGTTTTTGGAAACCAAGCTCTTTTCATACATTAAATAGCTTCTAGTGCTATTGATTCTCATCCAATATTAAAAGTGTCTTATGGCAAAGTCCAAAGAACCATTGTTTCATCTTTTGAGTCCTAAGAAGTCTGGTATAACTAACAAAGTGCACAGCAAAAATATAATTTACCTTAGATTTTGTCAGCTTCTGCAAAAATATGGATTGAGCAGTATAAGATCTGGAGCCACTTGCAGCTCTGTTCTCAATATATTAATTTTATGTATAATAATTAATACATAATTTTCTCTTATGTTTCTACATACTTCAAAAAGATTTAAATCCATTTTTAAAATATTAATAAAACCTTCTAATATAGAAGGCATATCTTTGTAATTTTGAGATTTGTGGGTGATCCCAGTGAAGAATTGTTATGTGAGACTTGCTGGAAGTTTTATACATAGGTTAAGATGTAGCTTTATATGTGGTATTATGGCTAATGAGGAAGTCATTGTGTCAGTATATATTTTGTATAAATTTTGGAAATAAAACTCGCAATCAATTTATGGCCAGCAACTCATGGGTCTATCATGGGACACCATAGTAGGAGAAATGAAGTCCATTATTATTGTTAATATGACATTTCATGGCGTTTTGAGCAAAGATAGTCTGGTATGAATAATGGCAGAAGAATGCAAGACCTTGGGACATGATGCCAGTTGCAGTCAGAACTTTTGCCACTGGTCTTAGTAGGAACAAGTGCACCAAACACTTGAAATCATGAGGCAACCAATGATCCAAAGGTAATTGATAGCATGCATGGTTGAAAATAGTCCAGCATGGGATATTATAGTAGAATAGAAGACTTGTCAACATGGTCATAGTTGTTACAGTTGTGAGAAACACTTTGGAACTCAAGGTAATGATGTTCCAAAGATAATAGATAGCGTAGTTGAGTATAGTCCAGTATGGGATATCAATGGAAGACGTGTCAACATGGTCTCTATCTGTACAGGCGTTGGTACAACACTTGGGAACTCAATATTTGCGTATAGCCCAGTACAGAACATCAATTGAAGACTTTTCAACATGGTCTCAGTCTGTACAAGTGTGGGTAACAGTTGGAAACGAGGGAATAATGTTCCAAACATGATAGAAGACATAGTTGCGTATAGTCCAGTACAGAACATCAATTGAAGACGTGTCAACATGGTCTCAGTCTGTACAAGTGTGGGTACAGTTGGAAACGAGGGAATAAATTTCCAAACATGATAGAAGACATAGTTGCGTATAGTCCAGTACAGAACATCAATTGAAGACTTTTCAACATGGTCTCAGTCCGTACAAGTGTAGGTAACAGTTGGAAACGAGGGAATAATGTTCCAAACATGATAGAAGACATAGTTGCGTATAGTCCAGTACAGAACATCAATTGAAGACGTGTCAACATGGTCTCAGTCTGTACAAGTGTAGGTAACAGTTGGAAACGAGGGAATAATGTTCCAAACATGATAGAAGACATAGTTGCGTATAGTCCAGTACAGAACATCAATTGAAGACTTTTCAACATGGTCTCAGTCTGTACAAGTGTGGGTAACAGTTGGAAACGAGGGAATAATGTTGCAAACATGATAGAAGGCATAGTTGCATATAGTCCAGTATGGGACATCAATGGAAGTCTTGCCAACATGATCTTGGTATGCAGTTGTGCATGTCATAGGCGTTTGGTAATCAGAGAATATGACACGATGAAAAGATGACGAGCTGTCAATAATCAGATCACTACAATGTTGCACAAGTAGATGGTTGTGAATAGTCTTATATGGGACGTTGTGGCAAAGGAATTATAAGTCGGTGAGATATGATGGCGTGGTAAACATTTGCGAGGATTTCATGATGTTTGTCATCACATTTGAATGCTAATCATAGTGCCGTTTTCTTGAATTATGTAGGATTGAACTACCCAAAATGTATTCTGTATTTAAATATACCTATGTGTATTCCAGGCAAATAGGGATGAAAGAACACCATCCACAGACCAAGGCTTTCATTAATCTGTGTCATCCTGCATTCTTTACCAGAAGGGTGTTCATCGAAAAGCTTCAAGTTCACTTCTATTTGAAGCTGTATTTCATTCCAGCCATGTTGGCTTTAAACACCAAGATTGTTGCACCATCCTTGTAATTACCAATTATGTCGTTTGGTCATGAAAACGTTCTTCTCGGATATCACCATCTTCCGCTGTGACTTGCAACATCCATTGGGAGTTTTCTGTGAAAAGGCAGTGGGTTGACAGGTGTACTCAGTTCTGTAAATACATCCATGGGACTTTTCTTCAGTTCTGAAAAGTAAAAGGTCATACTTAATGACTATTAAGGTCTGAGTAAAAGAAGGGGAATAAAAAATAAAACTGCTCCGGCAATTATTTCATGTTAACAACAACAACAACAAAATAACCGATTACATTTTTTTAACAGAAAAATTATCTTCATGTTTTCGTTTCTAACACAAAGGTTTTTGAGCCAAACGTTAACGTTAAGAAGCTCTTACAGGCAAAGTTAACAGTGGGGTTCCCTTTTATTAACGTTAGATAAATAGTTGTCACGTACCTGCTATTGCTAACAGCAACTTTCTTCTAGCACCAAACGTTGTAACTCCAAGTTCTTTTAGATCATCATCGGTGAGCGTCAAAAACGTTTGCCAGTCGACCTGAATAACACAGCAAAACAATGAATTTCATTCTTGAGTCTCTGTCATTACCACTTGCAGATGAGAGTACTTGAATGATTCAAACTATTGAATTTCCTTTTGAAGATCGTACATGAGATAATGTAGATCTTTCGCGAGGACTGCGCTTCCCCAAAAAACATTAATTTCGTAAAGATGGCCGCAACTTTTCATTATTTCCTGATGGCGGGACAGGTCGTGAAATAAAGCAGCAATGACCACAAGGTCAGGATAAACAAAAAACAAAAAAAACAAAAAAAAAAAAAAAACACGAAAAACAATACTGTTTATCTATTATGAATGGTTGGTAAAAAAGGTATAAAATTTAGATAACATTTTGAAAACCCTAAAAAAAGTCCAAGGTGGGAAAGAGGAAGAAAGTGACAATCCCGGGAATAATATCCATACACTTGTGCGCAGCATCATTTTTTCCCCTTTGTGTTGAATGATCCCAATAGTGATTTTATTTTTATAATGGCCATCAAAAGTTTTTTGTTAAAATGTTTTTTGGTTTGCGCAGTGGTTTCGCATTTTTGCACAGGAATTTCCAAACAAAAAAAAAAAAACAAAAAACAAAAAACAAGTAGCAGACCAATCAAAATTGAGAATTTTTGATGGTTATGTTATCGTGCATCATAGTAGTGATGATCTTACCTCTTGTTCTTGGAATATATTGTAATATTTCATTAGTCCTAGTTTCTCAAGAAGTTTTTCAAGGTCTAAAGAAAAAAGAAAGATAACTTCAACTTCGTGATTATCTTGGTTTCCAATTAACGAATAATTTAGAACTCCAGTGTATGCGTGCTTAGCTACGAATCCAGGAGTTGCTGGTTTTGTTATTCTGATTCCTGCTTTTGATCGATCTCTGGTTGGCACATAATTAACAACAAAAGTATCGCTATAAAGCGATGTCAAAAAAACCGTTGCCTGCGTCTTGAAAATTACCTGATAGTGGCGGTGAGGGAAATGGGTAGGTATTTCTTCGTTCGCCAACAGTTGGGCTAAAGTTATCTATTGATTTGAAAAAAAAACTATCATTAAATAAAATTAATTGGATGATAATATATTTTTAAATAAGAGATATTGTAGCGCTATATTTGTCACTAGAAAGAATTCCTGATGTATACAACTTATTAGGATAAGAATATATTTTCCAGCTTTCTGCCTAGGGCAGCAGTAACCATTGCTCAAAACATGGCCCAAATGCGTTACATAATCACGGAATTTTCTAAAACACGAAAAGCCAAAGATTGGAAAGTGAACATGGAGTCAATTCGGTCAATTTCTCAAACGACGTCGAACTGGCTCGAATCATCTAAAGACAGACGACTGACACCGCTGAACATCCAATCAGAATGCTAGTTTACAATTACTTTCTTACACATATTCTGCAATGACAACAAAGTACACCGCACTACTTACCTGAATGCTGACCACGTTGAGTAGAAGTCTGCTGAGAAGAAAATACGTACCAAATCAGATATGTAGAAACAGGGACAAGCAACCAAAAGATAAGTCACAGTTTTTTTGTCTTTTTATTATGATGGGGAAGGATGCACGTAACAAGTAAAGGGACTATTGTATCCGCAACGAATTATATTAGCAATGTTGACGTACTAAAGAATAAACCAAATTACTTTCAATGGACCAAAGAGAGATGGCCGCACTAATTGAATGAAACGAGTGAGGGATTTTTGTAAAAGCCCTAAATCAAAAATGCTGACGATTATGATCTTTCACTGACCAAGGCAGAACATATCTAGTGCTCAAGTTTGAAGAAATAGAAAACGCGCGCGCGTGCTGTGTGCTGTCATAAAGCACGCGGGGGTTGGCAGAACACGAGAGAAGTGTTAAGAGAAGCACGACCCGTAGCGGAGTGCTTCTGGACACTTCTCGAGTGTTCTGCCAATCCCCAAGTGCTTTATGACTGCACACAGCACAGCAAGCAAGTTTTTTATTTCTTTTATAAAATACAAGTTACAATAATAGATAGGAATGACGCAACGGAAAGTGCGCGCGTGTGCAATGTGCTCTCATAAAGCACGCGCTCCAAACCAATCAGAACGCTACATTCATAACAGTTATTTTATAAAGACAAATAATTGCTATAGCGATAGTTCATCGCCATTAGTATTTTACCTCATACATAGACGTACTGTTGCTACGCGTCTCTCGTGACGTGGTTTCTAAGGAAGATAGCGGTAACGGGTTCTAGAATGACAAAATGTTTTACTTAGCACTCTTTATATTCTAATACTGAATTTAACTTTAAAAATCTGAATGGGGAATAGTTGTGGCGTCGCGATGGGCATTACCCCAAGTAACCCTGTTCTGTTCTACTAACCTCGGGTAATGTCCCGTTAACAGGTCCATTGTACGGCAACATATTTCCTTTGTTACGCGACTTGAACTCAAGCTAAAAGAAAACAAAAAATGTTTAAAAAATGGCCATTGAGTGTTTAAATAAATAACCAACTGGAAAGTAACGTTGTTCACAATCGGAAATGTTTCTACTTACTAATTGTTTAATGGCTGATTCTGGCATGGATTTCGAGAATCCCAGGCCACTCCACGTGTCTGTTGGTACTCGAACTTCAGTGAACTGGACCTTCTTCTGCATCGCTGATGAGGAAAACGACAGTTAATGGAAAAACAATTCAATAAGAGTTAAAAAAAAAAAACGTTTCCCAACGACTCGAAAGCTCGTGCTACTTTGGGAGTCGTATAGTATTTACAACTTGTTCATAAAAAATAAAATAACTTTTAGTACCCACAACGACTCACCTATCGAAGCCAGTTCCTTTTTCCTTTCATATTCATCGATCTAATAAAGCAACACGAAAAGAGTAAATGAAAAAACTAAAAAAATATTTCAGTTCTCTTATTACTGCATGTACAGATATTCAAAAGGGACAATTTTCGCAAGCATTCCGACAAGCCAATCAGGAACAAGCATATCAGGGAGGAATATGAATTATAAGGATGCATTTTAGAGAACTTAACTTGGAAGACAGGTAATCCACTCTAATCCATCTAGGCATAATATTTTCCCAATTAATAAACGTATAATTCTATTGAGAATAAGATTCTTTGTTTGAGTTGTATCCATAATTATTCTTTTGATGTGCAATTATTAAACAAAGAAATGAGACTCTAGGGAATAACGAGCGTGATCTATTGAAGACAACCCCCATCACCCAAGATAATGAATCCGCCACATAATTTTGCTATCATATTCCACTTTCTTCTAATCCTTATGGCATATGAAAGTCGTAATTATTTTTCCCCAGTGTAACTTTGTGTTACTTACAGGTAAACTGTGATTGTTTAATTGTAGTTTATTAAATCTGAAAGAGAAAGCAAATGTTAATTCAACTTATCGTATGAGTATGTGAGTGAGTACATTTTGTTAGGTCTTTCCCTTGATTTGAGGTTTCATCCACGTTATCTGGTTTTCTTCCCTTCCCAAAACGTAAGTAAACTAAATTCCAATTCAATAAGTGAGTTAGCTCGGCGTGCCCTGACTTTGGTTAGCCCAGAGGCGGGTCAGGGTATTGATAACCATTTGATACATGAAGGTTAGACAGCTAATCACAAGAAGAACATGGGCAAAGCTTTTGGTGCAAAGACTGAGTAAAAGTGATATCAACCTTCAACTCAATCTGGTGCCTAATGTACAGAATAAGTTAGGTGCGGCAATGTTCACGAACTGATAAACACATCTACCCCCAAACCCTTGTTATTAAGTGTCAGATATATTCTACTCACAGTGAAGATCTGAGCGACGAGCTAAAGCTATTTTTATCATCATCACTAGTGCTGAAAGAGTGCAAAACTAAAATAAATACCTCTAAAGTGCAACAGTCTTCAAGAGTGGTGCTTTATAAACTTATTTTATATAAATATCTACATTCATATATTTAGAAACAATGTAAAACAGAGCTGGTCGAGGCATTAATTTGTGGTTAAAAAGAACCACTCATTTTTTTGATATTGCGTCGATTGGCCTTTCTCACGCGGCAGCCATCTTGGTTTTCGAGAGCGTCAGTGGCTAGCCCTGCATTTCACGAATTTGCGCATCAGGCTCATTGGAATAATCATGGCTGCTGTGTGGCAAAGGTCCATAAGCCTCGGTATCATATTTCTGTCCCAGTTTCCCTTACCGTGTTATACATTAGGTGCTATTCGAATTTATTGTTTTGTTAATTACTGCTCTCTTGAGCGTGTGTACAATGAAGGAGTGCAATAGCCATGCAATACGTTTTCCTTGAAAAAAGATTTATTTCTTGTCCCAAAAGAGAAAGTTATTTCTTGTTCTTGTCTTTTTTTTTTCTTTTTTTTCTTCTTTTTTTGCCCTATAACATGTCATAATCTGAGGTGAACCAGCTTGCGTATATAGTATCTAGCATTAAATTGAAGGTAGCACTTACTGAAAAGAAATATTCTTTGTTCCAGATAATATTTCGACTGTTTGCTGATCTGACGCTATACCAGAACCTAAAGAAACAACAATAGCAGCTTAAGCATTAGAATTATGCCGTCTTCGAACTTTATTTTGCTTGTTTGTCAAGATTGCTTTAAGGCCCCGTCCACACGTATCCGGAAATTTTTGTATCCGCAAATTTTTTTTGCGGATACGGCTTGCGTGCACACGTGTCCGCAAATTTTTGTGTCCGTATCCGCAAATTTTACGAAAACGGATACGTGTGGACGGTGAAAACGAATCGAATACGCTGCGTGTGGACGCAAACATTTTCGTATCCGCAAAAAAATAATTTGCGGATACAAAAATTTCCGGATACGTGTGTGGACGGGGCCTAAATCAATTCTTCAAGGGTTCGTTCTGCATTCTCCCTAGCCTTCACCCTCTTTCTCTCTGTTTTTCTCTGCAATGGCCTATATTGTCTTTCTATCTGTCTTTTCTCGCTTGTTTCCTTGTCCCAACCTTCGACCAAGGCTTTGCGCATTTATAGACCCCTTGCAGGTGAAGTCAAAGCAGCTCGAACTGGGGGACAAAACAAAAGAATTCCAATATCCTGAGAATTGGAACCTATTGTTTTGTCCCCCAGATTGAGTTGCATTCCAAAGTGCTGCAAGGGGTCTATACGCAGCGGAACGACTTTAAAAGTGGAGAGAACGCCTTTTATATATGATCGTCCTTCATTATTTATTATTGTTATTATTTATTTCTTAAGAGTTAACGTTGGTCACCTTTTTACAAGTTATAAACATGCAGAAAACAGGCACGTAGTGGTTTTGGGGCCGCGTGGCAGGCATAACTTTAGTTAACATTCAGTCAGTCGGTCATGCAGTATGTCTGTGGTTATCTGTGCATGGCTGTAGAAGGTAACGTTGTTTAAGTTTCGTACAATGGTTAGTCAAAAACACGATCAAGAGTAGGGTACGTATACTAATATTAAAGACGTGTTGCGGCATCGTCATTAATAGTATCTATTACGTTGTTTGACGTACACATGCATCAAGCTGATATTACACGGGGCGATTAGCAACGACGAATTTTCGCGATACGCCATTGCGCGAAAAACTGATGCCGTGTAATATGCCATCTACAACGATTTTCGGATTCGGCAACGCGTTGCAAGTTTTTGAGCCAGCTTCAAGACCTCGCAACGCTGAATGTCGAATTTTATACCCGCAACAGCTTCAACAACGATTTTTCGCGCAACGCATACCCAAAATGCAGTTCAATACTCTCATAGAAGCGAGGCGATGTTAACAGACAAGGGGGCGGCTTTGAAATCGTGTAACATGTTGATTTTCGAACGAGCGTTGCGCGAAAAGTTGACATATTAAAAATCGACGAGTCGTATCGCGAAAAATCCTCATCGTTACGAATGGTCCCGTGTAACATCATTTAGTAAGAAACATATGTCCCGATAAGATTTTTATATGGACTCTGATATAAGTTATGAGTAAATTAGATATAAGTAAAGGTTTCGCACAAACACGATGATTGCGGTTTCTTAGAACAAGATAAAGTTATTGGAAAAGTAACCAGTCAAACTTCGCAGAGGACTTTTTTAGCTATAGCTTGAGAACATTAACTAGTAGAGGACATCGCCCAACAACTTACCACTGGAGCCCGATGAAGTACGAGAAAACTGAAAAAAAATAAATGCAACTGACGTAAATATTGCGCTATTACGTGAAACATAGCAATATTCTTCTAAAATAGCCGGGAGGACACTAGTGAACACTGCTTGTGTTCACTAATACTGGATTTTACAGTTCCCAGTGACCGAGAATAATAGCTCCAAGTCGATGTCGGAATTTCCGCGCATAGCAAAACTATACTTTTTTAAAAGAGGGGCAATTCCAACCTTGGCTTGGTCACTGAACGGAACTATAAAATGCAGTATTCGGGACCAAATGTTCGATAGCATGCACCTCACGTTAAGAAAGTGGAATAAATTTTCGCTTCAGCTAGGACTTGCGCAGTTGCGCAGTGAAATCACTGAACACGCATCACAATCAAAATTAGTCGTTACTTTAACTTGATAAAAATAAACGGTAGAAAAACAGATAGAAATGCGTGCGTCTTACCATTCTTCCTTCGCTATCGCTCTGAAAATTTATAAGTAATCCTGAAAAAAATCAAGGTTTAAGCTTTAATCTCTTTGACTCTATTTTTCACTGAAAAAAGGTCACGAATAAATAGCATTTCATGCTGTGCGGATATGGATATATCAGCATGTAAGACAGCAGTTAAGCGTTGTGCTGACATTCTGTTCTTCTGGTCATTAATCTTCCAATTGATCAAGAACAGGCTACAGGCTACGGTCAAAAGTATCTAGACTAATTCAGAGGACTCATGCACGGAATCACGCAACTATTTAAAAAAACGCAAAGCATGCACGCAATCTTGTACGACTATGAAGCAGTTTTGAGTGTGAAAAGATCACGGCACGAACACAGACGTGACAAGGCAAGGCATACGCCAGCCCAATTTCATTGCACGAGAAGCGTGATCAAAAACAACCCAGGAATCAGTTGTTTTGATATCGCTTTCCTGTATAATACTCCATTTACTCTCCATCCAATCAAATGTCCGAAACACGGCACGAACACGGGGGAACACGCTCACGCCAAGGCTAAGACATTGTCAGACCAATCACATTGCGCGAGAGGAAAAAATCTCCCAATCAAAATTCTAGAAAACATCACGGTCGCGGTAAGGCACGCATACGAAAACTGCTCTATGTGATTCACGTACCTTCCTCTTGCAGTGAAGGACTTCCCGCTGTGGGACTTCGTGGACTTACACTACCGGATCCGCCTAGAATGGGACTATCTCTCTGGTCCATTACTGGACTTCTTGAGTTGAACCCTGGGGGACCGATAGGGCTTGGAGATCGGAAGCCTGGAGGACTGGATGTCCGATGCCCTATTGGACTTGGAGGTTTGCCTGAAGGGGCTGAGGAACTCCCTAAAAATAATATAAAATGATAATTTATTTTGGGAAACAGTGGCTCACACGGGGTTTTATGGCAGCCATGTTTGAGGTCAGAAACACGTTTTTGCATGACAATAGATTTTCCCAAAGAAAATTAAAAAAAAGATTCTACTGTTTCTTTGCAACGAACATAACTTAGTTCCGAGTGGCCCTTATCAGTATAGTAGATGTGCCTTACGAGTGAGAATTCAAAGATTTGGCGGACACTGTAAAACGTTTTGTGCCATGACACATATCGCCGCGCAGAAAAATTAATTGGAATTTTTGTTTAACTGTCTTAGGATAAGTAGGGACTTTAATATTTTATGATGGTATTCTAAAAATGTTAAGGTAGTTGCTATGTGCATGTTAATAACTATATTTGTAAATATTTTATATGTTATATGTAAAAATGGTTGTGTGTGAATAAAGAGTCTATTGGAAAAAAAAGTAGGGATTTTGTTGGAAGAGTAATCGTATTCACATGTTAAGCCAAGCCCCCACCTCATGGCCAAAAACTACTCGTATTTTAGCTTAAAGATTGAGAGAGAGACAGAGACAGTGAGAGACAGACAGACAGACAAGCAGAGAACAGGCAGACACAGAGAAATGCGTGATGTTCAAATAATAACATAATAACCACAAAATAAAGACTCACCATTACTAGATTCTATACTAGTATAGCTTCCAGTTGGAGACACAGAAAAATCCCTAATATTAGCCGATGCTGTGCTTACAACAGGACTACCCATTGAATTAGGTGGCCCAAGTCCTGGAGGTGGAGGTGGAGGCGGGGTTGTCGGTTTAAACGAGAATGGTGGAGATGTAACCCCTCCTCCAACCATGGTGCTGATCCCTTTTGAGGAGTCTGAAGACGAGAACCAAGAAGAGGAAGAAGAAGAAGAAACTTGGCCAATAGCACTGACGAGTCCGTTGTAAGGGTAAGAATACGTGGGACTGGGAGGAGAGGAACTATACTCCGTTGTTCCACTGTAAAAAGACCTGTCACTTGAAGGGGATATGATGGAGGAGTAGATTGGTGATGAAGCTCGGTTCTGGTTTTTATCAACCCCGAGGATCTCCATTCTAGCCAGGTAGATGTTTTTGGCGTTTCGTTCAGCACTCTTGATTATGACAGACTATGCAAAATATAGAAGACGCAGTCAGAGATAAACAAAATGAAAGTGGATACTTTTTGGCCGATAAAAATGACGTGGCGTCCAAATGAGAAACAGCCATGCATATCACACAAGATAAAGAATGAACTCTTTTGAACTGCAAGAGAGATGAGGGAGGCAAAACGGGGAATGTACAAAACCTTCTGAAAGCCTACACATGATGGGACCTTTGTGGGTCCGGATGTGTGAAAGAGTTATTGAAAGATGCATAAACATGAAGCAGAAAACGCTCTGTCTCACCTTGCTTGGTTGTTTGGGCTTTGGCTTTACGCTGACAAAGACGTTATAGTCGTCCATGATCCTGGTTAGTTTCGCTGTTAGTAAAAAAAGATGATTACTTTAAAGAGGGGGTGTATACAAAACAGTTAATAAAGGTGAATTATTGTTGCTGGAACGCAATGTTATCGCAGGCTGTTACCTGCCGATAACCTTTTATGAAAGAAACATTCATGCAGTCTCACGTTTTTCATAATGTCACCACGCCTTCTTATGTCGTTCAAGGTCAAGGTCATTAAGGACAAAATCCTGGTTTTAACACACCTTATTACTGAAAAATTAGTGGGGTGACAATTGGACTTTAGCAAATGAACGTCTTGAATTGGACCTTGGCATAGACTTTCTAAAATTAACAGGTCAGTATTCGGTGCCTATTGCTTCACTCTTCAGGTCAACCGCCATGCGAGTCTTGGAGACCTCCACTGACTTTTGATGAGTCATAGGCGCGCTTGGCGCATTTCTAACCTGAGCGAATCAGTCACAATGACGCAAGACTATGAAGAGGTTTACTGCGTGTCCGTGAACGTGCCGCGATGTGATGTTTCACAAATGAGTTTATAATTGCTTTACCCGGCCGGATTCACCGCTTACGTATACTTACCCGAATCTACATCACCATCTTCCTCTCTTAGATCAAACATAAGGACCAGAGGTAGACATTCCTGTTAATCAGAAAATAAAGTTTCCAAACGTTCACGTTTAAGCCTTTGTTATTAAAGTTTTTGTGGCTTTCATAGCTAAGGGAACAAATCCATTTGTTTTGAATTCCCGGTTCCCGGTATTTATTTGAAGAAGATTTATTAGATATTTATACCTGTCTTTGAGTCTAACCCTTCGTTTCCTTTCATTGAGGGGGGAGGGAATCAAGAAAGGTAGAGAGGAGGTAGCCAGTCAGTCAATGCACTAGCGGCTTTCTAGGTAACAGCCATACCCTTGCAGAAATCGTCATTGATGCATCAATGCTTTTCACTGCCCACTACCCTATAATGAGCCTCTTAGAACGTAAGGACTACAGTATTGTACACGAGTTACATATCTCAAATACTCTGATAAAGGGGGAAGGGCGCATTAGGGGGGGAGTCCTGATATGAGTACAGTAGTCTTACCAAAAGTAATGTTCTCGCACAAATGACTGAATCGACGGTTCCACTTAGGAAAACGGCTCCTTTTCGATGTGAGCTGTTTGGGTCTGGAAAACTAAGGCTATAGATGATAGAATGAAAGAAAATCAGTATCAAATACGGAAAAATATAATTGAAATTTTGACAAGGTTTCATGAGGTATTACAAGACTTACTGAGCTCCTGTTTGCGTAGTAATATGTTTGATATTACTGCCGTTTCTGCCAATGATGAAGAGGTGATGTTGAGGTGCAATGTCAATTTGCATGTTAACGGGAACTGTTGACTAGAAAAACAAAGGATTTTTAACACCAGTTTAATTCAAATTGACGGTAATTTAAATTATGACAATAGTATTTATCAGAGACTACAAGCCCTTTGAAGAGAGAAATATTTTCATTATATTTATTGCTATGACTTATGCCATTATAGTAGAAGGTGAGGATAAGGCATATAGGAGTAGGGAAATAGAATAAAGAAAAAAGGAGAAATGAAGAATAGCCAGAAAAAAGGAAAGACGGTTTCGCGCCACTTTGCTGTGATTATTCAGGCGAACGTAATCATTCAACCAATCACAATCATCGTTATATTTTCCCGCCATTTCTTTTAATGACGAACGCGCGTGCGCATCCAACTATCAAGAAACGACTACCAATTTTAAGACATCAAACAGAAAGAAGAAATATTATTAAAAAATACTACAATTTAAGGCTTTTTCAAGCCAAAAACTGTACCTACAGAGAGAGTGATAATCAAAGAAAAGACCCTCTACCTCTACGAACCGTAAGTCATCATTTTTAGTTTAGAGAACTTTAGAAAAAAGCTATTCGAATCCACTTCTTAAATTATCGATCTTCGGGCTTCAAAGCTCAAATAATTTTTCATCTAAAAAACACCTTTTTTTATATATCCTTACCACTATGTTTCCTGTAAAATATTCCACTAGTCTGGAGACAGCATCCTTGAAAAAAAATTTTAAAAATTGAAATTAGCAGGGAGATAAGCTTACTGCTATATATTAAGCTTATTACTAACATACCATATTAAGCTTAATTCATCAATAGCTAGTCTTATAAATTTACGAATAGTTAAAGCTTTATTATGTTCACCAGAAAACTAAAAATAACCCGTAACATGAACTAAATTGAATTTTACCAAGACTTGCTGTAAAATGTTTACATTAAATATAACTTAGTTATATTTAATGTAAAAATTTTACAGCAGTCCTTATTTTTTGCAAATATGGGAGACATGACTTAAAAGCCACCAGAAAGTTGCCCATGAGTGATTTCCACCAAAAAATATATCCTGGCATTTCCACCAGACTATCATGTGTTTGTCTTTTCCTTTCCCTAGTAATCTGATCTCTCCCAGTAACCCCTCCTTGTGCCAATCTGAAAGACCATACCCACTCCTTATCCTGGTCTCTGGAGGAATTTTTTTTTTGGTGATCAGAGGGTGAGGAGCAAAGCTGGTGGAGGCAAAAACAAAACCAGATTTTGTTTTTACCCCCCATAAATTCTCTGGTCACCCAAAAATCACCCTCCCTTTAGTTGCTGATATCTTATAGTTCTTGTGATTGTTTACATGCAATCATATATAGATAGAGTAAGAGAAAGTGTAGTCAGCCAGTCCATGCCATTTTTATACATTGCTAGCAGGGATGTGCACAAAAAGTGAAAAGATTCACTTTGGGAATTTTGAGAAAAATTGCATGTGTAAGTCATGTTTGTTGCTCGGTGATTGCATGACTGTTGGGTTGCCAATGCATTAGGAGTGTCACTGTTCCTAAGGCAAGAAATGTAAAAAATTTTATGAACTACTAGATGTTTCTTTCTTTGATAAGTCATGCATTTTCACATGTACTGGCCAGTCTAGTATGTATATATTTTTCACTTATGTTCACTTATGTCATAACTTCTGTATACTTGAGTTGTTTTAAAAGCAGCTTACATTTCAAGATCTTAGTCTACCTTAAATACAGAGTAGTATTTCAATATGTTTATTTAATCTTAAATGTACCTTGATGCCAGGTATAGATTGTTGACTTCCTCTTAAAATGACTGTTTGATTTCCACTTCGAGGTCTCTGCACAGAATTAAAATTAAGCCTTGTAAATAAATTTATAAATTTTTGATAACATAACTGTGCTTATTTATTCAAGCTTTTGATACAGATAAGATAGATCATATAAATAAAAAAATCATTATCACTCACAATTAATTGCTATTATTAGGGCTAATATTAATTTTATAATTCATTTTTAAAAGATATTCATAATACATAGTTTAATCATGTTTATGTAAATTATTTCTTTTCATAATAAAAGATAAAGTTTCAGTCCTAAATATCTTTAGTTACTCAAATTTCTCAGCACTTTGATTATATGCATTTAGTAATTGTTAAATTGTAAAATAGTTTAAATAAAATTTAAGTGCCAATAATATAAAGACATGCACAATTAGTCACATTTAATGGATGTCACAAAAATACTCACATGTTTGAACGTAATATTAACATTACATGTCTGTGAGATATGTTGGATAATTCCTGAATTGTTATCTATTGGGCCTCTACTTCCAAGCGGCAGCTCAAATGACAAAACTAATGGCAACATGTCCTAGAAATAAATGAAAAAATTCATGTAACCAATTTTTTTTAGCAATAGGTCTGCACTAAAGAACATCCTTTAATTTTTTTCTAATACAGGAACATCTCTTAATTGACAGTTTTAAAAGGCCTTATGCAATAGATTGACATGTGATTGTTAATGAATGGCAAAGAAATTTGGACTTCCTTTATTTAAAGATTTTTTGCTGGATTACTAATGTCGTATCCAAAACCTTTTCAAAAATACTTTTTACCCCTTATGAGATACTTTCGATTTCAAGATATGAAGCCATTTAAATTTTTTTTGCCATCCAACAGAGTCTTCCCCAAGGGACCTTGAGCTGAATTGATTCATTATGAAAGTCACATATCAGCACTTGACAGTTTGTTGCAAAAGGCCTTAATTACTTGGTATCATCCACAGCTCTAAATAAATATCCTTATGTGTCTTGAATGAGAAACAAAGACTACTGTGTACACTGTCAATATCTTTAACTCTACAAAAAGGTTTAACATATTCAAACATTGTGACTTGGTTGGACATTTTTCTTGCTTATTGTTTGGTTCCTGGCATAATCCAGTTGATAAAGCCAGACTGAGAGTAGCTTACATTAACAACTCAAATGACATCTTTCAGATTTATTTGATTTTTATTAATGCAGTAGCAATAAAATAATGAAAAAAATTATTTGACACACAAGAAAAAAGCATACCCTTATTTGCTGTCTTGCCGCTTCAACTCCTAGTGGTTGTCCTGCTATAGAAACCTAAGAGAGCATAAAACTATGACTTTTCAAAAAGTACTTAAAAATAAAAATGAAATCCCTAAAAGTACCTGATTACTCTTGTCAGTAGATGACCCTCTGTTGGAGTCAGGAAAATGAATATGGCACCCAGTGTCTTGCATTACTGTTTATAATTAATTAAAAAACAAATGAAATAAATATTAATAGATATATCAAAATATATATTCTTACAGAGAATGTAGAGATGTGACATACCTTTTTTAATGTTGTAACCACCTTTACCAATGATGTGAGAATGATCTGTATGAGAAACATCCATTTTAAGAGTAACCCTGTTGGACTGAAGATAATCAACCACAATTAAATTTCCTGCATTTTGGGACATTTTTATCAATTACTAACTTGTAATCAGATTAGCTGTATGTGTGACTCCTACCTTGGTGTCTAAAACTGCCATCACTCTATCCTTTGCCAATTTTACTGATTCTGGAAGACCAGTTATCTTTATGTGGGGGTCTAAAAATAATAAGACATACTAATTTGTAAACCGATGATTATATTAAGGAAACTAAATATAATAGACTTCTTTAGCTTGGGAGTAGTAATTGAGATTCAATTCTTTGCTTAATGCCTGTGCATGAGAAGACACATGAATATTGATACAACTCAAACAAAGAATCTTGTTCTCAAGAAAATGACATGTGGTCTAAAATGGGAAAACACTATGCCCAAGCTAAAAGGGGTCTATCTATATCTTTGGTAAATTATTACTGCTTAAAAGTCTGCATTCTTATGCAGTTAATATATAACTTAAGTCAATTTTAACTATCAACTAAAATGGGAAAACACTATGCCCAAGCTAAAAGGGGTCTATCTATATCTTTGGTAAATTATTACTGCTGAAATGTCTGCATTTGCATAAAGTTAATATTATAACTTAAGTCAATTTTAACTATTCTGAATAAAAAAATTTAATCAAAGGGTTCGATGCTGCCAATGACATCAATTTGCAATACTTTCATAAAATCATTTCTAATCATACGTAAAAGGCAATATATATTATTTAACTTTGTGACAATAATAATCTAGAAAGTGAGTAAAAGCAATGCAAAGGAATTTAGTTTACTCCCATTGATTAAAATATATATATTATAAAATAAAGTATATTTGCTTCAGTAACAAGAATAACAAAGATGAAGAAATTTTGTACTTTTTCAATGTCTTTCTTTCCAACACTGGTAGAAAAAAGTATTCTTGAGGCATAATTGATACACTGTTTTCAATAATATAGGATGTTATTCATATTTCTAATTGAATATATTTTATTTCCTACACAGAAGCTTTAAACCTTAATAGTGACTTAAAAATTAATGACCATGCCCTGCTTACATAAGTGGGAGACTAAACATGAATGCACAGGTATATACAAAGCATTTCATCTTGTCATTTATCTAAGCAGATTTACTAAATGCTGATAAGTGATATTTCAAACATGAATTATAGCTAGACACTGGCCTGAGGATACAAATATACAGTGTAGGCATGTTAAACTCAAACACAATGACTAAAACCAAAAAATAATAATTAAGGTCTGGCCAAAGATGTTAGGACTTTATTCAACATGTATAAATATGTGCATGTTTGTGCATTAACAATATTGTTGATCAACAAAGACGTGTAAGTGTTGCATTAGGTCTTGGTGATGGTGTGCTGGTAAAACTCTGAGTTGCCTCATCTTTGCTATCCTGAATTCAATTTCCAGTCACTTCATTTGATGGAACTGAGTCTATTGGTTCTCTTTTCAACTCCAAGAGTTTTCTAATTATCATTTTTATCCTCACTCCCCTCAAACCTTCCCAAAATTCAAACTGGTTAAAGCTTTGCTCTGGGGTCATTCATGTACTGTATATAGGCTGTCAAAAGTACCTTGTCATCACTTTCACTTCTAACCTGTTGATATGTAGCACTGCTGTACTTGAGGTGGTGACTAGCACTAAACTCAGTTTTTTTAACTCAGTATACATCCAGGACATATTATATCATGTGATTAGCTTTAATCAAGATTTTAACTAATATATGGTAGAACATGATGTTTTGCGACATAAGCCTTAATGAATTTTAACAAACTTTTAATCATACAGCATCTACATTACATTTTCTTTCATTAAGGCAAATTAATCCTAACATGCATATTATTAGTTGCGGTTGATGAGCAATAACTATCGTACTTAGTCAATTAAACATTTTGATTAAACCTGCACTTAAACTTAAGTTTAAGTGCAGGTTTATTTGTTTCAAAAGGAAGAAATATGAGAGAATACTGAGAAAAACTATAAACCGGTTGTATAAAGGGTGGATAGCACTATCCGACAGATAAATCATATCCAGTTGATAAATTTATTGGATAACAGCATCAACTTATCCACTGGATAAGGATTTATCTGTTGGATAGTGTCATCTAACCTTCATCAACTGGGCCCTGATGCATAAATGGTTTAGAAACATTTTCTACCTTGGCAAATTATGAAATGAAAAGATTTTAGTAGATTAAAATAACTATAAATCATAATTAAAGTAGTTGTTTTACAGAAAGGAAAAATATCTTTATGGAATGAAAAAAGGAAATTGTGAAGGAAAACATGTTTTTTCCTTAAATAGATTTAAAGTTTGTTCCCTAAAGTTTATGTTCTTCCAAGTTAAACGTCTGAATAATAAATAAATAAATAATAACAATGATAATGATAACGAATCTTTTAAGAGCAAGTCTCCATCACCTACGTGATTTTCAGGGGGGTCCTGTATGATAAAAACTAAACGCTTTACCATATTTAAGTGCGTAGCAAATAAGCAAAAAACAAAAAAATGTCGTAGGATAACATTTTATTCTTGCAAGTTTCTGTTGTTTGTTGATCACGAAATTGATTACACAAGCGTGACCGTCGTCTTGTCTTACAACCTCGCAAACAAAAATAACGAAACTGATTGTCTAGAAACAATACTGATATTACTAAAACAGGAGTAGATTTCAAATATAATAATGTCTTCCGCTAACAGACTAAATTTAAGCACACGGTCCTACACTGGCATCCGGTAAAGACAATCACGAAAGATGCAAAAAAATTCTCTAATTCCTCCATGGTAATATTCGAAGTTTATCATCTTCGAAAGTTGAATAGTCTTCTCTTAATATTTCGAATTCAAAGTAACATTACAAAGGACCCAAGAAATGTAGAAATCGATAAGGCATTCAAGCGACATCTTGGTTCGAAATGGCGAGTGAACAATGCGTGACCCTTGCAACAGGGTCGAAACGTCTCGCTCCGATTGTCCAGAAAAATGCGCGCATGCATGAATAGTTTTGCGTTGTTGAAAGGAGACACGCTAATTTCCTACCGTGAAACTAATAAATCTTCTTTTCGAAAACCCTAACCAAACGTCTGAAAAGGTCTCTTATAGAAAATATAAATGGGGTTGTAAATATAAGCTCCGAATTCAGCCCCAATTGTGAGATAACATTTCTCTACCCTCGCTCATACATAAACATAGCCATTGTTCGTAAATATAGATTTCAGTTTCTACTGGCTAAAATAATTTTAAAAGACTATTCATCGCCTTTGACACTAGAAAAAATACTTTACATTCGGACTTGAGAAGTATTGTTCTGCAATGAAATGGTGAATTCCTTGATAGTTAAGGATTTTGTGAAATATACTTGGCCTTGGGGTGAAACAATACTGGAAATATACCAAACCGAATTGACAAGTTCGTGGATGAAGTTACAATACAATTATATAGGACTATTCTCCAGTAACAGGTCGTGACAAATAATTTGCACTCATTCTATTTATGCACCTTGATTTCTAAAGAAATTATCGTATGACGCCATAAAGAATAAAGAACATAAAAAGAAATTGCTTCGAAATATATTAGAGTCCTATACATTGACTTCATAAGAGAAGGCACTATTTTAGCAACGAACGGTAACCAAGACCCGTACACAATATCGATACGCTAAGAAACGAGACGAACCACTGAGTTCTATCCTTAGAACAGTTCGCGCACTAGATTCCAATGAAAAGCTTATGACAAAAGAAATTTAGCGAATAAAAGGAATTATTTTGACAACACAAAAGGTAGTTTCTAGTATAGTTGATATAAGAGTAAACCACGACAGAAATAATCAAGCTTTCTAAACCGAGGAGGACGAGATATTCCGCATTTGTTTATGTATATATCGTATAATATAGAATAATCCGAGTTATTGATATAATAAGATAATTTAATAGCAGTGGTAAATGAAGAAAAATGAATTATGCTAGCACGATTACCGATTCGTGTAGCCAAATCAGTGATCTACACCAAGATTTTGGATTAAATGACCCGCAAAGATTTTGGTAACTCAACGAAGGGCATAGCATATAACGCAAGGTTTTTCAAGGGCAAAATGCATTAAAGAGAACTTTGCACAGTGGATGCATCGAACACAAACCTTTCTTGGACTTTGCCCCAATTTTCAGCTTTGAAGGCCATGTAATAGTAGTTGCTGTTTCACCCATGATCTATGATCGTAAAGCATACAAAGATTTGAAGTTTATATATACAAGCGGTACGATTCAATTATGGCTAACAAAATGCGGGTTAATTTGACCTGATATACTTACCTTTCGAAAGAATTCCTCCCCCGTTTCTCCAATTCCTTCTTCTGCAGCTGAAAGAAATACGAGAATATTAGTCACTGCATGTCTCTAAACGCACATAATAATATACCTCTGATCAGTATACTTCGAATTTCATAAAATATATATTCAAGGGGCTATACCCTGTAGCATTTGCTCTAATTTACGCCGATCCACGCGGAACCGCTCGTCAATAAAAGCTGGATCTCTTTCATCGAAGACATCATTTTCATTAATATCAGTTTCCTCGTCACAACTTTCTGGGTCCGTTGCCATTCTCATAATTTTCTGACAAGCTAGACCGTGGCGAGCAACTCGAGTGTATAGCTCGGTCTACGGTCGTATCATATCCAGTTCTCTGTGAATAATGACGTAAGCCACGCCCTGTTTAGCGTGAAGTATCAATTAATTTGAACTTACAATGGACCAATCGCGAGTCGGCGTTGTTAAAATTGTTTTTATGACGGACTGTTAAACCTCTTAATCGACTTTAATTAAGGTGTAGAAATAAACCACAGTGTTAGGGAACAAATTAGAGAGATCTTGATGTAAGCGGTGGTTTACGCGGTATAATGATTGGCCTTGCGCTACTTCTAGTCGTTCACGCTCGATGCCCTTCCAAAACCGACACATTAATGATATTTTCTGGTTCACTGGCGACCCAAGTTCCAGACTTTCAAAAATTGCAACAATGTTTACGCTCTTTTCGGATTATGGAGTTCCTTTATTTCTTAAAAAATCTCTTAATCAAGGCTCGTATACGCCTTGAGCGGGCAGGCTATTTCAATAGCTGTGTTTTAGAATGGCACTGGCTCCATCCAGGATTTCAAGCAGCCGTAACTACAACACGGGTCACTGACACGTGTGGGCAACTGGGATTTTACTGGCAGCCCTGATCCGAGAAATACTTTCACTTTACTTTAATCACGCTCTACTGGAAATCGCGCCCTCGTATCCTAGATCATCACTATGGAAATCTTCCATGTAGTAGGAAATCGTCCTCGCAATCATGCTTTTTATTTGGTTTACTTGCTAGTCTTATGCCAACCCACCAAAGTGTTCTTTAGGGTTAAAATTGTGCTTTGTTTATTCGCTTCAGTATATGAGTGACCCTTCAAACGCAAAACGACTTACAAAATGGACGCGAAGAGAGTGAAGTAGTGCAAGCTAGTTATGAGCAAAAAATCTGTAATAATTATGAGTTATGAGTGAAAGATATGTAGTAATCATTAACCCAACGCCGTTTATTATCAAATAGATTAATCTTAGACAAACTCATTATCACTCTAGACATTATACTCTGATAGAGTCGAATGAAACAATCAATATGCCTTATACCATGAAGTTTAACTATGATAAAACATTGAAAAATGAAAGACAAACTCATACGATTTACCAAGTAAAAAGTACTATTTTTCTGGGATTTTGCTTAACATTTCCCGACCATAATAATAATAAAAATAGCATAGAATAAGGATCTCAATGCTAATACACTTGTAAATACAACACTAATTTAGTGTAAGTACAAACTTCCTGTCCTCAAAACTATTAACCTAATCGAGTTATCGCTTAATATAATCGACGCCGCGAATCGATTGAGAAATTGACCGTAAAGAAATGTGAAAAAATATAGTTAGTAACTACGAAGTATGGACAAATTGATCTCCAATGTCGCTTGTGAATTTATGGATTAAAATCCAAAGGTTTGATGTGGTATAGTTTGGTTATCACAGAACAAACACAAGCTATTTCCATAAAATAAATCTGTGATCAGCAACAAAGCAGTAATTGTTCTCTTCCTCCTTGCTTTCTAATAAATTTAATTAATTGTTATAACATTGGTAAATTTTTCTCATTCCAAAGCCATGACTTCAAGAATATAAAATCTAAAAGCTTGAATTCAAAAACAATTTGTCGGTCGCCGCACTTCAGTGCATTTTTCATGTTTTCGTCGGTTCGTTAGAGCAAAGAGCGGGTTCAAACCTATTAACCTGGTCTATAGTTATTTAACCGTGATCCCGAAACACCCCTATACAGGGACTGGCCATGCGATAACAAAAATCCTTAACACTCAAATGGATTTTAATATTCTCTGCTAGAATATCGATACGATGATAAAATCCAAACCAGTTGGCGGACAACCAAGCGTTGCAATATTCCAAAAGAAAGCGTAAATGACCTTTGGCGATCGCGATTCTGTTAACTGAACTGATTCATAGGGGAAGGGAATTTTTTCGGGATCAGTTTTTTAGAACATTTTGACCAGTGACCTTGATCGGAAATATCGTTGGTTAACCAAGAAGTGTATGCACGGGTCTACAGGTAGATAAACTATCTAAGAAGCCACGAATGAGTATTAAGGAAGCCATATGTATTTTGGCAAATATTCCGCAACACAATACAATGATGTCTGCGGTTATCTTGTTTCGATGACAAGTTAGTCACCATAACAAACAACATTGATAAATGCGATTACATGCAAAAGGCTTTTTCATATAGTCTGACAGGCTTATATAACCCAAATGCAGACTAGACTGAAATAGACCGCGCCGTGCTTCATAAAAGAGGCATTCATTGAGGCACTCATTAAAATACGTTTTAGTGGTAGAGCCGTGGTAAATGCATCATATGAAAATCTTTACATCGTAAATAAAATGCGTTGGTTATGGAGGAGGGTAACCTTTAAAAAAAAGAATCAAGAATGTTTTGGGTACAAAATCATGAACACACAGAACAAGTTGTAGCTGTTTGCACCGGAAAACCATAGCATGCTACACTGTCAACTTCCCGTACCACTCCCTTAGTAATTTGTATGCCCAAACAGAATTAATGTATTATACGTCTCATGGTACAGCCGGCTTAGTTTCAAACCAGAGCTGGGCTAAGGCATGAAAAACAATTTCGTTGCAACTGTATGTAGTGCACAGGAGGGATTATTGAAAAAACTGGGTAATACAGCGGTGAAACGCTCTTGAAAACAGACAAAGGAAAGTTACTCACATTGCAAGGCCAAGGATGAAACCCGCAACCACTTAGCGACAACGATAAAGTTCGCTGCTCATAACCAGCCAGTCTCAATACTGAACAATAAGGAAGAAGGAATGCTATACGTATATCACTGCTTGAAACATAAGCCTATCCGCGGTTATACCCTGGTTTATTTATACACACATGATTCATATATACGTTAGTCTTGGAACAACTTGAAAGAAAAGTAACCGGTCGGTCACATAAGTTCCTTTTTGTGGTTTTATTGCATACATCAAAATTGTTGCATATAGTATACGGTACGTCTATGAGCCATCAAAACTACTTCCGGATATGAAAATAAGAATAAAATGCTCCCCTGAGCATTCAAATTCTTAAGAGGAGTACAGTCCGAGCATTCAATTCTTGCCAATGAGTTAAAATAGGATCACTAGGGTCATAAAAGTTTAGGAGACTAATGCCATCCGCACACGCAACTATAAGTGGCCTCTCTACATGGATCACAAACTATAAGAGCCAATCCATGAATTCGTGTAGATCTACACGGCACGGAGTCCGTCTCTTTTGTTTATTTCAACCACAGCTTTTCTATAACCAGGAGTGTCACGTGGCTATTGAGTTGCTACAGCCCCTACTTGGTCCCTCCCCCCACCCCCTCTTAGTATCCACTGACGAATGAAAAAATACTCCATTGACTAGTGCATACGTGATGGGATCGTTAAGACAAAAAGGAAATGAGAGTAACTTAAGACTTTTAAAGCATTAAGGCTGGTGCTTGGAAAATTCCATCGCGTGAAAAATGACAATCAATCGCCTGGATTGATCAACAAGGATATTCAGATTTCACACGCACACAAGAGAAAATGTTATATATATAGTTAAGCAATTCACGACTTTAAAGAAAAACCTTAATCTTACGGCTCATAATTTCAGTGTCTTGCATTTGCCAGATGTTATCCCATGGCGGTGTTTTGAATTCATGTAGTCGCCATGACAACAACTATAAACTTTTGAGACCTGTTCCTGCCACCTGTGCGTTTGTAGCTTTCGTAGATTTGGATCTACAAGCCGTTACACACTGGGAATTCTACCTGTCAAATGTTTTTACAAAATAACACTTGCGGTGATATTGCTCGACTAACTATCACAAGCTAGATCACATGGTGTGTCACAACGCATCGAAGAACCAGAAAATAGCCTGGGTCCAAGAAGAATGCAGGTATATTAGAAATATTAGTGTTCGAAAGCTCGGTTGGCGGTTGTCATTCTTGAATAATCGCACATACTCGCAGAGGTTGCTGCATTTAGGCTGGTTTATATACAATTCATTGCATTGATCGAAATGCCTTGGAAAATTTCTGGCTCCATTCTTCAATAAATGAAACGACTTGAAACGATTTCTTGAAGCAATAGAGTGTATAACTCTATAATCTGCAATTCAGCGTTGCCTTCAGTATCAAGTTCTTTTAGAAAAGCAACTCAGTCCCACTATGCAATAATGCCGACCATGTAAAACCTTACTATAACAGTGTATATACCACGTAAGGATACGGGAAGTGCAGCTATATATCAGGAAAAGTGCTCAGATGTCAGCTGGTACGCTGTGGTATGGAAAAGCCACCCTGAGAAAAGGTATCCTTATAATATCTACAAGGTTTGCAATGGCTGTGAGAATCTGATATTAAGAAAAAGGATCCCATGCTATAATCTCAGAAATGTGCCATTATTTAGACTTAGAGATGACCAATATTAATCAAGAAAAACGAATGGCAGTTATGGTGCCAGAATTATTACCCATAGAAGTCAGTATTCTGAGCATTAAACCTTATTAGAAAATATGGGGAAGAGAGATCAAGCTCTGACCTTGATTGACTATGTTCTCTGCCGACAAAAAAATAATTTTCAGTCTAATTTGAGAAACGTTGGTTGCATGAGCCTAGAATCAGCAAAGTTCGGATATCAGTCGCAATATGGAGGCTGTGACACATGAACTGTCCACGACTTAAGATGCAAACTGGACAACACATAAAAAACCGGCCTCAGGGATAACACAAGGGTCAAACTGTGGGTACTAATCTAGTCCGGCTAATCTAAGTCTCGATGACTTTTTTCTGCAGCTACGTGATCACAGAGCCTTTTTATGCAGTTACTAGCACATTTGTTTGAAAGTTTATAGGTTGAAGACAGGAAAACCCACAAGTACTTTTGTTCCTGATGCTATTCTAGAGCAGTGCTAATATTATAAGAGGGGAGGGCATGGTTTTAACAACGCGATACGTTAGCGCGAACCCATTATCACTAAAACATCTGAGGTTTTATTATCCTAAACATTAAGTCAACTCTTCGGTTTTGCAAGGGGACCGGAGTACCTATTTGCTGCATGAGCAAGCCATACGAGCCAAAACTAAACTTTGTAAGTTTGTCTCGTTTATCTTTTCGTTTTTTGTTGACACTATCCTAACTTAAATTTGTATCCTATCTTTAGCATGCCTGCCAGTAGTTCTGCAAAACGCACTTACGAAGTTCGCGACTTCTTGATCATTTCATATTTTTTCAATGTAGAAAAAAGATAAATGTTCCACGAGTAATGCAGTTCTTTTCGCCTTACCTGTAACAGAGATAATTTGATGTTCGTAAACTGTAGTGACTCCAGTCTAAACTGTAATGTTTTGTTGATACGCAAGCTTTTTGTTTGTACATTGCATTGAATTGTATGCAGGAAACTATTTTCCTGGAGAAGAGCAATTTCCCCCCGCCTTGTAAGTAACTGAGATAGTTTGATGTTTGTAAACATTACAGACTGCAGTCTAAACTGTAGTGTTTTGTTTATAAGGAAGCTTTTTATTTGACCGCGTACATTGCACGCATGCAGGAAAATGTTCGAAATGTTATCACAGTTTTCGGACTTGGGATAACATTGCCAAAGTGTCCGCCGTATTTGAGGGATAATTCAAAAGTAAATGCAATCCGGTCACTGGGACAAAAAGTACCGGTATAGTACGTAATAGCTGCGCGCGCATGAATTGTCCTTATTATAGAAATAGTTCCAATCGCTACGCGCGAAATCGTAAAATTTGTCTTTGCAAATGAATAAGGTTTTGGTGGACGTCAGTCAAAGTGTTTCATGGCACTGCCGTAAAAACAAAATTATCAAAGGCATAGTTTCGTGGAAACGCTTTCATTCACGTTCACATACATCACAACCAACTTCGTCGCGAGAACTAAAATGTTACGGTTTCGCTCGTGTGAATAGGAAGCGCTGTAATCGGGTTTCGACGATATCTCCACGTAAAGATGAACGAACTTTCTTTTTGACCATGCGTCAAAACCAAATTTCCTGTACCTGAAGGAGAATGAAGATGGTGACATCAGGGAGTTTGATCTCTTTTCTGGTGCGCCTTCCGGCTTACGATAAGCCTGACCTTCCACACTATTGTCAACAATGAAGCATATTTTCAATGTTTAAACAATGTTTTCAGGTGGATTAAATTACCTGTTTTTCTCTTACTATTATATACTTATAAATTTTATACAGACAAGCTTTACTTTCATTTGTTTTGCTGGTATGCATATTTATTGCTGGCTGTGAAACTATAATTTAACTAGGATGTGCTCACTGGTAATTGTGGTTACCATTGAGAAATACCTAGCAAAGTACCCTACGAGTAGAGGTACATAATTATTTACACCTTAAGGCTATCGCAGACTGGAGGGGAAACCCCCACATTCCTCTCCGACATACGGCCAAAGCGGAGTGCAAAAAAGACCCCTGCAGGGCAGGGTTATTAGCTATATGATTTTAAGACCACACATTCTAAAAAATTTGATCGACTGCCACCATACTTTAAGTGCCTGTGAAGCACACATCAAATGGATATATCATATCATTAAAACTAATTATATTTCTAATTCTCTGAATGCCCCGAATTGCCCGGCCCTAGGAAGCGGATGCGAAAGCACATTTTTTGGTCGCCTGCCTGGAAATTCTGGAGTCATCCTCAACCCCTAACAGTAATCTCATTTCCTACTGTTTTAGTCGGACAGCCAAGATCGATGTACTGATCGTTAAAAAATCAGATCCAGATGAGAACTACAAGCGATTGCTAAACAAGAGCCATTTGCACACTGAACGTAATAAGCCTGAAGCGAGATGACGTTTTACCCCCGTCTCTAGACCATAATCTTTTTCACACTGCTTTTGTTCTTTAATTATGACTATTGTTCCTGTATTCTCTAAGGAATCAAAAATTTTAATATGAAAGAATTTTAAAAACTATTATGGTATAGAGTCGGGGGTAAAACGTCATCTCGCTTCAGGCTTAGTGTTAGCCATACTTCTAAGAGTCACTGCTATATATTCTGAATCATAGATCGGATGGGCAGCACCTAATAGCTATGCAATCATTACATACCCATGCGTTATCTATCATTTATTTATAACAATGATTTTTTTACTTACGCGACCATATAGATGCTATCCCGGTAAACATTACTGAGGGTCTTTCTTATTCTATGGTAGCTATATAGGTCTTCAGTTAGGACTTGTTTGCCGATGCATAACGCATAGATGAAGATCGAACACGCGCCGTGGCATGAGTTCGCTTCTTTAGATCTGAACCAAAATAAGTGACCGAGTCCCGTACTGCAATAAATACTCTGGTCATATTGACTGTAACGTCAAGCAACCAAAGGTCACGCGTAATCTAGAGTTTACGAGATAATAATCACAAACATGAACGACTTTCCTGTTGCTTTTCAGCTCCCAAAACAATTACCACCGTCGGTCTAGTTAATGCAACGAAAAACATATTCATTCAATATTTCCCATCAAATACATAGCTTTCATTTTAAGTAGAGACTTGGATTGCTTTTAAATTCAAGAAGAAGATCGGATTAGCCTTTTGCACCAATAGTCCTGCTTAGTGTTTATATATGCAAAGTCACGTTCGATATGTTTATTTGGTCCTTAGCGGGAATCCCATACTAATGTTTGTGTATACCAAATGATTATGTCACGAGCGGCACGTCCGCTCTTGACTGGCCCGGCAAGGATCGCCTAGTTACACTGCACTAGCCCAATGTTATTATTCTGCACCGTCTAACAAATACTAATATTCAGTAATTCGAGATAAATTTTCCAGGGAAAACAAAAATCGCCCCTCGTGGTTTTGACGTTATGAGATGAGAGAGAGTGTCCATTTTTTAACCATGTAGTTGACATTCGAAACCTTCAACTTTTTCTTAGTCACTTAAGATTCATTTGTTATGCCAGCAATGGAATCGTGTATTCGCGATAAAAAGCCTAAACCAGTCTACTCTAAATAGGCAGAATGCAGCTCCAATTTTAGATTCAAAATGAAGAATCGGACTTGGTTAGTGTGCTGAGACTTGTGGCTAATTAAGATCTAATTAATAAGGTGCTCATGACTACTTAGGTGCGCTATCAAATGCGACAAACGCAGAAAAAAAGGCATTGGAACTGATACGAAAGCTTCGACTTACCTTACTCAAGTGAGGCTTTTAACGTGTTTGTATACATACACTTCGTGAACGTCACGTAGTTTGCAGAGGTCGAGGGTTGACACTGATGTTTTGATGGACCACAGCACGTACTACTGGTAGTTATGCATGGCACTGAGTTTGATTAGGCTTGTGCACAAATATATATATAATATATCAGATGTACTTGCAATTGCCTTGTTTTTAATTTGGTCCCAAAAATGATCGATAGACACGTCCGAACTGACTAAAAACACAAAATGCTTGAAAAGCAATGCTGTAGCCGTCAAGTGACCTACTTTCGAGACATTGCCGGAGAATGGGTCTACTAATAAGCCGAGAGGGAACACGTCATCGGCTTTTTTTAATGAAGCTGGTTGAATGTAAGTTTGGAACTTGCCAGTATTTCACCCTTTGGTCAACTCCATGCAGTAAGTCTGAGACTGGAAACGGTTAAGCCTTGACTTTTCACATTCTTAATGGTTTGGACACGTCGCAAAATCTTTGAGGTTAAGAAATGTTACTAAGGAAGCCTGGAAATCTGCTTGTGCATGCACCAACACCTTGCCACCATCTATTTTACCGCTTTTGTAAACGTACCTAACCTTGGGCGTAATGTTTTCACATTTCAAACCACTTGAGCTCGCGATTTTTTGTTTGAGTTGTATCCATATTCATGTGTCCGAGTCTCATACACAACGGTTAAAGAAAGAAATGATACTGATATAGGGAATGACAATATTAAAAAGCAGGACTTAACAAAGTCTTAATTGAATATAAGTTTTGTAGCAATAGGGCCCCGGAAAAATGAATAGGTCAAAAACCTTCTGCATAATAGTTTGGCACTGAAGTCATCGCTTGTTCGCCTTTAGAAAATTTTTGATACATGCGTATTGCCGTTAACACTTTGTGGGCCAGCTAGTGGACAAATGGGCCAGCAACATCGTTCCAGCAAGAAGAATCAGTCCAGTTACATAGCTTTAAATTTGTTGCGTACGAGTGTTTTGAAAGTGATCAGTTTGCAGCCGGTAATCTTAGTATAGACAGAATTAGAAATGTCGTCAGTGGTGAAGCCACTGATCCCACAGTCATAATAACGTATACAAGAGTCTTGAAATAATAAGCATAGCGTATCAAAATACAAATTTAAGGGAGTAATCACGCGATGTAAAATGGGACGTGCTGAACCAAGCACTGGTTGCATGATGATGTTTATTTTGTTCTCCAATCATGTAAAAATTTCGACGAAATTTAGCCTCGCATTATTAAAGACTATCTGCACTTCAAAATATTTAGCAATCGTGGATTTGGTTTCAGTGTACCATCCTTGGATCGAGAGCATGCATAAGGGAAGGTATGTTATGTAGTAGCAGAACGGCTGGGGCTTTAGATCGAGGGGAGAGTTATCAGTAAAATAATGCACTATCTTGGAGGGTCAAACCTTTTCATTTTGACGAGTGTTTCCTTGTTGACTAAAAGGAGAGATGAATTTCATACTGATTGAAAGCGGGAGGGCTACAAACATTTAAAGCTTACTGCGAATCCCCCGGCCACTCCCCTTCTCCCAATCAAAAGCGTACCTTTCCTAATAGGTACTATTATTATAATATCCTTACTAAACGTAACACCCGCATGCAAGGCAGTTGAGAACAACGAAAAGAATCTCTAATAGAACCCCTGGAGAGAGGAATCTAAAAGGAGCGCCAGCGGACAATGCGTCCTTGTTACCAAATAGATTATTATTAACCCGTGAAATTTATGGGTACAGCTTAATGTCCTAGTCAATTGAAACCCAGACCCCCGGGACAGGGCAGGGAATTTAACACCGATCCGCGGGAGAAAAGTTTTCAGTTAAAATTGTTTAAGTTGTTGGTGTCGAAACTGTGAAACTAATGGAGTGCGCGTTAAATTCGAATTCAGGTTTGGTATGATCAGAAGTTTAATTTAAACTAAGAAACAGTCGCCCATTGACCTGTAGTCGATGGTGCCCTAAATGCTCAATGGGGAGCCGTCTGGTATTTTGGATATTCTGTCACCAACTTCTAAAATCTGAAGTCAAAATGGTCCACGTTCTAGAAGCCATTACGCGCGCTGCGCTCGTTAAAGTAAAATATATATAGTGGCAGTGTAATAACCCTTGCAAATGGTATAGTTAAGGTGGGACAAAGCTACGCCCAAGCCGCTATCTAACTTCGGAAGCTAAAAATATGAATTAAAAGTTTAAGCTAAACTTCAAAGCCTTGCAGAAACTACTACCGAGACAAGTTAAGTACACTGAATATAACTTTGGTTTAGTCAGGAGTTTACTGATGGCCAATTGCCTTTCTTTCTTACAATTTTAGAATAAGCTGCATGCACATTTTGCTTTAAGGAATTCATAGTCGTGACGGCTCTAACCTTGGAAGCGTATACACAGATGCTATTTATAAGTCAATTATCTCCGTATTCTATTTCTGAAGTAAACAATCACATTACAGCTCAGCTATGCGGCTTGCATATCTTGACATTAAAATGGGTGGGGTAGGCGGAGAGGCGAGCCAATTAACATCTGCATACAACTTTACTTAACTGCACTGTTTATTTTTGGGGAAAGAGGCTTTGTGCAGTCTAAAGATGCAACAAAATCGTGCAGCTTGGTTTGGTAATACGGGCAACAATGTCGCGCGACAAGCGGCATGGTTTTGTTCGGCCTGTATTACCATGTATTACTTTGAGTTATTCGATTCTTGTTTATTCTTACGTCGAGTCGCATTTAGACGAGTACGTTTGCTATGAACGACTTGGAAGTCACAGGTTTAGCCAATAAAGCTACACATTTTGACATCAGACGAGGAAGTGCTCAGTGCCAAAAGGCTCTTACAGTGAAGACACTCGAACCATGAACACTAGACTTTATTCAGATTTTTATTTTCTGAGGTTTTTACTGCTTCAAACCCTCTAAAAAAGTAGGATTGAACTCAAATATGCTATGTGATCAAAAGACCGCTTATTTCTAAATGATTCACTCAAGGGATGCATGTTAAAAAAAGGAGTAAAAAAGCACAAAGTTTTCATGGTTAGAGTGCCCTCGCTGTATAATGGAGACTGCACAAACACGACCAAACCTCGTTACTTCGTGCCCGCTACCTTCCTTTAAAACTCTCCCAAAAATGCATAATAGGACAGCATTGCTAATTAAAGATTTTAAATAATTTCAAAATAGCAATGATATACATATTGTAGACAAGGGATTTTGTATAAATAATTTGATATATTTTTCTAAGCGACCAACAGTTTTTCGAAATCTGGTGTGCAAATGATTCGGTGCTTGACTTGCCCCAGTACAGTCATGTCGGATCGATTTTCATCCGTGTGAACAGAAACGAGTTCCTGAAATAAAACAACCTATGTTTAGGATTTGATACCATCAGACAAAAGAAAACCGAAAATAATACTGGGCCAAATTCCTTGAACAATAGGTAATCGACTTTCAGTCAAACAATTTGAAACAGGCGGCGGCTATTTTCGGGATGGGGGTATCATTGGCTGGCCCTCGAAAAGGGAGACATTTCTTTGTTGCACAAAGGGGTTTCATGGCATGCAGCCATGTTATAATACGAGGCAAAATAACTATAGAGTTTTCTCCTTTGAGAAATAAAATCTTGTCATGCACATCGTGAAAAAAAACCCGATTGATTGTTCCAGTTAACCCTCTATTTTGGTGGTGTTAAAGAGGGTGCCAATGAGGATACCCCCAATATTGTCAGTTGACTACTGATTTTTCGGCCGAATGTCAGTTAACTGTAAAGGCCGGTTTAGACAGTACGATTTTCGCCTACAACTATCGTATACAGCACGCTCGCGTCTGTCGTAGTCGAGTTGTAGGCTTGATTTACACGCTGCGACTCGAGTTGTAGGATGGTGCGAGCGTGTTGTATACGATAGTTGTAGCCGAAAATCGTACCGTCTAAATCGGCTTTAACGCTATTCCCACGAGGAAATACAAATTTGAATAAGAAAGAAAATTCGCGAAGCATTTTGGTAGTGGTAGTAAAATGACGGCATTATGCAAGCGGCCTATTGAAGTTTTGGTCTCTCCGATGTCACGTTACGAAGCTTTAAAACTTTCACAGTAAGCCGAGAGCTCTAGCTGTAGTTGTCGTTACATTACATCATCAGTCTGGCGTCGCACGTATATTATAAGGATATCTGGGTGCAGTGTCGATAAACATCGCCTATATTATGCTAACAATGCGCCAATCAATTCTCAAAATAGATTTTGTTTTTTGTTTATTTTTGAAACGAGCCAAAAAATCTCGTTGAGGCGTACCTACCGAATTTAAAAACATGAATTCTGATTGTTCGCCCCCTCTTTTTGTGCTTTTTTACAAGAACTGGTACACGATCTATCTCAAAACATGTTTTACGTCATTTCCGTTATCAAAGATAACGATGACGTCAAGGAAGTAAAAAAAGACGCTTGCAGGGTTCAAGATGGAGTAAACTTTTAAAGATCTTATTGTCGATAAAAACAGGGTTAAAAAATGATTCCTGCTATTACTATTTTTGTCCCAATGTTGTATTGCGCAAATAAATAACTTACATAAACATTTTAGTTGCAATATAATTCCATGCGAACACTACAACAAGTTCGAAAAAAAACGTTGACGTAATATGATTGAGATGAGCAAACTGTGCCAAAACGAACTGCGTGGAAAGCAAGTGTCAGGTGGGCGCCAATTGATCAACACTATACGCCTCGTTTTTTTTCCTTTGGCCTCCATCAGTCAAATAAAAATATATAAGAACCTACAAAAGTTCACGCAAATTTGTGCAAAAATATTTCTGCTTGGCACACTGTTAATTCTTGTACTAGTCAACGTTTTTCGAGTACGAATGCCAATCTAAAGCTTTACAATGACAGCTAGAATTTCGAGGAAGCATACGTACAAGTTTTCAATGAACCTTATTCATTTGTTTAGCGATTGAAAGTCATGTGAAGGAGGACCGCGACTTTTCGACTACCAAAACTGCTAGTTTTCATCAGGCGATGACGTAGCCTGGATGGCGTGTCTGTTTATATTTAATAATTATTCGCTGAAGGCGAAGTGAATATCGGGGAATATTTACCGAGACGCGAGTCTTAGAGCGGCGAGGTAAATAATCTCCGATATTCACTGAGGTCGAGGCAAATAATTGTTTTAGTATAAATACACAAGTGATTCTTTCAAATAAAAGAAGGAAAAAAAAGAAGACATTTTTTCCGGTAACAACGACAGAGGAGATAATCGTGTGATAGTGTGAGTTTCTCGACCAATCAGCGCGCGAGATTTTCAATAATCACCTGTGTATTTTTACTAAACCGCTATATAGGTTGTGCACTGCCAATGCGACTCGGGTTCGATTCCCGGATATGTCATATATCATATATCAGATACAAGTGAGTAGAGATGCTTGTTGGTTCTCTCCTGTGCTTCGAGGGTTTTTCTCCCAGTTCCCCTGCATTATCATCCCTCCGCAAAAATCAACTTTTAAATTCCAGTTCCATTATAGTACGAGAAAGTCACTCGTTTGTTAGCCACCGGCTATTGATTAAATGCTATCCTCGTATAAAAGGACCATTAATATAATACGTATAAGAGCTCTTACTTGCAGAAAAGAGCAGGACGTTCCCATAGCAACTTCAAGGCTTACGTCACCAAGCACCAGCCTTGTTCTCCCTGATTTCAGAACTTGCAGTTTTCCAATGTATCCTTCTGATACATCTTTCAAGGTTAAATTTGAGTTATCTGTATTGGTCTTCAAGTAAAAGAGAAAGAATAAACACATTAATAGGCTTCAAGAACCAGAAAATGCCTCTGGGCTTCCTGTGGAAGACAGCTAAAGTCAATGAAAGAGAGTGCCCCAGTCAATCCGATTACTGTGGGAGGCTAGGCAAAGCCACTAAAACTGTTTTCTTTCAAAGGGATCTATTCTTTTCTTTTTATGAAACTTTGTTCCTGCCGCCTGGAAAACTTTTCCTTATTTTCGTGCTTGAATTATCCTCTCTAGTCTCAGGTCCCTGATCTTCCCATGTTATCCCTTTCTCAAAAGTGGAGGGGAGACTGCACAAGGAAGATTATCAGTTTCAAAGCAAGGAGGCAAAAATTTTCCTATTGGCTGCCATGTTAGTAAGACCTAGACTGCATTATCCACTCACAGGAACAAAAGAGCACTTTTGAAGTGGGGGGATTAGAATATTTTTTCCCCCCATGCAGCGCTAAAAATAAGAAAAAATAATATTTTATTCTCGCATTCCTAATTCAATAGTTACGTTTAAAACTCCATTTTAGAGTTCCATTCAGTGACCACAAAATTAATAATAGTTCTAGGCCAAGTCCCTTGGCTTGGAACTATTATTTGTGGCTAGTGAATGGATATATAAAATGGAGTACAGTAATGCAGTACCTTTTCTTTTGCTTGGTCATTTTCATTTCCAGCATCCTTTTTCAAAGGTTTAATGGGCAACTTATCTGGGAACTGTAGAAAAAGGATCTTTTCCTCTTCAAGCTGAATCAAAATTAATAAACACAATCAATACAAATGATAGTTATAAATAATATAATTCAAACTGGTGATGGTGACAAAATAATGAGTAATAGCAGCAGGAAGCATTCAGTACAAATTATTGCTCATTTAGCAATGGTTAGGTTTAGAGCTTGGGTTAGATTTATTGTTATATATTTTGCTCAATAGACCATTTTACAGATCCTGCGGCTCAACCTCAGCCTCATCAGCGTGTAATATATACTTTAGAAATTTCACTACCACCTATTTTTTAGTGTTTCAATTGTTCGTTGATGTGTAAATTCCTTTCATTACTGCGGACTGTAGTCAAATTGTAAAGAATAATTACAGGCTGACGAGGCTGAGGTTGAGTAACGGGATCCGTGAAATGGCCTATTGCCATTGTTTATTATTAATTTGTTAGCTGCGTAATATTCATAATAATATATACTTCAATAAGAAAGACAAGGCAGCAATGTTGCCCCCTGACGAGGATTAAAACCAGCTGCATAATAATCATGATAATAAACACTTCTGCATTACTCTCATTTTCTCACTGCACTCTGAAGATGACTTCCACTCAGGTTGTCGAAACATCAGTCACCACCAACAACAGTCTTTTTCTCAAGACTACACTCCCCTGGACGATCACATTTCACACCAAACTTCAACACCTGGGTTCAAACCATTTACTCTTAATAAATACTTCAATAGGAAAGCCTAGGCAGCAATGGCACAGTACTTCACCTAATGCAGGGCTGTCAACTCTCCTGGATAAACCGGGAGTCTCCAGATTTTGGACCATATCTCCCGGTCTCCAGATTAGAGTCTCAAATCTCCCAGATAATCTCCAAAGCTGACCATTTCTTGTGAGACTTGACTTTCCAACAATAAAATTTCAATTATTTTATTGCATCACTAACAAAATCAAAACATTCCTCATAAACTGTTCTTGCAAGCAGGCCATTGTAATATAAGCGATAATCTGATTGGTCAGAAATAAACCAATCACATCAAATGTTACAAGCAAATGATGTCTTTTCCCATGCTTTTTTCCGCTGTGACGTCATGTCCCTTCCCTATCAATTCTCCAGGTTTGAATATCTCGGGGGATTGACAGCCCTGCCTAATGGTACTGTAATAATGACAATCATTACCTCTGATACATTACTAAACAATAATGAACATGTTGGTTCTTTTTGCTCAGCCTTGATTGGAATATTTTTGACTGGTTTGGGTTTCATTCTGGGTTTCACTGTTGATTCATCTTCATCTACATCCATTGGTTCATCTAATTATAATATTTACATGTATAATATTTAATAATAATTATAATAAAATTAATCAAATATTTCTCAATTAGGGTCTAACTATCTGCAAGAAAAATTAATCCACTTGGGCCTTAAATATGTTCTCCTTCCAGACCACATTTCAATAATCCAGTTTTGCTCAGGGTTAACCGGCTTGATTTTGCAAAGAAAATGCAAGTGTTCCAGCAAAGGCATCTATTCCTTGAGAACCCAGGAGTAAATTTATGTCACTAGTTTCTCAATGATGCAGTGAAGGTCCATGGAATTTCAAAGCATTTTGAATGCTAGTTGAAGTTGTAACATTGAGTCAGTCTTCCGGGGGGGGGGGGGGGGGGGGGTACTCTTGCCCGTTTAGGGTAGGGATGTGCTTCTGAGCCCACTGAACCCTTACCCTGTTCCAGAGTAAAATCGCTGAAATTCATACCCTGATCCAAAGCAAGATCGCCGAAAATCATACCCTGTTCCGGTATTGCAAAAATGGATACCCTGTTCCAGAGAAGAGAGAGCGTGATTTCATATACTCTGTCCCAGAGCGAGCACGATTTTATATACCCTGTTCCAGGGTAGAATTGCTGAAAACCATATGGCAGCACATACTCCCCCCCCCCCCCCCCCCCCGTCAGTCTGTAATCAAGGAATTAGATCCTCAAATCAAAGGCAGTACCTGACAAAGTACTCTACTCACAAGTGATGCCAAACAACAATCTCGTTAATACTCGAAAAGATTGCAGAGATTTTTGTACCTTTGATTATATCTTTTTTGTCTTCTGTTTCTTTTATCTTCAGTAAATAGTTTGAGAGAGGTATAGAGACTGGTGCCATTCCATATTCACTGCATTCATCTTCAATACCATCATCCTAAAGTCAATGAAATTATGACTGCAGTTAAAACTCCAAACTGATCTTAATATACTAAAGGTTCACTTATTTCTATTATTACTGTTTCTCCATCACAGAATAGTGGGAATCCCATTTAGTTATAAGACATCTAAATATAAATTGGAACAATGGTTGGAATTAGTTTCATTTGTCTGTAAAAATCAACACAGGAGTTGTGTGTCTAGAGTATTCAAATGTAGTAAAGTGTGTATGATTGATACATGGTGCCATAAAAATATAGCTCTAAAGCCTACCATGTATAAATAAAATAGATTTAATCATCATTTACAGCACAGATAACGAGATTCACTCTTTGAAATATGGTTATTTGTTCAATGTTTTTTCTGCATGCAAAAAAAAAAAAAAAAAAAAAAAGAGAGCTTTCTTTCTTGGGGTTAATGTAATTAGAAAAAAAAGTTAAAAAGAAATGAGATGAAAAGTATCAAAAAGTTCTATTTACACATTCGTCATTTTCTTTGAGAGTTAGAGAAAAGTTTTTGAAAAACTCATGCCCATTACTAGGCACATATTTCCAGCCATCGGGGTTTCTTGAGGCCTAGCCTATTACCTCTGTTTGTAACATCTTCAATATTTTCTTGGATTCTTCTTCATCATATTCAATATCCCTAGAAATAAAAGGAAAATTATCTTAAAAACCTATCAATCAACTATAATGTGTACAAACATGTTTGTTATCAGACTTGTAAGGGGCTGTAAGGATTTGGCCCTGACCTAGCATTCCAAGCTGCCACATTGGATATCTTAGGGCAATGCTTTACCACAGGGTGAAACAGATTGTGGGAAGGAGGGGGGGGTGGTAAATCTTTGTCATTGGCAATCCCCCCCTCCCTCACCAACTGCTCTGTAGTCCCTAGGTGCTTCAGTACATAATCAATGGTGCAAACTTTCTTCCCAATGTTTTTCTCCCAAAACTTAATGTCTCATCTCACCTCCTCTCTGCACAATATTACCCCACTTCCGAGATATGCTTTGCTTGTCATGCACAAAGGTTTCAGTATGAGGTTACGTGCTAAATGCTCAGTCATTCATGACAAGCGTTAAGAATAAATTTAATTTAGCACATAGCCTCATACTGAAACCTTTGTGCGTGACAAGCGAAGCATATCTCGGAAGTGGGGTATTGTTTGCGCATAAAGGAATCAGATCTTCCCTTTCAGCAGGGCTAGCCAACCCATAAAGACCACAGCCCCTGCTATCAAACTTGGCTGTACTGTCACAAAGCATCAGTTCCCCCCCCTCCCACCCCCCTCCGAAACCTCTTCTATTCACACTTGGTTGCACGAGCCACCAGGTCCTTGAGCATTCGTACTTACTTATTTTCTTTTTTAATTGATGTTTTTGTTGCTGTTTTATCTTCCCTTCCTCCTCCTCCTACAAAACCAAGTGATGGTGTTGTCTGACCTAATAATACAGACAATGCATACCATACAGTTACATATATCAACCAATTAATAAGTTCAGTAGATCTCAGTAGGCCATAGACCGACAAAAACTTTGCACAAATTTGTACAAGGAAATTATTCTAACTTCATAATAATGTTCATATAATAATGTTTTGTTTTTTTTTCTTTCAAAATTTTAAAGAATGTATCCTCAAACATTTTACCATTCTCATTATCATCATACCACAGGGCAAAAAAATAAATAAATAACTATATAATAATAAGAAATTAACTTGTTTAAACCCCACTAGCTAAACCTTGCTAGTAAGTTTTGTTCTCGTCAGCAAAAATTTCAAAGTCCCTAGTGATCAGACACCGTGAAAAACAAGCTCTACTTGATGTGGGTCCTTAGAAGCTTTTCAGTCCTTCAATTTCTGGACTGTGGTCATACTGGCAAAACTTAGCTAGTTAAATTTTTTGTCACTCACTAAATACAAAATTACACCTGCCTTTTGCAAGTTTGCCATAAAAAATCACCATCATCATCATCATCACCACCACCATCATTAAACTTTTTATTCAATATTACTACCATAATTTGTAGCCATCTGACAAAAACTACTAGTACCTGTTTTAGGTTTTTCTGCAGGACCCATAGAGAAGACTGACTGAGATGCTACGATTTCTCCTCTTCCCCTACCCCTTCCTCTGCCACGCCCACGTCCTTCTCCTTCATGGCGCCTATTTTTTCTGTCCTTAGAAGACTAAAAATAAAATTTGCACAATAGAGTTACTAAGTTTACCAATGACATCTTAAGAATGGGTCAAACATTGAAAAAGCTGTATCTTAATTGCAAAACTCAATTAAGCTTAAAGCTTAAAGTCACCAATGATTTCTTTGCTGTACTTACAGATGGCATATCTTTTGAAAGTCCATCTTTCGGTCTAGATATGGAATAGATTACATTAATTTCAGTACCACAAACTATTGACACCTGATTACAGAAGGGGATTGCACAGTTGTCCTCTTTCTCTTGGGAGTTTTACAAGGAACCAACAAGTTTTCTCCCCACCCTCTCCTCCCTCAAGCTCTGTTTAAAACTTTAACCCCATTCTTGCTGGAGATATGTTCTTTCCTTGTAAAAATATAGGTGGAAATATCCCTTACAATGATAATGAATACTTAAAAATCACTTACTCTTCCTTTATTCTTCTGGCAGGTATTGTAGGTGTGAAAGTTCTCTAAATAAAACAAAATAATTTTAAAGGGAAGTACATGTAGTACAAAAATTGTTAGGAATTTAATTCAACAGAAACTTTACTAAAGTAATCATTAAGGGTCTAATAATCACTGGTTCAAGTCTTTTCTTGATATTCCAATGGGACTGAAGTATTGTATTTTTACGAATTTTTAACAGAGTCTGTGATGTCATCTACTTTACAAAAAAAATGAAATAACCATATACAGACTTTGACTGTAATCAAAAAACCCCTTCTAATTTTATTGCTCTCTCCACGCCTCATGGATCCACATTACTTTGATAATGTGATGACTCAATTTATCATCAATAAGAGGACAGACACATAAAAAACTGATGTCTATTTGTTAAATTGCTGATAAAAAAAACTACCTACTTTTGTTTTCCCTCCTAAAGTGAGTTTCGGAGTAGCACCCAGACTAAGATCTCTTGCTGGACGAAGGGATGGTAGTCTTCCTGGACTAGATACCAATCAACAAAACAAAACTAGTTGACCAAATTATAATATAAATGATAAACAATAATTTGTTATGTCTGCATAAGCAAGACACCATAATTTGTCAGTGTGTAATCAGTTATTTGCTGTAATGTTGAAGGCAAAGACAAATCGCTGATTTTGCATGGAGCCGAGTTTGGTAATACTTAAATATTATTTGATGATATATTTTCTGATGAAGGCTATCACTAGTTATAGCTGAAACGTCATGTCTTTTTAAAAATTCTACACGTTTTATCCGTAATCTTACATTTAATTAATTATTTAAATGACTACTAGAACAGTTTTTTTTTTTTTCTTTCTTTAAAGTACACCCCATACACGTGTATATCCTTGAAAAAATTACTAGCCATGTAGCGCTTAAAAGTATTTAGTTATTGACTATTTAGTTGTCAATTTCACTCAGGCATGAACTAAACGAAGATGCATAGAGGTATTTGCTTTTGTTTCCAATATGTTTTCTGCTCCAGTAATATCCACTATTTTGTACAAAATAGCTGCAATACTCCAAAGTTTTTACAGTTCCATTCAGTGACCACGAACAATAGTTCCCAACCGGGGCTGGAGTTTCCGCTCATAGAAAAACTACAGTTTATCATGTGCGGTAACTCCAGCCTCGGAGGTCACTGAATGGAACTGTGAAAAGGAGTATTAGACATTACATCTTTTTTGTTCCTCTCCCTTCTTTCCTTCCTTCCTTTCATTTTTTCTAGGTTTTCCTTCCAAGGTTATCCCGACCTCCCCCTCATAACTACAGTAGTGTTTCTATTTTCAATGTTGTTATCACATACATACCAAGAACCTGTCCCTAACTGTCTGGACAATAATGCTAAAAAAATGAAAAAAAGAAATATAGATGTCTATAATTTAAAAATTTTCCCCAAAAATCATATTTAGCAAAAGTTCTACAAATTTAACAGATAATCCATATTTTGATTGGTTTTACCTTTGGGACCACTTTTAAAAAGCGAGATTTAGGAAGAGGAAATCTTGATGCAGGAGGGAGGGGTGGGGATGACAAAACTTTGAAAATGCATGCACTTAAACAGCTGGGGAAACTTGTGCAAGCTTCGTCTAAGTTTAATAGATGAAACAGCCAAATTGCTTGGCCTTCTTTCTTTATCAATATTCTGTCTCGTTCATGGGCGAATCATATAAAAAACACGTGTGCAACCACATCCAAGCGAAGCCCATTACACTCGCACAGTAAATATAATACTTCTCTTTTTGGGATCTATAAAAGGTCTCAGTAATACATATTACAAACTATTCACTTCTTAGGATACATTTACCTCTTGCACTCAGGGGCAGACTAGGTGTTTTAGAGACACTATCTGTACTTTTCTTTTCGCCATCTTTTCCAGATGACATTTCGAAATCTCTGACTGCTGTTATACCAAAAGACCAAGCTCAGCTATGAAAAAAGCAAGCCTTGAAACTTCTAAAGCGTTTCTGTTCGTTCTAGAAAGCTTTTCTGTTTCCTTTAGAGTGGATTTATGAACATAAATAAGCAAATTTGTTACGCACTAATAGTACATGTACTTCAAAAGTCGCCATTTTGTTTTGGTCTGTCAGTCAAGATGGCCAGCGGTTGTGAACAGTCAAATATTTTTGGGGCGTGGGAGGAGTAAAAGACGGGGTGGGGAGGAGGCTCGGATTTTTATCCTCTAATCCTCTAAAATCTTTAATAGGACGTTTGCATGATGGTGACTACCACTACCATAATTGATTTTTGGCGAGTTTTCTTTCTTATCTAAATTTGTATTCCTTCATGATAATAGTTAGACAATTATTCCATGTTTTTGTCTTAATTTGACTCTCTTTGGGAATGCTTGCAGCCTAATCAACTAATTAACTAAAGACAACTAATCGAGCTTTCTAAAAGGCGGCACTAATTAGCCAATCACGATCAAAGAACTCCCCTCGGATCAGCATTACTTTAATGAATAATTATCATAGCTTCCGCTTCCATTTGTGCATACAAAAGTCTAAAAACTTAAAACGTACGATCGATATTAGTTCCGCGGCCACGCAAAATGAACCGCACTGAGTTGGTGTCTGAGAAGAAATGTTTTGGGCTGTTTCTTGGAATCGAACATCAAGACACAACAGAACGAGTCATCAATATTTTATTAGCTGTCCTTAACTTCCCCACTTCACTCTTTGCTGTCGTTGAAAACTTCATCTTGATTCTGGCCATCTGGAAGAATGCTCAGCTGCATAAGCCTTCGTTCGCCTTGCTTGGTTGTCTTGCCTTTTCCGATCTTCTTACTGGGCTCGTTTCTCAACCATGTCTTGTTGCTTATGGCATAGCTAAGCATTACAAGAACTGGACAGCAACATGCAATGCCACTATTTTAACTATTTTATCAATCGTTGTTTTATCAGGAGTTTCTGTTTCGACCCTGACAGCAATAAGCATAGATCGATTCCTTGCTTTACATTATTACGAAGAAATTATTACAGTACCACGCGTTCTGGTGTTGTTTACTGGATTCTGGCCAGTATTCTTGATTGTCTTGATTCCTCGAATTCTTAACGAGCTAATCATTTTTACCATATTGCTTAGTACAGGATGCACGATATCTTTGATTATAATCCTAGTTTGCTACTGGAAGATCTACAAAATTACTGAAAAACATCGATCTCAGATCCAAGATCTCGAGAGAGCAATGCAACACGCCAACAGACTGACAAATGAACAGATAAAAACAGGGAAAAAATCTTCTTTTTCATTTTTCATTGTGACAGTAATCTACCTTGGGTTTTCTATTCCTTACTTGATATTTTGCATCTTATTTATAGTTATAGGCTTTCATGGTTTTGTCGTCCAGCTTGGGGAATTATCCTTTACTATAATTACGATCACTGCCTCTATCAACCCCGTTGTCTACTGCTGGCGCTTACAAGAACTTCGCGACGCAGTAAAGCGTCAGGAAAAATTGATTTTTAAGTGCTTGAATAGAAGTGAAAATATTGAAAATTAAGCAATTAACAAGTAAGATAATCTTCGATAATAACGTTCACTGAGTAACACTCATGTACAGAAGGAAACTGAAATTAGTATTTATCGGAACCCAACTAGTTTATGAGCAAAAAAAGAAAATTGAAATGCTAGGCTCCTTATGGATACACCTGCGGGCATCACGACACTTGAAAATATCAGCTTAAATATCTCATTCGAAACAATTTGTTTTTAATTTATGTCTCGCTGTATATCATTTTAATTTCTAAGGTATTTTTTGTAGTGATTCTTGACGAGAATGTGAAAAAGTTCCATAGATGTTGCTACGAAAATCTTCCGATCCTCTCTCCTACATGGATAAATTACCGGTTCCTTGGTAGACCAGAAAATAAGTTTGGCCCAATATTAGCAAAAATAATTAACCGTAAAGACTTCACAGAGAGATAGAGAAAGAGAGGATATATGATCAAACCGGATAGCTTATCTTGTTGTAAACGTTAGTATATGAGCGGGATTACCGCCAGGAAACAACGTAGACAACCTATCATCAATTGAACAAATATATAAATACCGTCCAACAATTCTTAGATAAATGTTTTAAGTGACGTTATATTTCTAAGCCACTAAAAAATTCACCTATTCGGCGCTAGCCGTCACGTGGTATAAATTGTGTTGGATTGTGTTACGGTAACCAAGAAGTTCGAACATTGTTCTTGGATTTCCGTATAAATGTACTGACTTTAAATGAACTATTTACTTGGTTTGTTTAGTTAGTTCTCTAAATACAAGTAAAATATCATTTTTCTAACTTGATTGAAGCTTTAATTTTCTTACTGCTGTCAAGAGAGCTAACTAAAGAAATTTACCTAAATTTTCTCTTTAAAGTCAGTGAATTTGTATGGGAATCCGAGAACGATGACCGAACATTTTGGTGACCGTAACACAATCCAACAATGTGTTTACGACGTGACGGCTATGTTTTTCTAATTATCATTAGAAAAACTCATCTGCTCTATGATGTCTTTCTTGTAGCTAATGCACTAGTTAAAGTAAACCCCCACCGCCCCCTCCCCCCCCAAATCCGGGGACAGGGTGGGGATTGGTGGGGCATTTGAAAATGAGCTAAGCAAATGTTGGAAGATGCCCAACCTAGAGGAGCATGATTAAACACCAAATTCCCACCATATGAGGTCAAATATTAACATACTAGTAAAATCTTCACTTTGTCTCCATCCCCTTGGGCATTGTTGCTTGTCATATGTGATCTCATGCACCACATTGCCCCCACCCTGTCCCCCGTTTGCGTTGGATTCGGCGCATGTGGGGCTCGGTGTAAAGGCTGGGTCTAACTAGGAAAATAAATTTTAATGTATATATATTTTAACATCTTCATATAATTCTTAATTATTTTACAGTATATTTTTAGTGTTTAATTGTAATTTGTAAAGCGCCATTGGACAGAAATGGAAATGGCGCTATATAAGAATAAAGTTATTACTATTATGACAAGTTTTATTTGTCTGTATACATCATGTTTACATTGACCAGCGGACTAAGTCTAGGCTGGTTAAGTTCATCATTTTTTTCAATCCTTTCTTCAGCTTATGCATATTCATAGAACGTCTTGACTATATTAACGTTCTGGCTTAAAGTCCATTTCTGGCATCGTTCTATAAGAAAGTTCACTTCCCTGTCTGTATTTGTAATTGTTCTTAGGTCTTTTCTTAGCTGTTCGTGATGTCCTGCGAGAAAGTCAAACACTATGTTAATCTGATTTACACTTATTATTATTATTATTATTATTATTATTATTATTATTATTATTATTATTATTATTATTATTATTACTATCGTATGAAGAAGAAAAGACATTATATAGATATCAGCATGCGAAAAGGCTTTGCATTTTGTCTTCAGTGAGAGTAAACATTTACTTTGGAGCTCCCATCTTTTCCAGGAAGATAATCTAGTCAAGCCACAATCTAGAAGAGGAGTCGGCGAACAAGTCCTGACATTCAGTCACCACAACAGGCAAAATAGGATAATTGTGTCTGTATATTATCAAAAAAAGCGGACTAAATAAACATTGCCATGCATATGCAATGAGATTTCGGTTAGAGAATGGGACATGCGGACGGAAAGACAAACAGACCGCACTGGCAGACACATCAGTGGGGCTCTGTTTTTCAATGCATGACATATGGGATTTTCGATTCTGGCCGGCATCTCTCAGTAAATAATAAAGCAAACTACCTGACTCTTTGTGTACGTCTCTCTTCAGTTATTATTCCCAAGGCTCTATGAGGCCATTTTCCCTGACACAACTCTCTTGCTCGTTAAACACTATACTTGGAGTGGATTGAATGCGGTCCATGCTCATCACAAGTTATCGTTTTGCTTGGATACTTAGAAGCATAATAGGCGCTGCCATTGAACGAGTGGTACAAGCTTTCATCGGCAAAGATCTTTGTCCTGGACGAAAAAGGGGGCGACTGGAACGTCGTACCAATGTTTTAAGCTCTTTTCTAAAGTAGGGCATCCTAAAGGTATATATAAATATGTTAACAAATGAATTTCCGTAGAGTACGAAATCTGCAAACATGCATACATGCTTTGGAACTGATGACCGGCACATGGGGCAGAGAAAAGTGTTATAGCCAAGAAGAATGCCCTCTGGTAACCATGTGGCAAAGGAAAAGACTGTCACTATGAACAGGGTTTTGGCAATTTTCTTGTTGCGTTTTGTTGTAAGTCTTTCATCGTTATTTGATAAGAATCGTGTCTTGACCCAAATAATACCATAAGCTGATAAAACTAGAACAAGAAGAATTAAGGACATCACAATCATGAAAACGTTGGTATATTTCAGGTGTTCCACAGGGAACTCTCTTGGGACCACTAATTGTAAAAGAACAACAGTAGATGAGATAACCAGGGAAAGTGCCACAGAGCCCCAAATAACTGTAAAATAGTGTCTCTGTTTTGCCAATCGATGCTTGATGGGGAATACGATGGCAAACGCACGTTCAAATGCTATTGCTGTGAGCAGAACGATAGAGGAAAATGTTGAGAATACCGTGCAAATGGAATAAACATTAACGATGACATAGGATGGATTTCTGTACCCATCGCTGTACAGCATCAAAGGCAAAGCTGCAAAAGCCGTTGAAAGACCGACAAATAAGTCCGCAATCGTCAAACTTATCAATAAATATGTAGACTTGTTCACTCTTGACCTCTTCTTGGTAAAAATCGACAACGCAATTGAATTGCCAATAACGATGAAAACTGATTCAATCAGGAAAAAAGAGGACCATAATACTCGTTCTTGTACACTCAGTCTCAGCGCTCTTGCAACACTAGTACTGTTGTTCAACATGACAGATATATATCTAAGGCTAATACTTGACTAATTTCATCCGCAATGCACGGCTGTTGATCGTGCCGGTGAGATCGCCGAACACATCGAAATCAAAGTCTGCATCGGAACTGCTTACAATAGCTGATGATAATGTTTATTGTATTCTATTGATTTAGGAGCATCCAAAGGATCTTCTAATTTCCAGAATGTAAATAGAGTCATTTAAGTTTACATTATATATGTAATGTCAAATTTTCGATGAAAAAAAAACTTTATTTGAGAAAGCTAGCTTTCTAAGATAGGGAGTAGTTCTGAACGCCCGGCAACTTTGTTTTTGTATAACTAATTAGTGATTTATAAACTTACCACCAAAATTAACAAATCATATAAATCTTAATCATTCAATTTGTCCTAGTTCTTGTTCTTGTTTTCTTTTTCAGTGGATGAGTAAATAACAATGAATTAGCGTAGGACTTGGTTGACGCATTTGAATTTTAAATTTTACCATACTAACTTCACACGGTTCCGGTCAGATGTTCCTCCCTCAAATATTTCTTATTGATTTTTTTGTCTTTTTAGTTTTTTTTTCACATCACTGTACAAATTCACTTAAAAAAAACACCACAGCAGCTTTGAAAAATAAATCAGCCAACTAGTGCATAGCTGCTAAAGTGCCCTGAAATCGTCGTCCTTAAACTAATTGAAGTCGTAATCCCCGGGGAAAATATAACAACAAAAAACTGGCCCTTCAGGGATTAGGAGCATAATTTTCATATGGATGGGGGAATAAAATAAAAATTAAGTTGTATTGAAAAAATAGAAAGCGCGTGAATGCGGAGAAAAATATTATCATATATATATTATTTAATAATTTATAATGTACATCTATTCATTTATTTTTATTCTTTTGGAGGGTCGTAAGTTAAAAAACTGTAAAAGGTTATTTCGTTTCCTTCTCGAAATAAAGTTATAGTATTGTATCGTATGACTCATCCTGATATAGCACATAGGGGGATTTAGGGGGAGGGGAGGGGGTGTTACGTAGTATAGGGATAACATAGCATCCATTTTAGATTTTACCTAATCCTTTATTACTTAGCCACCTAAACTACCACCAGGATCCTCGTATTACATTTCATGAAATTATATATAGGCTATAAAGGACATTCATAAAATAGTAAATATTAGTGGCAATGATTCTTAATTGATGGTTTTCACGGCGGCAATGTTGGAGGAACTGAACAAAAGAATTGTCAATGAATTCTTTTGTTATATCCTCCAACATGACCACCGTGTCTTTTGTTATTTAATTCTCTTGGGAATGGTTGAAAACCATCGATAGAGTGAGGGCATTTAACCTGTGATAAAAAAAATACTAGTCAACGTGTAAGTACTGTTTAATAAACGAGCAAGAGTGTTTTATCGGGTATAAAACACGAGGCGTAGCCGAGTGGTTTTAGACCCGATAAAACACGATCTGCGAGATTATTAAACGGCTTAGAAAACTCCAGATGTATGTTCTCATATTGTACCGAATTCTTTACGAATTGAACCAAGTTGGATAGAGAAAATCCAAGTTCAAGTTTATGCAAATGAAGACGAATCTTTATCCGATATAAAACCACCTTCATGGTCATGATTTCTATTGTGTTTTCTTCATGAATTATTAATGAGTTTTCTAATAGTCAAATAGACACAAAATAAAACAATGGAATTAGGGGATAAAGTGACCACAGCAAATCCGTGAAACACTAATTACTAAATAGTACAAAATAGTGCTAGTTAAACAATAGAAAACAATGGAATTTGCATGAAATTATGCTATTTAGTATTACTAAAGTTTCACGGATTTACTGTGGTCACTCTACTAAAGTGTGTTAGTCTAATATCTATTTCACGGCTTTAATGACTTCACTCTATACATAATTTCTGCGTACAGATTAACCAGAAGCCCTTTTCGGTTTCAACTTTTATCTCTAATACTCGGACCCCTTTCTGAAGTTATCTTGGCCTGATACGAAGGTAACTGGAAAATATAATAAATAGAGGAATAATAATAAAAGGTACGATTTTTCTCGATTAAATTTGAGGCTTTTTCTTTCATTCCAGTCTCGCGTTCTACATAACTTTCAAAGGGGTCTTACTATTAGCTATCACTGTGATGATCAACACTAACTATATTAGCTATGTTAAAGTTTTTCACTGCGAAGCAATACTTGTTTGCTTGGACTCTAAATTTGAGTTCGGCATACTTTGTGCCTCATCGTATCCAGGCAACGAATCATGGCCGCCAGTCATGTGACAAGTTTGATTGTGGTGATACAGCTGGCTTCGTCTCTTATACCACTTGTTACATAGCGTACAGCTATACGGCCTTTCTCCGGTATGTGTCCTTATATGGGAAGTTAGTTCATTGGTCTGCTTGAACGCCTTGCCACAAATCGTACACGCGAAGGGGCGTTCTCCGGTATGAGTTCTTATATGCACGGTCAAGTGATACTTTTCTTTAAAGGCCTTTTCACAGTAGATACACTTGTAAGGTCGTTCTCCATTGTGATGTTTTATGTGGTATTTGAGGCTTCGTCGTTGCTTGAATGTTTCGTTACACATTGGACAGTTGTAAGGCCTATCGTTGGCATGCATGTTTTGATGTGTGATGTATTCAACTCGTTGTTCAAATGTTTCTGTACAATATTGACACTTAAACCGTCCCCTGTTGTTATTCCCGCCAAGAAATTCACAAGTGGACTTTGAAAAATTCACCTGATTGGGCGCCATATCCACAGGACCTGTTTCGCGAGTTTTCATTTCTGACTCTTCTTCCTTGGAATAGATACTTCCCACGATTGATTCATTGATGGTTTTGGGAGCAGCACTTTCAATTTCAAGAGGCACTAGCTCTGATTCTTGATTGCTAAAATCAGTACCATTCACTTCTGGCTCTACAGAATCGACCCTGTCATGAATGTCATTCTCGGAACCACTATAACTATCGTCATCATTTCCAGCTTCAGAGCTTTTCTTCTGCTCCTCTTCCATTCTTCTTTTTAATAACAAGTCGTAGAAGTTGCTCTCTGCTGTCGACTCGTCTCTTTGTCTCTTGCGCGATAAGAGCACTCTCCTGTCTTCGTCAAGTGTAACATCCTGTACGTTCCCATCACAAGACTCGCCTTGTATTCCAAGTGGTTGAACGTCGGACGCTTCACCATTTGTTAGATTGGAACCCTTCTTCGCAGGAAGGTTGAAGTCTTCACTGTCCAATTTGTCTTCATGGACCCCATTATCTTTACAGGAAGCCGCAAACGTAAACTGCTGTCCTTGCTTGAGATATTTCACAGTTAGTTGATCTTTATCTGAAGAGATCAAAATCCGACAAGGCTCTTGCGATGACTCAGGCATGTGAATCTGAAGAACTCTATTGCTACTCCCAGAATTAGCACAGTGGACTTGAGAATTCTGAACGCCTTGAGAAAAACAGCAAGAACTTGAACGACACAAACATGGCGGATCAGAGGTACCACCAAAAGTCAAAGAAAATGGAGGGAAACGATTTGAACGGGAAGACGAATAACATGTTGCTCTGCAATTGCTATTTGAAGTTGTACTCGTAGACTGACACTCGCTCCATTCATTGTTCACATCTTTCATATCTTCCCTTTTATCTTTAAGGGATTTTTCTTGGTCATCTTGAACCTCACGGGATTTATCTTGCTCCTTGCAGTACGTCAGGAGTTGTTCGAATATTTTCTCCAATGTGGGTTTTCTTGCGTTTCCCGATTCTGTAGCATTACTACCGGTAGCATACTTTTCGTTACTTGAAGCGCCGGAAACAGAGGTGTTCATGTTGAAAAACCTAAATCGATGAGAATCTTCAAATCTATAGAGAATCAAAAGAAAAATATAAGAAACACATATTTCTGCGTAAGAGGAGCGAGTTGCACGTTAACATACACTAGGCATGTCAATTAATTATCAAGATCAGCAAAGTACTGACTTAAGTGTCCAAAGAGCACTAGTCATCCATGCAGGGTACCTGCGGCGCCGACTGCGAGTAGTTTAGATCCACATGTCAATGATGAAAATCCATTATACCCCTTACAATTAAATATATCTCAGAGAGAATAAATACAGAAAAGCCGAGCTGAGCACAATTATCAAAGCAAAATTTGTCAATATTTACGCGAACTCGGTAGATGCGCGGAGCTGCTATTTACTCGTTAACTGGTGCGCGCAACTTAGAAATGTCGAATGTACCCGCGACTGCATGTCTATTTCAATCGACGTCTGCGAAAAGACATATTTCAGTGAATAGATCTAGAGTAGCTTGCAACCACCTAGTTCCGGTGTGTATACTAAATTTGTAAAACTTCTATAGAATTAAAGTTGCACTTATAAAATATAGAGAACATTTTTTAGGCGGGTTGGACTCCCGTCCACACGTGTCCGGGGCGTGTGGAAATGTTCGAATACGTAACGAAAAAGTTGCATGTGGATCGACTGAAAAACCATTGCCTGATACGTGTGGACGTGTAACTAGGGAGGTAGAACAATAAATGCGGTTGTATTGAAATTGAAAAACTCATGTTGCCATAAATCGAAAAGATATCTATTCATTTCAGTTTTTGTTACACGTGATTCGATTCACGCAAACTAATGATTTCCGAAGCTACGTTGATCACGTTTCGTAAATGCCACAGAAATATACCATATCTATGGTTTGCTGCTTATCATACGAAAGACATATGGAAATAAAGCACGAAGCCTACGGTTGAAAACCTTTAAAATGATTGGTAGAAAACCATGTGTCACACATGTGTGTATGTAATACATCGACCTGTGACAGACGTGACATCACTCCTACAGCTCCCACTGAAATCTTGAATAAACCGACAAGAACAACGACAAAATTATTCACTCAATAATACTGGTTGAAATAAATCTTGAAATTCTGTCTTTTATATCCATGTTAGTCTACTTCATTCTCGATTTTTTTCTTTCTTTTGATATGTAATCAATCATTAGCCATCGTGCTGAACACCTGGTGTCCAAAGCATCACGTGTCACTGATGTAATGATGACCGCGGACCAACACGTTGCCGATCTGGCTTTGTGTCAACGGTACATCCAAGAATTAAAGCGTTCAGTAGATTAAAATCCAGCTTCGCTATCTAGAATTGTAGGAAATATACCTCGATTTCGTTTCATATTGAATAAATTCACCTTCTTTGTGTGTTTTCAAGACAACGTGTCGTATTGTGTTTGTTATGTGGTCGTATTTCTGGCCGCCTATTTGGATATGACAAAACTGGGTTTGAAAACGACCAGAGCAACGAAAAGCTAGTCTGTCATAAAGAAAATCTATAAAAATTTATTTAGTATAACTAGAAAACCTTCAGAATGATCGTCCAAAAAACTGGGAGAGGAATGACAGTTGACACTTTATAAAGTTGTAAATAAGAAACCCGTACATATCACAACAATATTAATCGTTCGAAAAGGCGTCAATCCTTCAAATGTATCTCGCGTTAAACCTGAAAAAAATACTATTTATTCTAAGCAATTCGACGCATTTTTATAGGAAGGAAATTTCTTTAGGACTTACCTGATAATTGAGAATACGTTGCTGGTTGTACCTAAGGTCTTTGCTTTCCGTTGTTTGATATCAATGCAACATGTAGAGCGATCAAAACAGGCCAACTGTGAACAATGGTGAAGGAATGGGTACGAGTTCTGTATAAGAAACACAGGTAGCCCAAGCTATTTTTTATTTTTTTAGTGGTGATTAAAAATCTACAATGAAATCGTCAAAACATTAAAAAAGCACTGCAACTAATCTTTGATCCTTATGAAATGATACGTCTATACTTGTAGGGGATAAGAATAACGATTTCATGATATTTTGACATTTTTTGGCTTATGTAAGATATAATCTTCAATCTATCCATTCAGAACGAAAGAGAATCATTTAAAAAAAGTTAGACGATATATATTTTTATTCGTTTTATGTTTTGACAATTTTTATTGAAGTTTTTACGAATGTCAAATCCGGGGTCAAATCAAAGGGCATCGCTGAATCATAGCTTGGGCATCCTGTGTTATGAGTCAGCGGTAATCCAAATCCTAAACGAGGCAGAGTACGCATTCAAGATGGCGACTTCAAAGAGTGCAAACACTTACAACAGACAAAACTGGGAAGATTCGGTAAGAAAAATACTCTTCTGATACAAAATAACCTCATAATTACTTGCCTTAATAAAGTATTTTAATGTTGGGTTTGTTTTATGGTGGTTTCGTTATTTGTTCAAACTTTTAGACGTATTTCATTAAGCGAAAAATTAATGCTCCTTGAACAACGTGCAGCGTTACCAGGAACGTTAAGAGAACAGAGAACAGTGGAATAAAATTTAATAAAATCTAAAGCTAGAATATATCTCTATGTTTATCACTAGTTATTCATTGAGTCGCCATTTTTATTTAGAATTCTTATTCTCGAGGCAAGAGTAGTTTAATTTGCTAGTACGTTCAAATTTCGTTTTGCTTTATATTTCTTCAGTAAAACATAGAGTACACCCTGTAGCTTATAATAGAGTGTACTTGTTAGCTTACTGCATCTTTACTAATTCTTTTCACTTATTCTAGGAGTTTCCCATTTTATGTCAAACATGTCTTGGAGATAACCCTTACATTCGGATGGTAAGTTACATGGATGACTTTGGTATATTCAAAAGACTATGACAGTGATTTGATTTATAGATTTGTGTTAAGTTTATAGTATTTTTTAGACACTGTATTTTTTTTATTTAGACCATGGTTGGGTTTTACAGCATAATACATTTATATCAAAATTAAGAATAACAGCCTGTCACTCACCAGCCATGATGATCAGTCATACCTTGCTTCAACGTTATTGGTCAAAATGACTGGCACAGCAAAGATTTGATCAGACAACTTGCAATTTTGGCCAGACTATATTAGATCAGTAGGCATCGTATATCATATTTAGGCCAGGGCCTGGTTGTACGAAGGGTAGATAGCGCAATAAGACAGATAAATCTTATCCATGTTATAAATTTATTGGATAGTTCAGGATCAACTTATCTACTGGATAAGGATTTATCCATTAGATAGTGCTATCCATCCTTGTGCAACTGGGCCCAGGTTGTAATTTGCAGATTTATTTTATTAAGAATATGATCTTTTTTCTTCCCAGACCAGAGAGACACATGGAAGGGAATGCAAGGTAATATTTAATCTTGAATTAAAATTCCAATGTTATCTTCTAAAACCCTGGCGGCTATGATCATATGTTCAGAAATCATAATATTTTTATAAAAGAAAGCTCTACATGTCTAGGGGTTTTCAGACTTGCTGGAGCATGGAAACGCTCTGATGTATCTTGTGTTTTTGTCTACAGATTTGTGCAAGACCTTTCACAATCTTCAGGTGGTGTCCTGGTGCCAAGATGAGGTTTAAGAAGACAGAAGTGTGTCAGACTTGCTCAAAGTTAAAGAATGTGTGTCAGACTTGTTTGCTTGACCTTGATTATGGTGAGAACTGCTACAGAATCTCAAATGAAAATTAGGGTGGCTTGATAAGGGGTTTTCTTGGCAAGCTCAAAGCTGTAACTTTTAAAATCAAATGTCATATGAACATTAAGGTGGCTTGATAAGAGGTTTTCTCTGCACACTACCTTTTAATATCAACAATTAACAATTCAATGAAAAAGAAAACCCTACTGAGCCACCTTAAACACTTGACTCACATATTTCTTAAAGTTTATTTATGGTAGAAAATGACTTGGAGATTATTTTAACTTTTAAAAAAGTTGCTGTTTTTGAACCAGGGGTCAACACACAAGTCCACAAAGTATTATGTTCATGCATGAATGTAAATGTTGTTATTTTGTTTACTGTACATGTAGGTCTACCAGTGCAAGTTAGAGATAAATCCTTAGGTTTGAAAGATGACATGCCCAAGTCAGATGTTAATAAGGAATATTATACACAAAACATAGAAAATCAGGTAACTACATGTAATATCAAAAATCATCATGCATGAACTCTATAGACCCCTTGCATTACGTCCGATCAAGCTTAATAGAGGTTTTGCACCACCACATGCCAGCATCCATAATACAGCTTGGACTGCCTGTGGTTAGATGGCAGAACAATAGAATCCCTTTTCTCTCTGGGATTGAATTCTTGCTTGTGTAAAACATTTTTATTGTTCATGCCATCTAACATGGCTGCCGTCACGTGATGGTGTAAAACCTCTATTTGGAGGACATAACCATAGGTTTCCAATTCTGATGAGAGCTGTATGTCATAATAAACCCAGTAAATGGCTGCTCATGAGTCTTTACTGTAGCTCCGTGATCAGAGCATCTGACTGTTATCCAGAAGGTCATGGGCTGGATCTCTATCAGGGAATATCAGATTTTTTGATTTTTCAGAGTTGCTTTCAGCTAGAGCCAAAAGATAATAAAAGTAGAACTTGCAAAAACAATAGAAAATAATTTTCTTTTGTTAATTGAGACACACTGTATACCAGTAGTTGATCATATTTTATCTTTTACTCTTTTAACAGCTTGCAGATTCTGATGGAACTACGCCTGGAGGAGCACTGGGTAAAGCTAATGCACCAAGCGATCTCTTAATGAAATTAGCAAGAACCACCCCTTATTACAAGAGAAACAGACCACATATATGTTCATTCTGGGTCAAAGGGGAGTGTAAAAGAGGAGAGGAATGTCCGTATAGGTAGGAATAATTATGGTACACTTACTTTGCTAAACTCTGGGCACCTACAAATACTAACAGAATCGCTTCACCGTTAACCTAGCCAATTGATTGATTGATGCATTTGGAAATTCATTTAACTTAATGTGACCATTCAGAGAGCTCTGAATGGTCATGTGGAGGGCATGTGGTATTCAAACATGATAGAAAACTAATGTCACATGACCTGCAGCTCAAATAAAGAATCATTTTCTCAAGGGAATGACATGATCTGAAATGAGATCAAGCATTGCTCCAAATGTAAAGAGGTAAAAAGTATTCACAACACGTGTTGATTTTTTGGTTGCGGGAGGAAGGCCAGAGAACCCATAGAAAACCCCTTATAGCAAGGATCGAGAATTAACCCGTAACCATACACAAGCATATTAAACTCCATAGTGGTGACAAACTACGTGCATTGATTACACTTTTTACAATAACTTACAAATTTCTTGTGCGCTGATTGGTTATTTTTTATCATCAATAAGAGGACAGACAGATAAAGCTGACGTCAACGAGAACGAGCTCTTTCCGTTGTTTGTTTTGATCAGTAAAAATAAGACACATACAAACAGACACATTAACAAATTGACATCAGATTTTTATGTGTCTGTCCTCTTATTGACAATAAATTGCGTCATCACATTGTCACAGTAGTGTGGATTCACGAGGCGTAGCCGAGTGGATCCGCATACTACTTTGACAATGTGGTGGCGAAATTTATTGTCAATAAGAGGACAGACACATAAAAATCTGATGTCAATTTGTTTTTTACAATAACAAAAACGATAAAAACTTCTCATTTTTAGCGATCAAAACAACCAACGGAAAGAGCACGCGCTCGTTGGCGTCAGCTTTATCTGTCTGTCCTCTTATTGATGATAAAAAATAACCAATCAGCGCGCGAGGAATTTGTAAGTTATTGTAAAATAAAAAACTGATGTCAAATTTGTTAAATTGATGCTGAAACCCAGAGTTTATTTTAAAATGTGTATTCATTATTTGACAATTTTTACTTTCCAGACATGATATGCCAACAGATCCAAATGACCCACTGGCAGATCAAAACATCAAAGATCGTTACTATGGCATCAATGATCCTGTCGCAAACAAGCTGCTCAAACAGGCTCATAGTATGCCAACACTTGAAACACCAACAGATAGATCTATTACTACTCTTTATGTGGGTGGTCTGGAAGGAAAGGTCAATGAACAGGATTTAAGGTACTGAAATATTTCAAAATTATAAGCTTTTATTATATAATCCCAAAACTCACAGAAATTATTACAATAAAAAAAAAGAGCATGTTGAGATTATAGTGAAACTGTGAAGTTCAAAGAAAGTAAGTTTAAAAATCGTGATATAAATTTGAAAAAGATTTGAAAAAATTTTGTTGGACGCTAATCTCTCTTAACTCCTTTTGATATGCAAAAACAAAAACAAAAAAAACATTGCTTTGTTCACCTACCCTTACACATGTCTGCCGTGAAACTACAGGTACTCTTTGTTGTATTTTAATTCTTATAATTATATTAGTCTGAGGGTTTGGAAGTTTGGGGGAGGGGTTAATGGATTTGACATAGAGATATATCAACTAACTTTTCCATCCCAGGGTACAAACTATCTAAATTGACAACCACTTAAAAAAAACTAAAGAACCAGGCAATCTTATGTTTAAATATAATGAAATGTTTAGTCCGCTTTGAAGAAATATCTGTACTGGCATATGTTGTGATGTCCATATTATATGCTTGCATTGCAAGTGAAAATCAGGCTTTAATAAGTATATGTAATAGGATATGAGAGAGATATTTTCTAGATCTATGTTATTAAGAAGTACTGTTTGTTTACAGGGATTATTTCTATCAGTTTGGGGAGCTAAGATCAATCACTATGGTTCCAAGACAAAACTGTGCCTTTGTGTGCTTTACCTCTCGTCATTCAGCTGAAACTGCAGCAGAGAGGTCTTTTAACAAGCTCATTCTGAAGGGGAGAAGGCTGAAGATAATGTGGGGTAAAGCCCAAGGACAGCAGCCAACGCCAGGCAGGCAGGGTGGTATACAACTAACTCCAGTGCCTGGATTACCTGGAGGTATGTGTTTGATGAGGGTGGTATATTAGTGGTGTATGCTGCTAATTAATGTGTCGTCTTTCACCGCCGTGAGTCCATTGCTGCAGACGCCACATGTGAATTGAGTTTGTTTGATGTGTTGTTCTCTCCCTTGCCACAAGGATTTTTCTCAGGGTTCTCTGGTTTTCCTCCCATCGTAAAAATCAACATGAGAGTCAAGCGTTGTGTGCATAAAATAATAGTTAATGTAGTGGTAGTACGTGTGAGTGAAAGGGTAGCCAATCGTTTCATTACATGTCAATTTCGTTACAAGTCTGTCATCACATGTGTATGGCCATTTCGACACAGTGTACATGTCTATTATTCGAGTCATAACTTAATATTATTAAGAATTACAGTGAAGTTGCCCGTAACAGCACTACTCTGGGCGTCTTGAGTCCTGGCGACCCAACTCATGGGCAACTTCACTGGATGCCATTATCACAAACAAATAACATGTATTGAGAAAACATCACTGTAATTGCAAAGTAGTAGGTAGAATAATAAATTTGGGATATTTTTCCTTAAATAGTGAATTGTTAAGTTTACATAAAATATTGCTCATTGTGATAATTTTTTAAATATTGCAGCTCTTCCTCCACCACCAAAAGAAGTCAATGACCACCACCAAGGCAACAACTTCTTCAACCTAGAAAAACCATCCACATCAGGCCCTCCAACCATCCCACCTCCTCCTCCATCAGCCATACCTCCACCACCGTCACAAAGAAACCCACCACCCAACCTCCCACCACCACCCCCCGGACCAGGACAACGAATGCCCCCTCCCCCTATGAGAATGCCTGGTGGGCCACCTCCCCCTGGATTTATACGGCCACCACCTCCATTTGGACCCCCACCTCCGTTTGGCCCTCCTCCACCATTCTATGGGGCTCCACCACCCCCTGGAGGAATGCCACCACCAAGACCTGGACCACCTCCTGTTCATTATCCATCTCAGGATCCTCAGAGATTAGGAGCTTCAAAGGGCTCACAGCAAGAGGAACCTCCTAAGTCTTCATCTGCCAGCACTTGAAGAATTATGTTCCCACATGGGCCTACTTTAAATCTTTTATCTAAGGATAAATCTGCTGTTCATTATCCATCTCGGGAATCTCAGAGATTAGGAGCTTTAAATTCTGGATTCACAGCAAGAGAAGCCTACTCTTTATAACATTTGCCAGGTCTTTCAATCTATTCAGCTGAGAGTAAACTTATTGAAATATACATTTACAGACTTGTAAATACATCGAGGTATCTTGTATCTGTAATCATGCCATAGATAGCAGTTCAGAGATAAATTGAGAAAATACATGTAAAAGTTGCTGAAGAGTAGGTTGTACTTAATGTTATCAGGGAGAAATGACTGTAAAATGCTGTTATAAACATTCATAATTCAATTGTAATCCCCAGTACATACACTGTACTTACTTTATCAATAGAATTTTTTAATAATATTTTATCAGAGTGAAACTGATGTCAAATAGTTAGACACAACTTCAATGATGTACGAAAGCTTGATAAAATAAATAAGTCATGCGCAGTTCCCTTGTGATAGCCTAGGTAGCTGCATTCCTCCACCGCTACATACATGTATGCATCAATTTTTACAGAATGCCAAGCAATGCAAGCTACCCTTAGGGTGACTTGATATATTGAATGCTGCTTTCAACAACTTATTTTTTAATGATGCATATCAAAATCACTAACATAATTATTGAACTTGTCTCATTCCAATGGTTGTTGATAACATAAGTTTTTCCCCCAGATACATACACGTAATTAGATCTAGGCTTTGTTGCTAATGTTGACTTATTTAAGTTTTATTCAAGTGATTGGTTTTTTCATGTAGTCCCGGTTAGTGTCTGCACAGGAACTATCTGCATTTAACAGACCTGGAGTGGAAACACTAAATCCATAAAAAAAGTAATAAATTGCTCACTATTTAGTACTAAATTGCACTAATGAAACTTGAGAAAAACGTTGTAAGAAATTGGACAAATAGTAAGGTCAGTAGACCATAGACCTACAAAACGTTGAACTAATTTGTAGAATTTTAGCTAACTCATTCGCGGATATATGGTAGGCACTGTATAGGAAACAGTAGCCATTGCACTACTTAGTGCAAAATGAATCTTGTACTGTTTCACAGATGGAGTGTTTGTATACTGGAATTGAATACTAAAACAATGGGGGGGGGGGGGGGGATACTATTTTTCATCAAATAGACATTTATTCATAGTGTCTTGAATGAATTTATGTACACAGTAATAATTGTAAGCATTGGATGTTACATGTAATCTATTCTTTATATTGCAGCAGAGGGAGATTGATTCGGTCATCATTTATGATAGTCCTTGTGAGCTGATTTTCTTAGAAGAATTATTCTCATGAAAACAGGCTCTTCCTACCACCTGAAAGGTCATATTTTGATCAACATATCTGGATGTTATTAATAGTTTACTATGATGTTTTATAGAGTTAAGCATTGGATTTTGGCTCCTTCAGGTACCAGAGATTTTACATATTAATTGAATGCAACAATGAAAGAACACAACTCCATGGTGTAGGCAATCAACCTAGTTCAATCATAATGGATATTATTGAGCGTAGTTCCAGAAAATATCCATACCTCCACCAAGGAGAGAATTTGGAAATGGACCCCCCTATCCCCAGGAGCTTCCAATTTTCATCCATACAAATTTTTGCAATTTTGTTCTTTCTCTGATCCCCCTCCCCTGCAGAATTCCCATTTCCCTCCATGGGTGGCATATGGATATTTTCTGAACTATACATTATGTACTCAATATTTGAAATAAGGCTAGTCACCAAAAATCTATACTAGTTGAGACTACTGAGGATCATAGTAACCACTTCATAGCAAACAAGCATAGCTTTTAGATACAAAATTCAGCTTGGAACTTCAGTTTTTGGTTATTTACACACATTAAATATTGAATTATTTACTGAAGGGGAAGTGATTATTGATGAATACAGTAGTTACCAAGCTGTGAGTCTTCAAGTTGCGAGTTAAATATTCACCATATTCTGAGCCCAAAAGGGAATAGTTTTAGTATCATAATACTTAGTGGTGATCATTTGAAAGTTTATTTCTAAAATTAAAATTTATTTCATATTTTGAAACAATACCAGCCCATCAACAAATGGAATGCATGCCATCCCATATTCACCTGTGTAGGTGATTATCGAGAAATAACCTGAAGTTCTCGACCAATCAGTGTGCACAGTTTTCTATAATCACCTGGGTAATGATAATAATGGGTAATGGCATTTGATAGTTTTTTCTTGTTCTCTCTATTTCATTACACACACCGAACGCATAATTGATTACTACTATACTATGGGCAATGATATACTAAGTAACATTAACTATAGAGTAAAAAATACATAATGATAGAATTCATTGATCATAATAAATTAAGAATGAATAAAAGTTTAAAAAAATTTGGGTGGCCGCTGGAGCAGTTAGAATGCTATAACTCCCTGCTGTTACTATTAATATATAGCTCTTATTAACCGAGTGCGAGGTCCGTACCGTAAGTTATGGACCGAGTTTTTTCTACTGCCTTATGGCCCAAGCGCGTAGCGCGCGGGCCATAAAAAAGTGGAAAAAACGAGGATCCATAACTTACGGTACGGACCGAGCAAACGAGGTTAATAAGATATTTATTATATGGCAAGGCATTGAGATCAAAAAGAGGCGAAGCAACAAAAAGTAAAGTTGACAGCGCATGTCAAACAAGAACTGCATTGGAAGGGCTTCCTGTACGTGCCAAAAGTCATGTAGTGTTTGAGTCGCTCAAAAGGCGAAGTTTTAGTTTACTTTGAAAGAATTTAGCTAAAGTTTAAAGTTTTCTGAAATACTAGTTAACAAAAGTGAGGCTTTATTTTGCAAAACATATAAATGCAAAGCAAAAAAGGCATCAAAAGAAGACCTCAAGAACTCAACATGAGATTGAGAAGAAAACTGTCGTACTTCAAACTTCAAGATATTCACAACCAAGATGAAAAATACTACAGCCTTCCGCTTGTTTTCCTGCCTTTTATTGAGAAAAAAACTCAAAAACTGTCTCCAGAAATGAATGAGAAGCTTTGGAAAATTACGGCTGGCTGAACATGGATAGTTTTCGTCAATTTTCAACGTTTTGACTGTTTGAAGCAGGCCGCCATATGTACAATGGCTGAAGTCATGAAGAAGGCACACTTTCGACTCAATTAAAAAAGGTACTGCCAACTCTCCTGTCTAAAAATACATTCAAATTCAAGTGGGGGTGAAATATTACTGAAATATGGACATACTTCAAGAGCGGATGAGCCTAGAAAACTGCTTAAAATGTTTACGAAATAAACTACTGGCTTCTTCACCCGATCGATTCAGATAAGTTCAAACTGGACGTTGTTAGCTCACTGAAATAACAAATTTACGTTAATTCTGCTTGTAAACCTATCTTTATTTCATTTACTGAATTAGCCGCTAATCACCACCCTTTAGTTCGTCGTTTGACATAGTTTTAGCTTTAGCATAGTTAGTTTTTCTAGTTTTTTCTAGTCGTACAAAATCGCTGAACTACTACCGTGTAGAGCCTTGATCGAAAGAGTTTCGCTTGTATGAAAGAGTTGTGGCTTGTTTGATAAGTTTTACATTAAATGCCAGTGCCTTTCAGTTATCTTTAATTATTTATTGAAGGTTTTCCGACGATTTTCATCTAGAAATATATATTTTTGATAAAGATTTGAATGTTTTAAAAGATCATAAGTACGTACACTCAGTGAACCATTTCATTTTTCGGTCCGTACCGTAAGTTATGGACCGCAAATTGACCAATCATAGCGCGCGAAATTACCTTGCCATATAATAAAATTAATTATAAGTCGGCAGGTGGAACTGGGGTTGGCATAAAATCGCAAGTCCATCAATACTTATCAATGGCACTTAAAACATGTAAAAGGTAGTATATACTCTGATCATATTTCTTGTCAGCTTCAACTTCGTATCTTTTTAAGCGACTGTGGCTTTAAATTATTAAAAAGAGTATAACTCCATGGAAATGATAACTTATAGATGTTGGGAAACATCACTTACTAGTTCCTTGGTACATATATTGATTGTTCAGGATCCCATACCTCCTAATGTGAAACTCCAATTGGGTTTTAACATTAATCGTATTAATGGATAATTAATATAAAATAATTTTTCACTGTTATATCAATGATCCTTGATTTTCTCAGTGACTCTTGGTGGTAGGTGGAGCTTGTAAGGGCTGCGTAGCTCCTGCAGGTCCTCTTCAATCTTGGAAATACAGTCCTTCAAATGGTTGTACTTTTCTACATCAAATTGGTTTTTCTTGGAAAACTTGTGAAATGAAAGAAGCTGTTGCCTGTCTCTGGCGTCTGGATATAAAAATTCCTGAAGATACAAGCAAACTAATTAGAGACATGTTTTGCTCCTTTTTTCTGTCTGTCTGTCTGTTTATCTGTTGGTCTGTATGTCTAAATGTCTGTCTGTCTGTAGTTAACAGTTAACTATAGTCTGTCTTTATGTTAGTCTTTAGCATGTCCATCTGTCCCTACAGAGACACTCAAGAGTGCTTACCTGTCTAGTTAAAACAAAATAAGCATAACAGACAATTGCAGTCCCATAACCAACGAAATAAGTGACAGGTTCCATGATGTCCCATGAGTACTCCCACCACGTCAATCGTGCAAGAAACCCAAACTGTAAAGCCATGTAACCCAACCCTCCCCACACGAGCATGTTAGCTCGCTGCGCAGACTTCCTGTTCAGGTCTGTCTTTAGCTTTTCCATTGGTTCTAGTTCAAGCTTTATGTCATCTAGTTTGGCCAGAAGTTTTCTTTCTTTTTCAAGCTAAAACATAAAGGAAAAAATAGATGTATCTAGTTATAAAAGCAAGAAAAAAGTCCTTGAATGGTCCTTAAAAAAGCAGACACTCTTTTTGTACAGTCACTGAAATTTAAAGCCTTATATGAAGACTTAGTTATGCAATGCTTTCGAGTTGTATACCATGGAATATACCACGAGTGACTTGAATTTCCTAGACTCTATCAGAGGCCTTCTTGAAATATTGAATTACTATTTTATCTCAAATCATTGAAAAAACCCCTGGCATATTAGTCAAGAAATTCAAAACACCCCAAGGCCTTATGGGAAGGGATAGGGGTGCTTTCTTGCATTCTGATTGGCTTAATTTTCAATGGAGGCAGATAGACAGTGTTAGTTAGTAAGTTGTATACAATCAGTTGAACATAAATAGACCTTTGTCTGTACCTGATGTTCTTCAATGTTCAAAGAACTATATAGTTGGTGAATCATAGTCTTGGTTTTAGCCAGTGCTCTGGATTCCTCAACAGTTAATTTGCCTAAGAGTATAGAAAAATATACTTGGTATTTAGACTAACTAGCTGCTTATTGTACATGTTCCTTCAGGGAACCCCACACAATCCCATAATCCATCTATATATTGACTGACTAGAACTAAAGGTTTGCTTCTTAAAGTGGCTGAGATTTCACAGAGAATTATATCTGTGCATGATCTCAGGATTGAGCACCAGACCCATCCATAATTTTTACCATAGCCACACCCAAAATATCTGCTCCATAAAATATTTACCCACCTAAAACTACTGTCGACGTGATTCACCTATGGTGTAGGTGGCATGGGATATTCTGACTATGAAAATGAGTACCACACCCATAAACCATGTATGGTCGTCAGCACACCCAATCAAAGGGTACATAAGTCCCAAAGAAATCCTACCTCCCTACCTACCACCCAAAACATTTCACTGTCGACATGGTTCATTTACGGTGGTAGTGGCATGGTGTGGTATGGGTGACCTCAAGAATAGTACCAATGTCGTACCACATGGACAAGTTTTTTACAACACATGATTGAAGCACAGCAAGTCTATATTACATGGTGTAATATTGGCAGCACTAGAAAGATGATAAAGAAATCACAACTGCCTTGGTCTGCCTAGCCTGCGTGCTACTACTATTATTAAATTTGGTCTGCATGCATGCTATGATCTACCATTCCAACCCCTATTCTAAATTCCCCATGCAGGCCCTAGTCTAGGCCTGTAAGGGACCGATTATATTTTAGCTGGGAGGGGTGGCTAGTGGAATTGGGGGGGGGGGCATTCAAAAATTTTAGGCTCCAAAGGGGAGGGGGGTAGGCAAAATAAGGCATTGATGAAGGGGGGGGGCATCCAAAAAAATCAAATAGTTAGAAAGGGGGTGCCATCCAAAAAAAATCAAATAGTTGGAATAAGCTTTTTTTTAAAAGTTATGAGGTAGGGGCTGCCCTTGTTCCCTGTTTTCCACCAGCCCCCCTCCCAGCTAAAAAATGATCGGTCCCTAAGGGAAAAATAAAGTGTATATATTCATCTATCTAGTCTATCTAGTCATCTATCTAGAGTTTGCATATTGACAGCTACTTACCATCATCTGGTACTTGTATAGAGTATGCAGTTTCATTGACAACTAGCTTAAAATTTGAACGCAGTAAAACATCTAGCCTAGTACTTCCAGATATGCGAACACCATCTTCATTATAAACAGCAACTCGATCGATGCCGCCATCTTCATCTTTGATGTCATCCATCAAATCTTTAACAGTTTCACTGAGTGGACGAAGAGTAAATTCACAAAGCTCTCTTCGAGATGGCAATGGAACAGTCAAAACAGGAAAGCCATTTCTGTCTCCCACTGAAATATTTTCTACTCCTTCAGAAAATAAAAAGGATAGGATTTAGAATAAGTACCAGCACAATTGTGCTGTTATCTCGGAAGACTTTTAATTTACCGGCTAAATTATTATTTCAAATGAGAACTTGTATTTAATTAATAAGCTAGTCGTAAGCTTGGAGTTGATTTTTGAGCTTCAAAGAAAATCCTTCTGAATCTTAATTTCTTATTTTTCAAGGAAAGGCAATATTTCTTCTGTATGAAAGCCATTGAATCTGAATGAAGCTAATTAGGAACCAATATTGTTTATTAACAAAAAGCCAAGCTTTGTACCGTTTCCAGCGTCATCTTGCTGAAGGAGAACCGCGTCAGTGTGAATGAATTTTCTAACCGGTCCGCTACTGCGATGCACCTAAAAAGAAATAAAAACAACGGATATAAAATACAGGAAGCCTGTGAAAAAATACTGAGTCGTTAAAAGCATTATCGGGGAGTATTTTACACGACTTTCATATGACATCATATTTGCATAATAAACTGGTCAGCCTTCGATTGCTCTGTGTTGACGAATGCCACGGGTAATTTCCAGAAATCGCGCCAAATTACTTGGCAAAATTTCCCAAAACTCAATCCACTGATCTGAGAAATGATACAAGATAGCGAATAATTTCAATTGTTGAGCAAACATACCAATCTGAAGGAGAAAAGACGAGCAAAGGGAGTCCACCCAGGGAACGCCTGACGACTCGCCATTTTGAAAGCAATAAGGAAACAACAATAAAAAAGCCCTAGGGAGGGGAGGGAGTGTAAGATTAGAACAACCTGTTCCTATGGTTACAGTTCAGCTGGACAAAGTATGCTAATTTTTGAGTGATAATGATTAATATAACAAAAGGATTACTAACCTTCCGATAACAATCGGTAAATCAAAATGAAGTGGAAGTCTGATAGCCAATAAATTGTACGTCAGACGAAGCGAACATGTCCATTTTGGAGGCAGCTAAAGTTAAAGCGATTTTAATAGAGTGCATACAATATACCGTGAATTGAAAAAGTTATCTACTGTCTTTTGAGGTCTACTGGGCCCGGTTGTTCAAAGCTGGGTTAGCGCAAATAGGATTAACTCTAACCCAGGATTAGCACTAATCGGGCTTTGAACAACTGGCGGAACTGGGCCCTGAGCTTTACTAATTTGTGCAAATTGGTGCACAGGTAGCCCAAGCTTGGTTTCTGTGGTGTCCTGTTATAAGGAAATGTAAGGAGATTCATCAAAAATTTCAATAAAATCATTGAAACGTGAAATAAAGCCTCGAAATTTTACCCGATCATTGAGAAATAGCACTTCTTTCGCTCTGCGTGGTTATTTTTGAATTTAGCCCGTTTTAAGATTTTTTTCCCCCACCAGGTCACGCCGGAAGAAATACTTTTGTATCTTAGGCCGTTAAAAAATACACTCACCATAATTTCGAAGAAAGATTATAAAGTTATAAATTATAAGTTAAATACTTTTGTATCTTAGGCCGTTAAAAAATACAGTCACCATAATTTCGAAGAAAGACTATATCCAAATCCAACCCGCATTTACGATACGAAGACTTCCGGCGTGAGATCGGGTCGGTTGCCGAAAGAAATCCGTTGAATTGGTGTACAGTGAGCTCCAAGTACGGGTCAGAACGTTTCAATGATTTTATTGAAATTTTTGATAAATCTCCATCCCTCCCCCCCTCCCCTCCCCCCCAATTTAAGACATGCCTTCCTTTAAAAGTTTGAAAATCGTCAACATCCGCGCCGAGCTGTTTGATGGAGCAGTCCTCGTAATGTAGCCGTCAGTTTAAAAAGCCTTGTTTTACTAGCAGTTTCCAAATTTAAAATGACAATTCATTAAAATCCACACTTAGTTTAAAAGTCAGAAAGCAAAAACTCAAAACAACAACCTCGAACCGGAGCTTTGAAAGTGTTATGTAAATTGATTTCAATCTACTAGCAATTTAATCTTACGTAATACGCGCTTTGCTGAACAGGTGTTGTAGGATCAATAAACGTGTGTTTGGCTCTAGAAGAATCAATATCTCGATCCACAGTCGGTACAGTGATAATAAACTTCAGAATCTAATCCGATGCTTGGCTGACAAACATCAACAGCGACTGAAAGTAAATTCGCTTCCAAAACGAGGTAAGCAGGGAGGCAGTGCCTGTTATAGATGACGGAAAAGTACTAAGTAAACTGTACCAGCAAAATCCAACCTGAAATGAAAAATGAAAGGAAAGAAAGAAGTCAACAAACGAAAAAAGCAAGCTGACAAAGGTGGTACAGTGAACTTGACCTGAAAAGGATGTGCAAATTAATCCTCGCGATGATTTTTTTTTCTTTTCCTTTTACGACAACGGTATATAACTTAACAGAAGAAAGTACCTTTTTATCAGAGCGCATTCAAAGTTATTTCTCGATGCTAAGAGTAGGAAAAGGAGATATGTTGATTCGCCTTGCTACTAAAATCAAGATTTTACACAGATCCATACAGCAAAGATTATCAAAAATTACGTATTATATGTTGATTCGAATTTTCCTGTTTTGGACCAATACTGATAAATCAAAAAGAAAAAAAAGCATTGAAAAATACAATTAGTTTTTACATATAAATAAAGTAGACTTTTAGCTGGAAGATTAACACCGTGTTATATTCGAATCCTTTCTTCATATTTCTACCCTTTTATTTGTGCCTTCGGGTATCATGCCTTGTTATCGCTTCCAAATATTTAACGGAGCCTTTGATTAAGTTTTACTTTATCAATATATGGTATTTGATTGTCGACTTTATGACCCAGAAAAGTCAAAGTATATTCTCTTCTCAAGTCTGGTTTAACATGGAATATTTATTCTCATATTAATTTTCACATTCGAGCTATCAATTTAGTCCCATTCATTTTTCATTTTTTTTCCTTCCTATATTTCTTCCTATTCTATCCCTGTCTATTGTTTAGTTAAAATATAGACACCGAGGTGTGATGTAGTCATTTCATTTTCATTTTTAATGCATCGTTAAATGTGGAAAATATCTTCCTCCGCAATAAAAATCCTAACTCAAAATTCTTGGGTAAAACTGATCATGAGCATTTAGTAGGTCGGAGTATCATATATTCCACCTTGTGCCCTTGTCTTCGTTTATATATTCATTTCCCCTTCGGAGTGTTGAAGCCAATGTAAAGCGAAATCGAATCGATGTTTGTAGTGTTGTCGTTGCTGCCGTCAATCAAACACTTCATTTATATAATTTTGAAGCAATAAGCAAACCATTTGACGGCGTTTGTACTAGGTGTATGACGACGAACGAAAACAGATGGTGTTAAATATACTCTTGTAGCTTCCTTTCTACATAAATGTGAAATTTTCAAGCTAAGATTCGATCGTCGTGGGAAATCCCCGGAGTCATCCAGGTTTTCTGCTGCCGTCTTGGTTATAAACAAGTAAAGATTTCTCTTAATTTAAGCTAGTAAGTATGGCAAAACTATTATTTTACTGTCAAAAAGGACCGAGGGGCCACAACTTGACGAAATCTCAATGTTCAAGGTTAGCACCACGCAAGAAAACATACGAACAAACAAACTTGCAATGATCATCTAATTCACGAAACTTTCTAGATAACTAAGTGTTTCAATACCCTGAAAAAATATTACTGAACCCGCCATATTTTCTTAAATCTTAGACATCGATTCGTCTCAATGGGCAGTTTAAGTTTGATTAATTTATTACAAGTTGGTCTACCTTGTTTGCTTCTAAGTATATCGCATGCATCCTATATCGGCTGAACATACGTACTGTCCGTACTGTGTAATGGAAAAAAAGAGGACAACAAAATATTGAAAATAATTAATGCATAGGGGTGTCACCTGCAAACGCTATTCCGATTAACTAATTTTTCAAGTGATATTTTGAGACTTTAATTAATTTGACTTTTGAAACCCGACTAGATGAAAAACTTAAGAATGAGAGAAAATTCTGTAAGAATGAGATATAGAATGAAGAAAAGGGTAAATGGTTTGCACACTTATTATTGTTTTCTTTGGCTTTCACCGGTTTATGTCAGTGATATTTTTATAACGACACCACTAATATTGCTGATACAAAGGTGTTGTAATGAATAATGTTTCTGCTTCTTATTCTCGTCAAGAACATGGACCTTAGTGTTGAGACTGATTCAATGTTCTTTGTATTCAACGAAACCATTTCCATGTCGGAATGACCTATCACCTGGCGATGACAACGTTTATTGAAATAATAAGTGTATACACCTATTTAAAAAAAACGTTGTCGGTCGGAGATCTCAGAAATCTAAGTCTATACCGAGTGGAATCGTGGGGACTTGGAGTATTCTCGTTAAAAAATCAAAATACACTTAAGGCGCGATTACGCGGAGCAATTTTCTCTGCAACTTGTCTCGCAACGGCGTTGCAACACTGAGTTGTATGGAGCATTGCAGCGTGTAATCTACAGCGCAATTTGAAAAAAATGTTGTGAGACAAGTCTCAGCAATCGCTGCGAAAAGTAGAATTCGTTCCTTCTACTTTTGGCAACGTTTACGTCTCTGTTGCGCACCGTGTAGACACTCTTGAAACTTGTGTCGCAACGCTCTTGCGAGACAAGTTGCAGAGAAAATTTCTAAATGTAATCGCGACTTTAGTCAGACAACTCATTAGCGCAGGTCATCGCTCAATGTAGCCATATTTAAATATTACCTTTTTGAAAACTACTGCTTACAACCCATAATAATTTCTTTCGGTCTCAGGTTTCAGATCTCCGACCGACAACGTTTTTTGAAATAGGTGTAAATCGTCGTAGGACTTTTAAAATGTGGTCCAGCCATCAGAAGAAAGTTAGTATGTAAAAAAGTCTACTATATATGAGCTTTCGCGAATGTTCTCTCGAGTTGTTGAGAGATACTAAAGAGCCCTTTTTTCCCCTCGGACATATTAAAGGTTATTAAGTACTTTTTAATCAACTCTTACCGGAAAGCTAACGACCATTTTGCAGATGATTTAACCGCTAAAAATGTAACGAATCTGATAATACTGACAAGGCATCTCATTCCGGTGAGATTATGAGGCTTTATCAATGAAATTCTCTGTCGCCGGTCCAATTAATCCCAATAAGTTGACTGTGCTCGAGAGATAGTTGGAAAAATATATCAAAATATCATCAAATGAAATAGAGAGGTTTTCTTTACTATGAATTGCATGAATTGATAATTAAGTATTTCTACACAAGACTTCAGTATATCTGTCTATAAATAGAGTTTCCATTTAAAATGTCGGTCAAACCTAAAAACATCACGAATTGCATGCAATTGATGGGTTGCAAGCAATCCCAAGAGAGTCAAAAGACAAAAACATGGCGGCCATTGTGGTGTCGTTAACAATGGATGCTAATGAGAAATCTTTTGTTAAATGGCACCAACATGGCCGCGATGACGTAACGTGCAATCGAAGAATAGTGTGTGCAACCATGAACATGAATAACAATGCAACAGCCGCCATCTTGGTTGATCTAACAAGGAATCCTTCGCTATCGTCAACCAAGATGGGGGCAATGACGTAACATTCACACGTCCGCTCTATAGAGAATTTCACTGTACTACAGTATTTCATAGATGTCATGCAGAGCGAAAATCTTGCTACTAAGCATACTTATATTGCTACAAAGAAAGAATTCCCATTCAACTTTTCCACAGTTGGAATATCACGAAAAACAAATGAATAATCTCTAAGTTTCTACACAAGAAAAGATATATAAGTATAGTTTCTACAAGAAAAGCCTAAGAGTTGAGTGAGAATTCTTTGAAATGATTTCAAAGAATTCCCACTCAACTCTTAATCAATTTTATTTCAAAGTTAGATATAATAAAATGAAATGGATAGCTAGGTTAGCTTGTTTCCGTTGTTGTAGTGCTACTCCAGAGCAACAGACAGCAATGTTAGAATGCTTTCAACTCAAATGCCATTGACTACTGTTTAAAAGCTTTTAGCGACAAGCGACTGTCTCCCTGACTCGTTTGATGCGCCAACATAGTGCTTTTAAGTTGTGACGTATTTCACATGCAGTTCCGGGTCCATGACACAAAACTGAAGAAGTTGTTAAACCCTTAATCTAGCCACAACTCTCTGCCTATTGCAATAATTAGATAGATATATATAGACTTACACAAAATACGGTTATCTGAGAAAAAAAGACAGCCCGAAAATTGTCTGCTGAAGCCGAATTTAATTTGGACCCATAAGCCGTTCGGCTTCGCTCAAATTACGTCTTAATAGCCGTCTATTGAATAATGCACGTACGTAAACTGTTTATAGGACTGTCTTTCGTTAAGAGACTTGTTAATGTTATATGCTAGCTTCCAGAATGTAAACATATATGTTTGCTTTAGATTCCTGATAATCGATTCAATATTTTTTCCTTTGTTTTCTTCTTTGTTCTGTTTTTTTTTTTTTTTTTTTTTTTTTTTTTTTCTTCTTCTTCTTTTTTTTCTTTTTTCTTTTTTTCTTTTTCCTTTTTTTTTTTTCGTTCGTTGGGCGTTCGTTTGCTCGTTCGTTACGTTCGTTTATTTGGTTCGTTCCAGAGCTTTATTGCGTTTGTTCTTTTTTCCCTCTTATTTCTTTCTTTCTTTCTTTATTCGATCGTTCTTGCTTTGTTTGTACTTCGTTTCACTTATTACTGTTTCACGTTTTTTCTTTTTTTTAGCGAGCCATTTTCAAATCCATATCCGACTTGCTGGTTTTGCCTAACCAAAGTCTCACAAGACCGTTACTAGTAGTGCATTATACAAGATATCTATTAAAGTTGAGAATGGCTTTAGAAAACGAAGGTGCTCAAGAAGTGCCCGAGGTAGAAGACATCCCATCATGCAGCAGTACCAACACTACCGATCGTGACACCCCGAAAGAATTGCCAATATTCGTACGTCGGGGCAAAAACTGGAACTTAAGTCGCATTCAGAGATCAAAATCAGTACCAAATTCATCCCACATGGGAAATCGAACAGCAACAAGTACTAATGCAAGAAGTAGTCCACGCGGTCTGCGCATGTTCAAACGTTCATTCAGCGTCCAGTGGAAATCTTCGCAATATACAAAGATGTCTTCGACAACATCGAGAGATACGCATGGCGTGCCTAAAATACCAGCGTTATCTAATGTTCGTAGGGAGAATCAAACAGATGGACGTGTCTTTAAGCAAACTATTGAAACACCTCCCCCTCACTACTCGTCGCTCGATTCGTCCCTCGATATTATTCCCGGGGGTGGACCATCTCACATGAATTATGGGTTTCAGGCGAATGAATCTGCTTCTATTATAAACAATGGTAAGATTATAATATATGAGAATGGATAATGTCGATGATTCGTGAGAATGGATAATGTGGCAGGGGCGGATCCAGGAATTTTAGAGAGGGGGGGGGGGGGGGGGGGGGCGACTATTACAAAGGTTTTAACAGGAATTTAAGGAAAAGAGGGGTGACTGTTACTAACGAAATATTGAGAAATTTGAGCAAAAGGGGGGGGGGGGGGGGGGGGGATGACTAGTCACCTATATTACCACTCCTGGATCCGCCGCTGTGTTGTATCAGAAGCAGAAATAGAGAGAGAATAAAGTAAGTGAATAAGGCCGGCTAACATTGCTGAAGCGTTTCTCCCGTATATCGCAATGGTCATGGGTTCATATCCCATTCTCAGCCTGACCCGGAATGTTTTCAGGCTTCAGCAGTGTTAGGCCGTATTCACTTACTTATTCCCAACGGTAAGATAATACGCGGCGAAGATGCAGAACAAGATGCCGAATAATGAATGGTCCTCCTTTTACGATCTCGTCAAACAGTATGGATCACAAAATTATTCAGATTCAAACGTCCACAGCAAGACAGCGTTTAATGAAAAGCAGCTATATTAGGCACGCGATTTGCCTAATCAGAGGGCTTTAAATAAATATTCGATTTCAATGCATGGTTTTTATTATGGGAGAAATTATCTTCATCTCGAATAAAAAATAATGGAAGATTTTTTTTCCGATCTTATTTTTACCCTTCAGTTTCATTAGAACTTGGCTCCCTGTGGCTTCCGTATCGGGAGCTCCGCTTTTAGGTAGTGCCTAAATATATATTAGCATACTGAATATACATAACATGTTTTTTTAGATCCTCCTCCTAGTTACAGGGAGCTGTTCAGCAACAGAATGAGACATACAGTACGACAAATGTCTATCCATTCCACAACAAGCGACTATTCTCAGGAATGCACACACAAAAGGATGGCAAAGTTCTGTGGTATGTATATTATTTAAGCTCTCCTATTCCTAGATATCTTCTCACCTCAGCCAATTACAGCGTGCGTTTCATCATTGAGACAAATTGAGACAGTGTATTATAGGAAACAATATGGACTACTTGGACGATACGGCGGCCATCTTGCCAGGTAACCAAAGCAAAACAAAGATGACGGAAAATAAATAGAGTTTCGTGTGTTTGTCTTTCTTTTATGCGTAAGAGTGGCCGATGTACGTACCGTCTTAGTTTATCTTTTGTTGCATAATCTTGTGGTCGGCTGTTCATATCGATCATAGTTAATAGAGGGGAATGGTTAGGAAACCCTTTTGTCATATATGTCTTTGTTCACTTTTTTCAAGCGTGACAGTGCACAATCCCTTGTTTTACCATTGTTTTACCATTGTTGGCAATGGCTGAGTGAACAGACCAAAATCTTTCTTTATGGCTGCTAGTTCAAAATACTTAAAGATTTATAAGAGATATTTGAATATTCCTTACAACAATCCCATAGACAAAGTTTATGTTTACTTATTTTGCAATTTCGGATGAGCATAAATCAAACATTGCGCACTGTCAAGACCAGTTCAACATCAAAAGCGAACAAGGTTTGATAACCATTCCCCTCTATTAACTATGTATCGATCGACGTCATTATTGCAACAAAGCTTTATTTGCCCCGGCTGTACGCCTCAAAATCCCTCGTGATCCAAGATGGCCGCCGTATCGTCAAAGTAATCCATTGCTTACACATACACTATTTTTTCGAGTTCCCCGATCACCCCATTAAACTGATACGTCTCTCTCCTTAATTCCTTCCCTCGCTTTCTTCTTATCCTCAATTCCTCAAGCAATACTTTCACATGCTAGCTATAAAACGAGAGTAACCAAAAAAATTCCAAGGTCATGTGAAAAGATTTCTTTTAAAACGTTTATACATAAACATTGACTTCATTTTCAAATATCTTTTTTTTCAAGCAATTGGATTGTTTTTTGTTGGTTTTGCGATTGTGCTTCCTGTTGCCATGGTGATTCAAGGTAAGTACTTTAATATCAAGTAAGACATCAGAGAAATTTGGACCATCAAAATGGAGCATTGATTTATCATGAGTTCAAAGGTTCTCATTTCAAAATTTGGATGAACTGCGCGCTAACCGCCAAACTAGCGTGAGCGCTAGACAACAATTTTTGCTGACCTCATGAATCAAGGTTGCTGTAGATACACTCGCTTTTTGACTCAGGGGTCTCGGATTGATTCTGGGTCTCGGCATGAATCTCATGTGAGTAGAGTTTGTAAAGTCTCTCAATGCTTGTTTTCCAAGTTTTTCTCTCTCCGCAAATTCTAACAAGCTGAAAATGGACCCTTCTTAAAATGATCTTGGATATAAAGCCAGCATGAAAATACAAAAGACTAAGTGATCTTTTGTATTTCCATCAGTAGCCTCACAGGGTCAAAACCAGGGGGTGGGTGCATTGAGTGTACCACCAGCCACCCACCCCGTGCAAGCTGAAAGTCCGCTCACTTCTTAGCAATTCTTAAGGTGATGGCTTTTAGTTTAGGTATGACGGGAAGCATGGGTGGCGTAGCGGTGAGAGCGACCAATGCGACCCGGGTTCGAGTCCCGACGAGCTCGGTGCACGTGTTGTATGTGAGTTGAGTTGTTTGTTGGTTCTCTCCTGTGCTTCGAGGGTTTGTCGGGTTCTCCGGCTTTCCTCCCTCCGCAAAAAAATCAACTTCTAAATTCCAATTGGAATCCAGTGGAGGAAGAGCCACTCTGTGGAATCCATTGCTAATCCCATTATTATTATTATTTATCATTATTAGACATATTTCAATTTAATTGATCATGTACACACTCACCCTGCATGCAAAACCCTGGTCACGGCCCTGTATCATATTTAAGATTATTTTGAGATGGAATTCGATCGACGAACGAGCCTTCTCTTGCTTAGATAAGCTCAGTTCCAGGGTCTAGTATGAGCAGAACTCATTTTTTTAAATGTGATCGATAAAGACCAAGAATTGAAATTATTATTTCATTATTAGGTATTACTCATCTGGATGACTGCCCTATCGAACCACGAATCCCTATTTTCCTAATCATTGGAGGATTGCTTCAGTTAGTCGAATGTTTCGGACGATTAATCTGCAAGCACTGTACACCAGATCAACCATCACCAGAAAACGGAGATAAGATGTCTTGGGATCCTTTGCTATACATTCTTTTCATTTTATTGGTGTTGAGTAGTATATATATCTATCAGACAAACCCTAGTTTTGAGCTCGAGGAAGGGGTAACACAGATGGCTAGAAACAGAGGCCAGACAACATCGAAACCGATAACTCCAAGCGAAAGCTCCAGCGATCTCTACTGTCATGAAACGACTTTTAAGCTTGCTTACTGGATTGTAACAAGTTATTATACGGTGCTTTTGATAATAATAATGGTAACGTTGCTGTACTTGTTGTTTAGTTCGTGCATGACGTACAGGGCTCAGAGGAGGATGGGACAGCAAGAGAGGGAGGACGAACGGGCCTAGTCTGTTTGTCTGTTTCACGATCGAAGAACATCAAATGAGCAGCAGCATGAAAAATCAAGCTTTACAATCAGATTAGATTAGTCGAATCTAGCACCAATATCATCACTGAGGATAACCTCTGCGAGCTCCAAGGAGGGTCAGAAAAAAACCTCTGCTCGCAGGGTACAATGAGGATCATTCATGTATTATTGTCATGATCGTTGTTCGCGCTGTTGCTGTTGTTGTTAATTTGATTTTGTCAAAGGTTCTTTCTAAAAATATTATTTAATGTGACAACATTCACTTTGACAGGGATTCTTTAGTGGAGACTAGCTCTCACTCCCTCCTCTATGATATACATGTATAATGCATAATATTATATAATAAAATTTGATTCAAGACTTTTTGAACTGTGGGTCCAAGTGACTTGGCCTTTACCAAGAACATTACGATAAATAAAGTGAAAACGTTAACTAAAAACGAAACATCTCTACGTTGCGTTTATGCTTTTCGCTTGGCATTTACATATTTTCGTTTGGTTTGATTTTCATTATATTGCTTGCATTTTTCATATGCCAAGTTGTTCACGGTAGGGAATTGCTTAACAATGTGAAATTGTGACTTTTGAATGTATTTTACTTCTTAATATTGCGATTCAGCAGTAGTTTGTGATAATATATGGTGAAGTTATTCTTAATTGATACAAGAGGTTTGATAATCTATAAAAAGTTGACCCAGAATTCGAAGACGGGTTATCCCTAGCCAAGACTTTACGAGGGAAAAACTTAAACCGGGCAGAAGGGTTACTCAATCAAACAGACAGGGTAACTCTGCCATGACCGCTAAGGTAACCCGGGTGCGCTTGTAATAAGAGGAAACATGCCAAAGAGAAAGGTAGCTCTATCACTAGGGTAACCCGGGTGCGCTTGTAATGAGAGGAAACATGTAAAAGAGAAGGGTAGCTCTATAACTAGGATATCCCTGGTGGAGACTACTCCTACCTCCTTGTAAGGAGGGCACAAGGCACATATTTACATTGTTTATTGGTAATAAACAATGTGATAAAACATTGCGTCCATCAATATCATATTCATTTTTTTATTATATTTATTTTTTAAATCCTTTGAATTTGAGTTTTAGTTTTTCTAATGATCCCGGCTCATTGTTATCCAAACTTTTGATTGCCGATCCCATAAAGTTCGTGATTTATTCTAAATGGATCCATCACTTCAAAATCGGTAATTTTAATAATCCCACTGTTTGATCGAAACATTTGATCCATCAGTAAACCCTAAATTGTTCGATACAAGGTCCCAGCAAATTATTCATTGATTGTATACATATGTTGTTGCAATAGAGTGCAAAAAATATAACCGTGAAACTTTAGTAATACTAAATAGCACAATTTAATGCAAATTCCATATCGTTTTCTATTGTTTAATTAGCACTATTTTGTACTATTTAGTAATTAGTGTTTCATAGATTAGAGTGCTCACACTAAATCCGTGAAACAAATACTAATTTTTAGCACTAAATAGTGATAATTAATTTATCAAACAATGGAAAACAAAGGATTCTGCATGAAATAGTACTAATTAGTACTATTTAATGTTCACGGTTTTAGTGCGTGCACTCTAATTGTTTGCACTCTATAGTATCCTCACTAAACCCTGACTTAGCTGCACAGTAGTAATTAGCCCACCTCCGAGATATGCTTCGCTTGTCACGCACAAAGTTTTCAGTATGAGGCTACGTGCTAAATTAAACTTATTCTTACCGCCTGTCACGAATGACTGAGCAATTAGCACGTAGCCTCGTACTGAAACCTTTGTGCGTGACAAGCGAAGCATATCTCGGAAGCGGGCTATTGAAGTGAACGAGGCACAGGCAAGACACATGTCACGCACTTTATAAACGAGCCACTCAAGAAACCATTACAGAGCGAGAGCAGAGAAACCCGTCACGCGTGATGGTCGTGGATCTGAATATTGTTCTTCGCGCTTCGACTAGAATTACTTCTACTGCTGGTAAGTAGTATTAAAACCACAAGAAAATAGAACCTTGTTTTGCCGTTCTTGTTTAATTCAAACCCGTGACAACCCCATGAGAAGCGGATTGTTTATGCTGAAGTGATATTGAAACACGGAAGTTTCTCTTATGCCAGGAAAGAAATTACATACTTCTTCCTTCATCAGTAGAACAATCGTCTCATGCCAAGAAAAACCCGCTTTTTCTCCAACCAGTGTACGTGTACCTCGGAGAGGAACAACAATGACCTCTGTATTCTTGCAGGGTGTAATGATGTAAGGTCTTTCCCTTCACGAAAACATCGCAAGCAACACTACATCTCGTGAGTCTTCTCGACACTTTCTAGTGGTGTGATTGAATGCTGAGGCAAAGAAATGTCTCATGTTAAAAAGCTAAGTTTAATCTATTTTACTTATAGTGTTATAATATTGTCACTGCCCTGCCGCTATGCTCAATGAGTTTAAAAACTACAAAAATTCGTTAGAATTATATCTAGTCTCTTTTCGGGATTTTCGCTCTGACTAGCGAGTCTTTAAGCGATTTATTCCTCTTGTAAGAGACGAAAGGAGGATCAGGCAGGAAATATCCTTTTAAGGTTCTGTTTTGAGTAGCAATACCGGTTTCGATAAATATTATATATCTATCTTCGTCAGTTGCTTTTATAGGTTAATAATGCTCAAATTTATGTGAGCAGCAAGTGTGGCCAAAGGACTTCAGAGCTCAGTTTATAATTCTATCGAATTTTTGTAGTTTTTAAACTCATTGAGCATATCGGCAGGGCAGTGACAATATTATAACACTTTGATTTTTAAAATCTCACATGCCCGCGTAAGCAAGTCCTTTCGGACATCTATGTCTCAAGCTCAGTTATCGGATTCTTTCTATTAATCCACAAACAACCGGCAAATACTACTTATTCGTTTAGAACTGTATAAGTTTTGAAGCCATTGATTCTACCCTTTCTGATCAACCATAACTACAAATGGCACGCACCAGTTGCGCCATGAACGTTGTGCAAGCGCGTTAGTACAGAATCAGAAACACCGCTACTTAATTGGCCGATCAACTTACCCTTATTATATCTAACCAACCAATCAGGTTCAAGGCTAAAGGGTAAATAAACTGAGCTCTAAAATTCTCTAGCCACACTTGCTGCTCACATAAACTTGAGCAGTATTAACCTTTATAAAACTCATGAATAATTAATGAGGAACACACAATAGAAATCATTGTCCGTGGAGGAGTTGTATATCTGACACAAAATCGTCCTGATTTGCATAAACTTTAACTCCAATTTTCTTAGCCAAATTCAATTTTATCTTTAAAACTACAGTAGAACATGAATGTATAAACCTAGACGTTTCATAAGTAATATACAATATTCGTGTCACCTTCGGCTCGTGGTTGTATATCTGATACTACACGGCCACTCATATTGTATATATTACTTCAAAAACTCATGAATAATTCATAAGACTTTGGTCCAATTGGAGCCACCATACACGTCACGTGCATGGACCTTTATACCCGATAAAGTCTCTTCCTTATTAATATTCTTTATATAAAGAATACTAATGAGGATGAAACTTTATATAAGGACTCATCCTTATTATTATCATATGACCCGTACGGCCCTGCTCGCGCGCTCTAATAAAACCATTGGAAAAAGTCACGTGATGGGGGCCGGACGGGTTGACGTAAGCGGGCCGGAAAAACCCGTCCGGCCCTGCTCGAATCCGCGCGCTTTCTTTTTTTTTAATTATTCTTATTTTCGTGAGGGTCATATGATAAAATGCTTATTGACTGAGTTAGGTCGGGCCGTACGGGAAAATATTTGGCTCTCGGTCATTTGTACGGACCTCGCTGCGCTCGGTCCGTACGGCATCACCTCGAGCCAAATATTTTCCCGTACGGCCCTCCCACTCAGTCAATAAGTACATAGTATTCTTTAGATAAAGAATACTAATGTGGACAACCTTATCAGAATAAAGGTGCATCCAAGTTTTGATGAAGACTTAAAGCCTAATCAATTATTTTAATTGAACAGTGATGAAATAAAGCCATGGCTGCCACTATTACGAGTTCCAACAGCTCTGAGCTGTCAATCAATGAGAGAGATCCACTCATAGGCCAAGCAGAAGGTGGTGCTGGCGTGACCTCTACAAGAGGTACTCGAGTTCGTCTGATCACTGTATTGTGCATCCTGGTAACTGAGCTATGTGAGAGACTGACTTTTTATGGAGTGTCAGCTAACCTTGTCTTGTATTGTCAAGATGTTCTGAAGCTACAGGCACCGTATCCTAGCACCGTTACCCTGGCTTTTCAAGGTAAATATCAAGCGTCTGTTGTTGTTTTTCGTTTGTTCGTTCATTCGTTTGTTCACTTGCTTGCTTGCTTGCTTGCTTGCTTGCTTGCTTGCTTGCTTGCTTGCTTGCTTGCTTGCTTGCACCCCAGATAGGGAATAACAGTTCAAACTTTTCACTCATAAAATCCGTTCCTTTTCCCGCCACAAGGGACAACTTTTTTCACTCCTGTGATTGGTGGCTGGCTGGCTGACAGGTTCATGGGTCGCTTTAATGCCATATTTGGAAGTTCCATGTTGTACTTTGTTGGTGTGAGTCTCTTGTGTGCTGTAAGCTATAACTATGGCCCGACTTATGGCATGAATATCACGGCAAAAGAAGGATTCCTGGCCATAGCTATGATACTGATAGCCGCAGGTATGTCGCCCCCTCCCCCTCCCCCCTCCCCCCCTCCCCCCTCCCCCTCCCCCCCTCCCCCAAAAATTATATATTAGAAACATTTGCACTAAATTCGAAGTTTATTTGAGCCAATAAACTTTGTACGATTAGAAAGAAAATAACCCTCAATTATTCTTGGAAATTCTTTTTATTTGCTTATTAATCAGTATAAGGGGCGAGGTAAAAAAAATGGTCCTAAATGGGGTCCCGATTTTATAAATTAAGGTGGTAGGTACCGGTACATACCCCCTCCCCCCTCAGAAACCTGTACATTAATGCTCGATACTGGGGGTCTGTAGTGGCAATTTCTATACACAAATATGTTTTTTAGCATACATGCAGACAGACAGTCCATTCATTTCTGTGATTTGGCTTTTAGTTATGGAGGTATTTGAGGACAAAATCTAAGATTTCACTTCCAGAGGTGGTGTGTACCGGGTAACACCACCCCTCCCCCCTAAATGGGGTCCCGTGAGATGACAATATATTGTTTTGCCCTCATCCCTAAGTTTTATTTCTACTAGGTACTGGAGGCATTAAATCCAACGTGTCTCCACTAGGAGCCGAGCAACTCCAAGACCAAGGTTCCCAAGTCGTTGAACGGTTCTTTGACTGGTTTTACTGGTTTGTCCAGCTTGGCGGGTTTATTGCCTTCACCCTGGTGGTTTACGTGCAGCAGGAGATTTCGTTTTTCTATGGATATCTCATACCTTCGCTAGCGATACTCCTGGGCATTTTCTTCTTCCTAATAGGTAATCGCATAGGGTATGTTGACTCGTCACCTAGCTCGAATAGCCGTGCTTTAGATACCATTAAAATCGCATGGCATGGACTGGTAGGGGTTTTTAAGAGTAAGAGCGAAGACGAACGAAGTATTAACTGGCTTGATCGAGTGAGGCTGGTACACAAAGAAAGATGGTCACGTGAATCAGTGGAGGACACTCGTTCCGTATTGCGGTTAATGCCTATATTTTTGACATTTGTACTTTATTGGACAGTCTTCGGTCAGGTAGGTCCTTTTTCTTTGCATTTGCTAACTGTCGACCAGCATGGTAATCTCTCAATCTCTCTAATGTAGTATCTCATTCCCTTCAAAATCCCTCTCGTACCCCACTCCACAAGATTGAATCCCTGCTAGGTAAAGACACCCAACAGGCTAGAGGAATAACGATGAAGACATTGGACTATGTGTGACTGCTGGAGACAAGATTCCCCTCCCTAAGGACGGAAACAAATGTTTGGCTCCGCTGTTGCAGCGGTAACCCTGCCTTTCAAAAAGACCCCTTGCATGTGACGTCAAAGGAGCTCAAATTGGATGACAAAACAAAAGAACTTCAATCTCCTGAGAATTGGAAACCTATTGCTGTGTCTTCCAAATTCTGCTGCATTTCCACGTGCTGCAAGGGGTCTATTCTGTTGCTTTTAATTTGTTTTGTTGTGTTTTTTCTTCGTTTGCACGTTACATCATCGCGGCCATATTGGTACCATTTAACAAACGATTTCGCATTAGCATTCACTGTTAACGGCACCACAATGGCCACCATGCTTTTGTCTTTTAACTCTCTTGGGAATGGCTTGCAACCCATCAATTCCTGGCAAAGTCAATAAAATGAAATGAAATAAAATCAACACGTATGCAGAACAAAATTATGATGATGACTAAGTATCTTAATTGACTCATAGATGATGTTTTTCTTGCACAGGGTCTGACAACATATGTAATACAAGCCAAGAATATGAGGCTAAAACTCGGAAGCTTCACGGTACCAGCTGCATCTTTGAATGTATTCGAGACTGGCTCACTACTCATCATTCTACCCTTGCTTGACCACGGAATCTATCCTCTGTTGCGTTACTTTGGTTTCAGAGTCACTCCTCTGCAAAGGATCGGTGTTGGTATGCTCTGCGCGTCTGGTTCGGTATTTGTGGCGGGATTTGTAGAGATTGGAAGGAAAAAGTAAGCTTTTGAAGATAGCTTCTCATAAAGGAAAAATTATGTGCGCAAACAGTGTGCCGTGCGCAAAAGTATAGATAGGAAATAGTTGGTGCGCAAACCTATAGAGGAAACAGTTTACTTTAATTTGTGCGCAAACTTATAGGGAAAACAGTGTGCGTCTGCGCAAACGTATAGATGGGAAATAGTATAAGCGCAGACAGTGTGCGCGCAAACTATTAGAAGGAAATAGCTTGTGTACCTGGAAAAACGCTATGTGAAACATTATGGAAGCAAAGGTACAGACAGATAATATGTGGGTACAAACTATGTTATCTTTTTTACGTGACGTACTAGTGTATATTCAAGAATAAAGAATAATATATGCAAAGGCTATAATAAGCCAAGCAGTGGCTGGTCAAACGTATCGGTTAGTTAATATGAAGCACGCAAACAATATTAATAAGAATCAAAAAAAAGCTCGGAACATATGTATTAAATCTATGGTTGATAAGACAAATTATCATGAAGAATCAAAGCGTTTGCGTGAAGGTATAAAGAGTAATTATAAAATAACTGTTATAAATCTCGCATTCTGATTGATTGGGAGCGCGTGCTTTATGAGAGCACACAGCACGCACGTGCCCTTTGCATTTTATAGAAGAAATAAGAAACTTACTTGCTGTGCTGTGCGGTGTTATAAAGCACTTGGGGATTGGCAGAACACTCGTGAAGTGTCGAGAAGCACTCCGCTACGCGTCGTGCTTCTCCTAACACTTCTCTCGTGTTCTGCCAACCCCCGCGTGCTTTATGACAGCACACAGCACGCGCGCGCATTTTCTATTTCTTCAAGTGCAAACTAGAGTTAGGAAATTAATGCGCAAGATACCTGGTATCGCGAAAAATTAAGAATAATAGTTAATATAATGATTGAAATCAGTGTTTATTTTTTATTATTTTTACGTCGTTTCTTTTCCGCTTGTTTTTCTAGGTTTATTGATGAATATGGTTACATACAACAAGTCCTATTTGATAAAACTGTCAATGCATCTTCAATGAACGTGTTCTACCAAGCTCCACAGTACATACTCCAAGGAGCTGGGGAAGCTTTAGTGTCGGTTACAGGTCTGAAGTACTGAAATTATCAATATTTGATATATCTTTAAGAGCCCGCGCATGTCTCTGTACTGTGATATAATCAAGCAGGGAGCTATAGAGGACGAGAAAAGCAAACATAGCATTTTTCTCTTGCTTTTCAAGTGCTCTGCGTCGCCCAGAGTGTTTATATTACCGTACAGAGACATAAGCAGCCGTTTTATATTCCTTTTATGAAATATGTTTAAACGATTTTGCGCGAGCGTGTCTCTGTCCTCTGATATAAACACACAGTAACCAGCCAATCAGCGCGTGCGTTTTATCTCAAATATTGCTTCCATTTTATTGATGGATAGAATACCTAAGCGTGATTTTGATTTGTCGCCGTAAAGGATTTTCATATAACCTCTCTGTGTCCATTGACTAAGGGATAGAGATCTAAGCTGATGATCAGAACGCCTCTTATGTTAACCTTATATAGGTAGACATCCCCGATCATAACTTGATCATAACTGTCTGTTTACGTTATAGGACTAGAAATGGCTTTTACCCAATCTCCTGAATATCTTCACGGACTGATAATGGGATTATGCCTTGGCACTATAGGGCTTGGGTACTACTTGGCCAGCGCCCTGGCAGCAATAGTGACTTCAGCAAGTACCACGTGGTATCCAACTGACAACATCAACAGTGGTCACCTTGAGTATTATCTCTTTCTCATGTCTGGGCTAATGATGCTCAACTTTTTCATCTTTGTGGCTATTTCTATTTGCTTCTTTGAATATAAGGAGGTCAAAGAAACGGAGAAAGAGCCGCAAAATGCTGAACATCCTCGAGAAGGGAATGAAAGTACTAGCCCTTTTGGTGGTGGTGGTGGGGACTTAAGATAGACTTACAGCTAATAGTCCCGGCTTTCACAGTTCCCTGCGCCATCTTAAAAGGTAGCCGTGTCTTTACATCGAAGCGAGACGAACGGTGAGCTTGCAATGATAGAGACCTTTTTTAACACCTTGGACAATTATTCACATGTCTCTATCATTGCAAGCTAGCTCACCGTTCGTCTCGTTTCAATGCAAAGGCACGGCTACCTTTCAAGATGGCACAGGGAACTGTGAAGGGGACTATTGACGTAAGATATGGCGATCCGTAACAACTACAACAAAATCATGCATGGAATGAAGCGAAAATTGATTGAATGAAACCTTAAAAAGTTGTATCTCTAGCGCTTTTGTGGTTAGGCTGACATTAAACCACTTTTTGAATGTTTATCTCCTGTTAATTGTTACAAAGTTGGCGATAGGTACGTCCCTAAATAAGTGACTTTTTACCATTTTTATTGCGAAGCACCAGCTTTTTATGCGCAAGAATCCTTAAATAAATAAATCATTTTTAAGTTTTGATAAAAATTAAAATTTGGCTTAATTTGTACCCTACTCTGAGTGCCAGATACCCGGGCAGGGGAAATGAGGAGGGAGATTCCCTCCCTCCATCCCCCCCCCCCGGCTTTCTGGTACCCTTGATATTTGTACCCCGACATTGTATTTAGAGTATCATGGGGAAATACATTGGCATGCACTCATGCGCAAATTTCTTTCGTGGCGTTTGCTCTCACTCCCCAAACTATTTTTGTTTAAAACCGTATCCCGCCTCGCGCTGTCACAATCTTAACTCTTATCTAGTTGTGCAAGATTTCTATTTATTTTGCTTTCCATTTTAATGGCCAATACTGACATCTACATTTATCTGTGAAGGCTTTACCCTCTGGTTTACCATCACAGACACATCGAGTGTCCGTCCCGCTCTTCTCGCACACAACAGGCAGTCCTTCCACAGGTCTACATATTGAGCTTTCCCTGCCATCCGGGACATCAATGATTCGAAGATATGACTGATGATTGGGTGGCTTACATTGTCGTATTGAGCATGCGCGAGCCCATATAGGCAACAGAGGTCCCGTCTTGCAGTCTATCTTACAATGAGCAACGTTTGGGCTGATAAGATCTCCTTTGCGACACGTTTCCGGTTTAGAAGGGTCACACTTTGTACCATCGTCCATCACGCAATCGGTAACATTATCAATGGCTCTTGCCATTTCTTTGACAGCGGTCTTAAATTTCGGATTATGCGCAAGATTTAGAATGCATTTTCTAAATTCTACGTTACAGAAGCACCGCCTGTAACTAAAGATGGCGCCTTTTGGCGGGAAAGTCTCACCTCCTGCGCAGGTCAGCATTCGATAGCAACAAATATCCAGCTCATTGGTTGGCTTAGAATTCAGCCCCCCATCAACTGTCACTCTAGTGACGTCACAATAATGAGTCGTTAGTTTTAATTGTTCTATAGTGTCTGACGTCATACAGGCAAAGCCATCGCCATCTTTTTCACTACCCAGAATCCATTTCAGGTTCTTATCAGCAATCTCCACACAGGTTTTTCCGACATCTTCACACAGACTTGGATTTGCTTTGCATTGGTTTATACCGAGGCTGCAGTTCTTTTGGTCAGTGGAGCAAACGCAGCTGACGTCAGAACCCCACATTTTGCATTTTGCATTGGAAGACAGGCAAAGTTCTTGGATCTTGCAGAGATCAACAAAATACTGACACCTTGTGATCAAATAGAATAACATGATTTATAAATAACAACATTGATAATCCCTATATAGGGAGAAAGCTATTAAGTTTGACGTCACTCGCATCAAAAAAACGACTTTCGCATCCAAAACGAAAGTTTTACAAAAACGTTTTTCTTTTACTTTTTCTTTAAATCTTTAAAATCATTTTTCGCTTTATATTTTAGTAGTTTTCTGAGCATTTGGACCCGGAAATACATCACGGAACGACACGACATATCGCGATATCTTCACGACATTACGACGAACTCTCGTGAATAATGCTAAAGGGAATGATACGTAGTTAGAGTAATACTCAAGAGAATGGCAGCTTGTTTGAATTATACTAAATTAAAACGAATAAGTTTGAGATGACAAAAATATTCGTCGAGGCTAATTTGGGCATAGAGAAAACAAGATAGCACATGCTTCAATATTATTTCCAAATGTTTCAGTGTTTTCTTACCGACATTCATTGTTCTTCCAAACTCCAACACCGCTTTTCATCGCAGGCGCAGAACACACACATCGAGTACCCAGCTCTCCACAGACGAACGTCCCAGGAATCTTATCTCCTTCTTTCATTCCCGATTCGTATCGATAATCCACCGGGGTGCATTGCGGTTGGCCATAACTAGGTCCTACAGACCTGTGGTTGATCGACGCAGGGGATTCTACCGCTGGAAAACAGCGAAAGGTCTTGCTTTCTTTGAAACCAAATGTCAAATCTTTATGAATGTGAGATGAAAATCTTGGCTCACACGTTGCTACTCTCGGGTCAACGAGGTCACCGGTTCTGCATGAATTTTCGTGAGGGTTGCAGTATTCACGATCGGGCAGCACAAACTGATTTCGTGCTGCTATGCACTGAATAAGACTGGGATTCTCGTCGCAGAATTTTGATGCATTTATATCAGTGAAAAACGCTAGATTTTCAAAAACTATAAATATAATTATTTTCAAGTCTATTTTTGTCATAACGCACCCATGCAGACGTCATGATTAAATCCCATATCGTAAACTGGCAGTTTGTCTCTTCTTTCTGCGCGCACTATGACATCACAATTATGATACAAATAATGAGTTTTTAATTAAGAAAGATGACGTCATTTTTCTGTCTTGCGTCGGCCGCACAGCATATTCACATGGACTTTGTATAATGTAAAAATTACACACTCGTTCGACACCGGAGTTAAAAACGTTTGCGCATGCTCTAAGTCCGTATGCAAATTAGTTGAAACGTCTTCATGCTATTGTAAAAAATATGTAAATTTGACTTTCAAACATGCCTGACAAATGGGCTTTACGAAATGCACAAACTTAGTGTCAATGCTGGAAACTTAAAGATAATTACTGGGTTGCCTGTGGCAGCCCAAGCTAAAAATGCGTTACGTGTCTCCGTATTTTCCTGTGTCAGAAAAATGCCAGAATTGCGCAATAGTACCCAAGGGTCTTCACGGCTCTACCCAAAAGTCCTTTTCGAACATATGATACACAAAATAATGAAAATACTAAATGGCTGGCAGTTTCATTTTTTTCAGGGATTTTCTTGTGCTAGATTTCACGTTGACGGATTTGGGTTAGACGGGAATAGTTTACTGGAAAATAGAAAAGTTTCACTAATCACTATTCTATTATTTTAAAAATCAAAAAAGGAAAACGGAAAAAAGGAGCAAAAGCGTGAGTAGGTATAATGTTTAGGTCACCCATCCAAATGCTAATCCTCCTCAGACGAGCTTGACTCAGTATCTTGAACGACAACGATTGATCCACTGGACCACGGTTGCAGCTGAATCAGCATAACAATAGCCGTGAAAACAATGCACCGAATAGACTAGACTTTTTAGCATTCTATTTTCAACCGATTCCGTGCGTGGCAGAGATGCAAGGGATTAGCCGATATGGTCTGGGGGCCGGCTGGTCTCTCCCCTGATGCTTCGGCTAGAACATTTTCTTGCGTAATTCGTACACCCAAGGGCAGAAGGATTTAATCGCCGTCAGGTCCGAAGTCCATACGCCGCCTCAGCTCTGCGGATGTCTCGGGGGTATGGCACAGTGGAATCGTTTTTTTTTTTTTGTTTTTTTTTATTTCTTTTTTTCGAAATTTCGAATCCCATCTTATCCACATGAAATTTTTCTTTCCTTTTATCCATTTTTTACTAATTTAAATCTTTAACAATAAGGAAATCTTTTGATTATCGGAAAAAAGATTTATTCCTAGTTGGTTGCTTATAAGCCTGTATAAGTTCGATCAGACAAATTAGCAATATCGATCCGTGAAAAGCAGAACTTTGATTTCCTACGCTTTTCTGCAAACTTCTTCAGCTGTCTGTACTAGGCCTCTGTACGTGATAAATGGCATACCCAGTGAACGCCTAATAGGCGTCTTGTCCTTCCTTTCATATTGTCTTTTTCAATACAGTTTCTTGATGTCACAAAAGTACTTGCGAAATTGTTTGCATACGGAGAAAGGGAACACTTATTTTCTCACTTAAAGTTTTAAAAGTGGATCATTCCCGGCATTTTCTGCCCTTCCGTGAAAGATTATCATGTTAATATTGTCACGACTTTTAAATCCATTTGGCTAGTTAATTGATATCCATCTAACCACAGGGAACCCAATTTTTTATTTTCATAAAACGAATATCCCTATTACCTGGACTTAAATAATACTTTCTAGATCTCGATACTGACTTTCCTAATAAAATCCTAATAATCTAAAACTATTTAATGTAAGAATATTTTCAATTTTATGCTTTCCATTAATGGAACTTACAAGCTTAATTTCCTCCTAACCACAGGGAGCCCATTTTCAATTATTACTCTTTTCATAATCGTAACGATAACTTCCCTAATAAATACTAATAAGCTACAATAATTTTTAAGCGTCAAAATAGCGTCGCTCCCCCACCGAGCCACCGCTCGCAAGAGCCTGGGCTGGTTGTTTCAAGAAACGTGCTCCTGCAGTGCGCATGTTCAAGAACCCACGTGACATACCGGTACAGAAGATCTTGACTCTCTCTAAAAGAGAAAGAAAGATTCAGCGAGTACACTATGGCTTCTGGAGACGAATCTACCGTTAAAGAAAACAAGGAACCCAAAAACGAACAGGTAAACAACAAATTCAATAATTAAGGTTCATCATAGTGCTAAATTAAGGGCGAATTCTTCAACGTTTGGCCGAGAAAATAGAGTTTTAAGTTGAGTTCCTCGCGATTAGTCTCGGCATATTTGCCCATTGAAGCAAGGCCTTGAATTGGTTGTACAAGTTTTTGCAAAAGTACAATCGTAGATTTGTGTTTTCTTCAAAAGGTCGTCATTTTTGGCTTTTATGATAACACCAGTTTTAGGTTTTAGGAGTATCTTTGAGTTGCTCTTCCAGATATCTTAGTTTTTAGTTGAATGAGATCAATTTGTGGTCTTCCCTTCTTCTGGAAGTACTTCCTCGCGATCTTCGTCAATCTTTTGCTCATTTATTCTAAACTAATTGAAGAAATAAGCTTACAGTATATTGATTTAATCCTTCTAAATTCATCTTGGAGTTAAACACAATCGCATAATATTTTAACTTCTAATTTAGTTGTTTCTCAAAATATTAGTCTTACAATCTGGTAAGATTATCAAGATATTTAGAAACTCTCTTTATTCGGTTTTATTGAAGTCTTTATTCAAAATATGATCTACCCGCCCCCATGCAATTAGTTATTAAAGTTAACGCTATGTTGTGCCATTTTGCAATGTTTAAAATCGTAAATAATTATTAGTCTATAGGTTACTTAGTATATATCACCTCGCTTTTCCTTTATCAATTCCCGGTTTTTACCATTTATGGTAAATATTGTTCATTTGTTCATCAGAAAAATATAGGTGTATATCATAATAAATAGCTTATTTAATATTAGTAAGCATTGTATATAAACCTTAATCTATGCAGCTACTGAGTTGACAACATGTGTGATACATTCATTTGATTAATTAGAACTGTCTATGCTTTGCTTGTCTGATGACTATAACAGTCATGCAGTATATCAGCCAACCTTTATGCATGGTATTTCCTACAGCAACTCTGACACTAAACTGAATTTCGTTCTCAACTAAAATATAACATGTCTTTCGACTGATTCATTGCACGAGGAGAAAGCTGTTACCTTTTAATATTTAGTTGAAAATTTTTTCTTTATCGTCTAGGATATTGCATTTCCGAGACCACTGAGCCTGATCTGATAATTATCTGGCATTTAAGTAATATTGCCACCCATCTCTGTGACCTATCTAATTTCTGTCTCTTACCTAGTATTAAAATCTTATATAAAACAGATAAGTTTTGACGATATTTTTATCTCTTGACTTAATATACAGTTATACAGTACTGTACATATGCTACATGTGATAATGACTAATATGGAAAGACAGGGCCACAGATTCATAGTCCCTTGGTTTTAAAATCTAGAGTAATTAATGCTTAGTTAAAGTGTTCGCGTCTGGCAATAGTGTTTGAAATGTAAACAGTCATACCCAAGGTAAGAGGTTGAAGGGAAAAGGTTGATTACCATATATCCCTAAGAATATACAGAATATAAGGTTACAAAGCTTAACGCTGTTGCGGTCACCCTGTCATATATATCACAGTATTTTTTTCAGTTATTATATTTCCAGTTTAATATATGGCGAAACTAATAAATGGATAAATAAATGAATTACCTTTATCTTCTATATTTAAAAAAATGCTTATTTTAATCTCGTTAATCATCATCACTAGTTAAAAAATAAGAAATCTTATTTGATTTGTCACCAATACGATTACATTAATGACATATTCATAAAGTTGAAGAGCAGCTAAAATATGTAAATGTTTTCTTCCATTTAAGTGGCCTCCACCTGTATGCTGCCTATTTAAATGCTGTCATTATAACGTCTTATATCATTCCATATCTTATTTCAATTTTTGTTTCTATTATTGGCTTGCCATTTATTGATCTAGGCCCAATTTCACGTTTTTTCCATCACTCGAAACCTAAAAAGAAAATATTAATTAATATTAAAGTAATAATATTTCTAAGGCATCACAATTCAAGGCCTCAATGCTCTTAAAATAATAATGCATTTATATAAAAATCCCTAAGAGTTGTTCAATTAGTCAGTTTCTTGCATTACGGAAAGGTGAGAATACATTTTCTCAGTTGCATTTTGCTTTATTTTTTTCAGTAATTTTCAATGTTATTGCTTTACTTTTAAAATGGAAAAATAAACAACTAGCTGTTCTCAGAGCGTGTACTCGGTTTTCCAAGGGCTTGTTTCTTGGTTCAGCTGTATGTTTGAAATCTCTGTTACTGTATTTTGTGCTCCATCTTATGAGGAACAAAAAAAAAACGAAATCTTATACCTTGGGTATTACTCAGGAAGCCAAGTAATTAATCAAACCAAGCTCTAATTTAAGTGCTAAAATTAAAGTGCCTATCACCCTTTTGACAATATTCACAGGATTGATTCTACATGGGGTAAGAATAAATGTGGAATAACCCGAAAATATTTCATAGTTTGAGTGCGGCTTCTTGAAGTTATAAAGGTTTTTCCATGCCATATCCTAATGTTGTGACGTATGAGGAGTAATCATTTAATATACAAAACATTACTGGCACACATAAATAAAATTTGGAATGCGTCATTGTTTTTCCCATTGCTCTTATCAAAATTATTGCAGGTTAGTTTTCACATAGAAGCTGGTGTTTCGAGTTACGAGGAACAACAAATAACTATAAATTCTTCCTCATACGTCACAACATCAGCATATGGCTTGGAATAACGTTTATAACTTCAAGAAGCCGCACTCAAACTATGAAATATTTTCGGGTCATTCCACATCTTACCCCATGTGGAATCAACACTGAGAGTATTGTCAGAAGGGTGATAGGCACTTTAAGTGGATGTGAATAAACAATGCCAGGCTTGTTTTGTCCAGTTTATATCTAATAATACATGTATTATAGTGTGTTTTTTTGGTGATAGGTGAAGGAGGAAGTGAAGAAAGAAAATGCAGTTGCTCCAGTTCAGAAATATATCAAGCATCCACTCCAGAATAAATGGAGTTTGTGGTTTTTCAAAAATGATAAACAAAAATCATGGACTGAGAACTTGAGGACTGTCACGTCATTTGATACTGTATCCTACCAAACATTAGAAAACAAACAAAAACAGATACCTTCCAACCCTTTTAAAAGTAGTATTTTTATAGCATGGATGCTATTACCAATATGCAAAGGCTCAATTGTGCAACCCTATGATTATAAAAGTATAATTCTGCCAATGATTGTTAAATATTGCTTTGTAAATAATATTATACTGTAGTTGCTCAGCTTGTTGGGTTTGCACTACACCCTGAGTGACTACTACTGTGCTACACGCCGTACCATGAACACTTCCACAAGTTTTTGATTTCTTTTTTAAATAATTTTGGCAACTTTGAATCATGCTTTTTACAAGCGTTTGCATTGTTACGCAGCCACCCAAGACAAAAATCGTGACGTGCACTTTGCAATAGACTGCTGTCAATCAAACACGTTGATTCCATTTACACGCGTGTGTGATTCAAAAGGCGCCAAAACTTGTCGATTGTTTACAAGTATTATGAGCCACACTCACTGGGCCCTATCCGGGCCGGTCCAAACACATGTAAATGTCGTCAACTTGTTTGATTGACGGCAGTCTATTGCAAAGTGCATGTCGCGATTTTTGTCTGGGGTGGCCGCGTAGCAATGCAAACACCGGTAATGCTAACCTTTTAGATATTGGCACTTCTCTTTGATGTCTAGATAGGTCAAGTATGTAGATTTCAATTCACCTTTTCGGCGCTATCCGTCACGTGTCAAGAAGTTCGGACATTTTTCTCAGATTCCCATCCAAATTCACTGACTTTAAGAAGAAAATTCAGATCGATTTCTTTAGTTAGCTATCTAAACAGTGACAAGAAAGGCTTCAATCAAGTTAGAAAGATGATATTTTGCTCATATTTAGAAAGTTAGCTAAACAAACCAAGTAAAAAATTCGTTTAAAAGTGGGTACACTTGAACGGAAATTCAAGAGCAATGTCCGAACTTCTTGGTGACAGTAACACAATGCAAGACCATTTATACTACTTCATGGCTAGCGCCGAAAAGGTCAATTCATACAACATCCTTACATTGGTCATTGGACAATATCCAGCATACAGCCAGAATTATTATCATTTTGACCAGTAACAATGAGCCAAAAACTAGGTGTAACCAAGCTAAAACTAATTTGACTGATCTTCATGACGAGTCAGTCTAACCAGCCGTTATTTTGTAACTAATGCTCTTCATAATGATAAAGAATCAAAGGATCAATCAATGTGAATGTACCATAATTAGTTTGATAATGTTTTAGTGTTAGTGATTCAGATATCGGTATAAGAATCCTTGACCAAACTATCTATATTGATAACAGGTGGAAGATTTCTGGGCGTAAGTAAAATCTTTATTCAGTATTTCTGATGGACTGTTATAATATAGAGGATATTACATGGGCGCACGGAGATACGAATTTTATCTTCGAGTGTTGAAAAGATCTCTCACGATTGAGCGGAGTGAAGATTTTCAACAGGAGAAGATAAAATTTGTATCTCCAAGCGGCCATGTAATCTGTTTATTATATAATTATCAATGAAGTATGTTTTGGCTTTTTCAGTCAATTCTTTCCGTGTATTTTTGAATAGCCATCGCAATGGTGTTATCTTCACGTGAAAATAACATGTTATTTTCACGTGTGAAGATATCAATTTTTCGAAATAGAGAAAAATAGATATTTCATTGGTAATTATATAATAAAACATAATATTTTGTTAGAGCAGGCTGATTATTCTGGCAGCTTTCTCTGATGTGGGTCTGCTTTCACTCAAACTCACTACCACTTCATTTACTATTTTATGCACACAACGCTTGACTCACATGTTGATTTTTTTGGAGGGACGAAAACCAGAGAACCCAGAGAAAAACTCTTGTGGCACAGGAGAGAACAGCACATCAAACAAACTCAATTCACATGTGACGACTGCAGGGCCACAAACCAGTGACCCGACCCATTGGACTCACAGTGGTGAAAGACGATGCATTAGTAGCATATGCCACCCATGTTGTACTATTATAAAAAAATTCAAAATCATTGTCCAATATAATGACCCTATATTTCACCATAATGGCCTTAAAAATCTAAAATAAAAAGAACCAAACCAAAAATTTATGATAGTATTAATGAGTGAATTTATTGTTTTCCTAGGGTTTATAATCATATACAATTAGCAAGCAAGTTAAATTCAGGCTGTGATTACTCACTCTTCAAGGTAAGCAACCCTTATACACAATAGCCAATGAACTACTTTGACAATACGGCAGCCATCTTGAATTGCAAGGCATTATGGGGCATCCAGCAAATAAAGCTTTGTTACAGTATTGATGTCGATTGATATCAACAGCTCACCACAAGAGAATACCATACAATAAATGATCAATTAAGATGGAACATTGATCACCTTTACCAGTAAAAGAAAGACAAACACATGAAACACAATAATACAGTACATGTATATTCTTTGTTTTGTTTTGCCCCCTTGCAAAATGGCTGTTGTATAGACCTCTTCAACTTGGGGTAATGTTTATCCATTTCAGACCACATGTCATTCCCTTGAGGATAAGATTCTTTGTTTGAATTATATCCATATTCATATGTCTTCTCATGTGCAACCGAGCGCAAACCTTAAACAAAGAAATGATACTCTAGGGAATGACATGTGGTCTGAAATGGGAAAACATTAAGTCAGAGCCGAAGAGGTCTATTGTGGAAGTAATCTGTTATTGGTTTATTCTGATTTGTAGGATGGTATTGAGCCAATGTGGGAAGATGCCAGGAATAAGAATGGTGGTAGATGGCTTCTTAATACAACTAAACACCAGAGACAGTCAGACCTGGACAGATTATGGCTAGAAACTGTTAGTATTAAATTGTTTAGAGGGCTTTCATTTATTAGCACATGGGGAGGGTCGGCAAAATCATGTGGAAAGCTTTACAAACATAACCCAACCCCCCTTTCATGGTAGAGGCAACAATTGCAAACCCCCCTGTCACCATGCAATAACTCTCAGACCACGTCAATATCTGATAACCCCCCCCCCCCCCACCACTTTCTCAAAATAATGTAACCCCCCTACAATTTTGCCAACCGCCCGCCCCCCCCAATGAGCTAATGAATAAAAGCCCCCTTAAGAGCAACATCTCTCTTTTTCCTTCGTTCAATTTAAGAATTTCATATGTTTTCATTATTATGATGACAGTAGCCCATGATAGGTTTCTTCAGTTTTTAATATTCTGGGAACTCAAACATTTCAACGGCTTGTTGTGAAATTGTTTTTTTTTACTGGCACCAGTCAAAAACATAAAATGTACCGACTGATTGTTTTTGATTGACTGCAGCCAAAAACCAATTTCAGTGTCCAGCTTGCAACTGCCAAGTTCGCAGGATACCGAAAACTGCACTAAGGTCTCAGTCTTATCTGTCTCCGAGAACAATTCCTCTAGGAAATAAATGCAAGGGGTCTATGGCTACTATTTTCATAAACATGGGAACTCGCTAGTTGCGAGCTGCCTACTGAAATTTGGTTTCTTGCTGTCATCAATCAAATCTAATCAGTCACTACCTTTCATATTTTTGATTGACGGCAGTGAAAAACCAAATTTCGAAATTGAAAACTGCAGTAAGGTCTCAGATTGTTGGAAATTAATTTGATTGAAAAAAAACCAGATGTCTGCAATGCAAACACACCAGTTCTATTTAACCTTTCTGTTGATATTCAATTATTGTTTTTTATTTTAGCTTCTTCTTCTGATTGGTGAAGCGTTTGGTGATTTATCAGATGGTGTTAATGGTGCTGTAATACAGATCCGTAATAAGGGTGATAAACTAGCCATATGGACCGACAATGCCAAGGACCAAGAGGGTGCTACACGGATAGGGTAAGGCATTTACCACAGGCAGTTCTTTCAATTTTATTTTAAAGAAAATAAATGACCTTTGTCATAAGAGGCTAATTATACAAATGTTTGAATGCACAGACAAATCTTCAAAGAAAGAATAGGACTTCCACCAAGAGTGCATATAGGATATCAGGTATGATATATGCCAGATGGTTTAGTGATTGACCATTAGAAAATAACTGTTATAAATCTTGCATTCTGATTGGTTGGGAGGGTGTGCTTTATGAGAGCACACAGCACGCACGTGCCCTTTGCATTTTATAAAAGAAAAAAACTTGCTTGCTGTGCTATGAGGAATTATAAAGCACTTGGGGATCGGCAGAACACTCGAGAAGTGTCGAGAAGCACTCTGCTACGCGTGCTTCATGCTTCTCCTAATACTTCTCTCGGGCTGCCAACCCCCACGTGCTTTATAACTGCACACAGCATGCACACGTGTTTTCTATTTCTTCTTTAGCAAAACGAAAAAGGAGTTAGATTGTGGGGTTAACTGTATTGGTTCAATGTCAAATTTCAAGAAATAGTTTGTCTATCAACTTTGTCAGAGTTTGTGACAGTCAGGGTTGAACTTTAAGCCAAGTGAAACAAGTGCTTGAGAAAGCAATGAATTGTAAATATTTAGGTTATTAATGTCTTATAGTAAATGACGTAAAAATACATTGAAATTTTTAGGATTTTTTTCTTATTATTTGCTTATCATCTTGCAGGCACACAATGACACTATGAGTAAGACAGGCTCTACAACCAAATCCTTATTCTCATTATAATGCATCAAATAATAGAGTGGTCCATATTTTATGAAGACTAGGAGTTATTCTATTTAATGCTTGACACAGACTAGATCTTGATACCCAGTAAGAGAGTTTACATTCTAAAAGATCTGCACAAAATGTATAATAGATATTACATGTTTGACATATCAGATGAAAGTCATTCCATTCCCAGAATTTAATATCAGTAGCATTATTATCACAATATTAATTTATCAGGCCGATAAACCCACCTAATGTGTCCTTGAAGTCTTATACAAGACTTGGTAGCTCAATGGTTAGAGAATGGCACAGTATTCATCAATTCAAATCCCGTTCAAGACTTGGATTTTTTTCTGAGCATTATTACTGCTAGGATCAGCTCAAACTCACTTAAACATCATCTAATTCTGTGACCATCATCATCATCATTATCATCATCATCATCACCACCATCATCATCAGAAGCAGAAGCAGAGGCAGAAAGTGATGAATCATAATGATAGGGTTGACCAAACAATTTTAAGCTTTACTTATTCATGTATTGCATATTAGTCAAATCCAACAAGTGGTCTATCATCAATGCTGCATTCTTATTGAATGAGCTACTACCAGGCTTTAGTTATAGCCTACGGGTAGCGAAAAGTGCCGGCTTTGAAAACCGAAACATTAAATTTAACTTTATTTTAAAACTTGTTTGAATCTATATATTTGACTGACTAGTTGGATTTGACTAAAACAATTAGTTCTTACACCCACATGGCCTATGAGTCAATAGTCCAATCGTGACTCATGGTCCATTTAGGTATGAGGACCAATTGCTAAATATTATTTTGCTAAAGATTAGCTTGAACGTTTTTCATCATTATTCCATTAAAAGCATGACCAATATGGCATGGCTTTGTTGGACTTCTCAATTATAACCTTGCAAAGCATTATGGGAAATAATTGTGTCTTCTTTTTGAATGAAACCTCTCTTGCTGGGTGCAGCATAAGGTCAAAGTGTGTCAGACACAAATCATTTCTGATAAAAAATATTAAGAAAAGTCGAAGAAACTAAAGTAGAAGCCAAATATTGGTCGAGAGCTTTGGTTGCTGGCCTGAACGTCACAAGTAATAATTGAACAGGACTTTAGCTATGAAGTAATCTAAAGAAATGTCAAGGAGATACCAAAGATTCTTGTCCAATGGGATGCACTAAAACTGAAGATTTCAAGGCATAGACAAGACATGGTTATTGATCAGATGACATGCCCAAGAACGAAAGGAAATTCAAGTTATAATGGTATCTGTTGGATATGGCACCAAATTTTGTGCAAACTGTAGCTTGGAATCGTAAGTTTGAAATTAAAAGTAATTTGAAACGACATTTGGAAGTCCAAACACGCATAGATATTCAAAGTAAGAAAACTATTTTGAAAATTCTTGGTTCTCAGATATTAGCAATTATGCTCAAGTTAGACTAATCAAATTGATGTATTTTTGCTATTAGCATTCAAAAAACTTGGTAGCTTCCAAAAGAAAACAGAAAAAAGTTATGTCCAAATTTATTTTTGTACATAGCCAAAACTGGCTTTAATCCTGGCCATTATACTCCTTAAGGGAGTGACATCTGAGCCCAATTCATATCGTGGCAATACCTCAAATGCCATTTCCCATTAGAGCATTTTGACCAGGGTTTACCTAACTAGTCTTATTTTGGTTGCTTCTGTATTGATTCATGTAGTTGTTCACTATAGTTAACATAATTCATATAACATGTGTTATTTTGTAGCACTTTATTTAGTGCATTTAATTAGATTAATAACATGTAATCTAGGGTAGGTGGGTAGGTGGGTGGGTTGTATGAGGGGGTAGTTAGGGGGGAGGGTATCTACAGATTTAATGACATTAGTGTCTTGGCTATTGTTATAGAATGTCCATAAATATGTAGCTGTCACTCAATTTATTTTAATTTTGTCGTGTCAGGACAAGGCATTATGGAATTACTTCAAATGCTAAGTTTGTTAAGACATTCTAATTTTACTGTTTTGTTCATAACACCATACCTCTATACCTTTGGTATAATATTAATATGGATATTCACTCAAACAAAGAGACTTATTCTCCTGGAAAAGATGTGTTCTGAAGTGGGAATACATTGCACTTGAGGAAAAGAGGCCTTTTGCATCTTCAAGTGCTTTCATTTAGATGCTAATATGCCAATCATTTTAACTGCAAGTCTTGTCACTGCTATTGTGAACACCGAAAACAAATTTAGTTAGCAAGTTGTATGAAGTGTCACTGTACACACCTATGGGCAGGGTGAATGTAAATTTAGGTAAATAGCGTATTTTTAACACCCAATTATCTTTACTCTCAGGCCTTTCAAACTTACAGCCGATGGTTGGGCTAAGTTAGTTCCATAATGCCTTAATGTTACTGATAGTAGCCATACTGAGGTTGGGGAAAACTGGGTCGTGTTGGCACTGCTGTGCATTGTGGGACTGTTTTATGGGACGAAATAGACACCATCTTGGAAATGTATCCCCTAAAACACCCTTAACACAGTTTCCATTCCCCCCTCAACCTTGGAATGGCTAAGCAAGAATCTGGATTTGATTACCTAGAGTGATTTTCATATGATCGTGAAAGAATAGGCAAACTAATAGTTAGTAGTAGACTCTAAACCAATGATTTTCTTTTGTTCTTTATCAACTATTACAAACTAAATGGTCTATTTTCTTTCACGGTCATGTGAAAATCATTCTATTCTGATTCCTGTATCAACTTTGATGATATTTGCCCCATGTAATACTAATGTCGATTCATAGATAATTAGATTTAAATACTTTTATCAGCTCATTCAAACCCATCAATAAGCTATCCCACAATCTGCAGATAGGGAAACATTACCCTGCTTGCAGAGGTCTTTTTCTGCCCTCAATTTTGGCTTTACATCCTGCTGCTCAGCCATACAAAGGGGAAGAATAACCTCTGCTCACAGGGTAGGGAAACATGGGCATGCCAGCAGCAAACCCCTCCTCTGATCAGACCCATGCAAAACCTATCTTATTAGAAGGCTGTCAGTGATACTCGTTATTTCAAATGAGGTAAATGATCTAAATCTAAATAATTTCATAAAGTCATCGGTACTTTTTATTTTTACCATGGCTAATCAAGGGTTTCATTAAGGATAGGGGATAGGAGAATGCCTCAACTACCATTAACAGTTTAGTTACTTGTAAAATGTTTAGTTAGGTTCAGGTCAAACCTTGAACTTCACATGAGCCGAAACCAATTGAAACAATGGTTCGGCTCATGTAAAGTTTTCCGTCTAGTTCATGACCTTTTCCGAATCCTATCATTTCAAAACTTAATGAGGTAATATTCCATTTCTTGTATTACTCTCTCTGTTGCCATAGAAATAAATTGAATTAAGCTCGCTTTATTTGTGCTTTAGATTTTCAATGTCAATCTTTTGCTCGACGATTGCATGCGACAATATGTTGCGTGAATTGATTTGAGGATTCTAGATAAGTTACCATTTTGTTCTGCCATAAGTAATACCACTTTATTTCTCCGTTGCTATATTGCTATGGTTTTCAATTATTCCCAAGAGAATGAAATAAAAGAGACGGCGGCCATGTTGAATGATATACAAAAAAAGGCTAATGAACAATCTTTTGTTGAATAGCGCAGCGTAACCGTGACGTCATAAAAACGAAGACAAAGGCGAAATTCGGACAAACAAACTTACAAGTTTACTTTCAGCAGATAATTTTCACAGCCGATCGCGGTTGATCTTAGTTTACATGGGTTATTATTGTAACTTTAAGTAAAAATAATAAAATCGGTTCGTATAATCCTCGTAGCGGTTAAACAGAATGCAATGTTTGTCCGAATCTTTAAGCTATTTTTAGAATCAGTGCGCTGCGCTATTCATCCAACATGGCGGATGTGAAAACCATGCCAAAAATATAAATAACAAATATTTGACTGTTGATCATAATAGTTGGTTTGTTACCATTCATAAAGAATATAAATATGTTGGAAGACACAGTAAAAAATGAACATCATCTAACATGGCCACACCTTGTTTATTTAGAAAGGGCAACGGAGTGACAAAGTGATATTGAGTTTGGAAGCTTTTGAGTTTAAAATTATTTTGCTTCTCATTGCGTTACTCCGGCAAAATGTCACGCAATGTTTTTGATATGTCATCTTGGTTGGGTAACGCAAGAAGAGCACATCACAGCCTATAGAATAATGATGCTTGATAGCTTTATGTTAGATTCAAAGGTAATGAATGATTTAGAAATTTGTACGACATTTCGCTTATTGCTATGTATACAAACGCAAAAGGTGTTGTTCATAAGATTCATTAAAAATGCTTCGTAGTCACGTATGTTTTTTTTCGGAATTTTCGATTTACTCGACGAACGAGAACGCTTTTCATATTTTTGCGATCTAGTAGAGGTCCGAGATTTTTACTTCCGTCAGCTTGTCATATTGTAAGTTCAACGAACACCGAAACCCCTAATACTTTGGTTTATTGAATTAGTTTGTATCCGATATTTCATGCAATAAATTAAAAAACAAAAGCAAACAAAAACAAAAATCGAAAAAAGGAGACCTGAGCCAAGTTATCAAATTGACTACAATCAAATCCCATAACCCAAAGTCCTCCATCGCCTCCCTGCTTTATCGTTAGCGCCTGCTCAGCACGCTGAACAAAACCGGAAACTTCTGTGCTCGAGATTGCAGCTGCAAATGCGCGCGCACATTACGTCATTATTATGTCATAATTATCTTCAGTCAGTATAATTCGTGCAGTTTTGACTTCAGCTTTGAAACGAAGTAGTGGAGTTTCTCATGTGAAGCTGATTTTAGTCTGCACTTTTAAAGATAAATTTGCAGGAATTTTTTTCTTTAAGAAACTGAATCTAATTTTCTAGGAGCAGGTATTTCACTAAATAGTTAAAAAGCTATTCGTAGGCTGCCAGACGGATAGCTCTAATGCAAGCTCAGCAAACTTTTTGAAAAATGAAACTAGTAGTTTAAAGTTAAAATTGAGCCTGTTTCTAAAAGTATGAACCCCAATCGCAATGATAAATGACAACTTTGAGTCGTAAATACACGTCCCTATGACAATAATGGCGGATTATGTGCGATGCTTCCGGCTGGCAATGACACGATATTTTTTATGGGAAAACACAACCAACAAAAGGTAATCTATTTTCAAATATCGTTTTTAAATGTTGGTGCTTATGTTCAAGTTTAAAAACGTTTTCAAGAAAAAGTGGCAAACTTGGAGTCAGATACTGTATCTACTGAGATACTTATTGTCGAACCAATGCCTATACATTTTTCAACATCTGATCAGGAAGATCCACGTGTGCACGGGCCTAGGAGCTGCTTCAGGGCCATCATATAGTTGGCCATCATCACGTATCTTGACTATGTAAATTCTTTTGTTCTTGGGAAATTTGTCATTCCACAAAGATGATCAACAAACAACTCACAATAGATGGATCAACTCAGGAGATTATTTCGATAGAAAATTAGCGTACGTGGATTTTTATAACGATTATTCCTGTCATTTTTGAGGCTAGAAGAATGTCCGTTGAACCATGTTCAGTGTGATCCAGGGCCACTTTTTCTTTTACTAACCACTAATAATAGTATGAGATTTGATGCAGTGCATTTATATAATGGGTTAGTGTTACCATAGCAACCAATCAGTTGGTTTTCCATTCAATATCTATTTTGCATGTGTGGTCATCTTAGTACTGTTCTCCTAACCACCACTGTGTGGTAGACTGTTGTGCTGCAGTGTATTTGAATACTGGGTTAGTGTTACCATAGTAACAGGATCCCATATTCCAAGGTCAGTAGATGTACTGTGTGGTCACCCTAAAGCTGTTCTCCTAACCACCACTGTGTGGTAGACTGTTGTGTTGCAGTGCATTTAAATGCTGGATTTGTAGTTGCATATTTTCCGAAGTTATCCTCGTCATGAATGTATGATGCTGCGGGTGGTGTGAATCCACACTTATTAACGGAGTAATCCACGTGTAAATGACACTGATCTTTAATGTGCCACGTTGGTACACGTTGCCCTTTGAACTCGTGTCCTTTAAAGTTCATGTAAGACATTATGGGACACAATGTTGCCCCTTCATTACCGCTATTGATGATATCAAAGTCTGTCTTGTATCCAAGCAAAAAGTCAGGAGTAAGAGAATCTCTGTTTTGGTACTCACACGTAGCTCTGAACATGGTGGCCTTGGTTTGGATGTACTGCATGCTGCTTAGCGACAGACGATAGTCGTCCCAGTTATGGGATTTCTGGTTCCTCGGATAATCCTGATTGAATGCTTTCTGTTTATAAAAAGTGTTCTTTTGTAGAGAGAAAGACTCGATGAGATTCCAGGCCTGGTTTGGACTTTCAAAAGCACAATAGACGGGTACAGAAGTCTTGGTATCACTACGGGTGATAATGTAGGTACCATTTGCTGGCATGGTACCTGGTGCAGCTCCTTTCAACACATCAATGCAGGAACCGACCTCTCTCTTTTCACAGACTTTTCCTTTGTAAGTGGCTGGGCACTTGCAGCTGAACTTGACTTTTGCGTTCTCACAATTTTCTACACAGGTTCCTCCGTTTATACAAGGCTGACTTTTACAGCAACCATTATAGCATGCATCCATGTGGGATTTCTTAAATAAAAAGTTGAAAATTCATTTTAGTCCTACAATAATCATGTATAACATCAAAATCATCAAAACTTACCCCTTTATAGAATGTCTGTTGTAGATCATAGTACACGTATCCTGTCTCATCAACAAAGTCTGCTGCCTTGGAAGTCTTGTCCTCATCCAGCAACTCACACCTGACATCTTTCATCTGGAACGCCTTACAACGACAGTCATTGATACAGGACGAGAAGCACGTGCGTGGAACATCAGTGGTAATGTTCTTGTAGGAGTATCCTCTGAGATGTTTTCCCTTGATGACTTGGTTGTTCTTTGGGAAAGATCCCGAATAGCAGGTTCCTTGACATTGGAACTCACTGATCACGTGAGTGACACATGATAACAGCGTGATGATCACGTGTGACAGCATGGTTCTTTTCCCCCTTGCTGTAAATTCGAAAAAGATAATAAAGTGATTTATTTGGCCCGTGAAACAAAGTTTTAAAATTAGTGAGTAACATGCAAAGAAAAACAAAAGAAAACGATGGAATCAGTGCCTACTGCTTTGTATTACGTTTAGTATTCTTTCGGGCGCCAAGTAAAACCATTATATTAGAACAAAAAATTTAGTTATTATTATTATTGTTATTACTATGAATACTAATATTAAAGACAGGAGTTTTATGTTATCGCTGAAACCATTAAAAAAGTAAGCAAATTTCATATCATAACGTCTTCTTCTTATTTAGATTTGTTTAATATGACCTTTTTTATTTGCGTTCAGAAAAACTCAACCTGACAAACTAACGATAACATGTGCTCTGGGCCCTGGGTAATAGCGCGCTAATTACACAAGAGGTGCTATGCCCTTCGTAAGACGTGAATATCTTTGGAGTTCCAGATCCTGGAATGCTGAGGTTCCTTGAGGAAGGTTGATTCAAGTGGCCTTCACGACTGATGGACTTTCAGACCGAGATTCATAACCAGCTGTCCCACTAGGCACTTTAAACATGGTAGGCTTAGAAGGTGTGGGTGCGGGTAATAAAGTTTTATCGTTCTTGACAATTCGATCAGATTTTAGGAACTGTGTAAAGTCAGTCGAAGTGAGCTGACTAGGACACGTGGCAGCCCTAATCGAGCGAACACGTCTTGGAGTGCATCGATCGTGGCGAGTGAAGTTGTGGTGCGCAATGGTATGAAATCCGGCCACTTGGAGTGTGCGTCAAGGACTATTAGGAGATACAAGTTGTCGACTGGGCCGGCGAGGCCGATGTGGACTTTTTTCCAAGGCCCACTAGGGAGGGCCGAAGGGTGCTGTTGTGATGGCGGTGGATTGCGTGTTGTGTTAAAGAAGCACAACTTGGTGCCAAGCTCTCATGTTTTTGTCCATGCCAGGCCATCCAGCGTAATTTCTAGCAATTTCCTTTATCTTGACAACCCCTAGGTGACCATTATGCAACGTTTCGAGGATTTGGTATTGTAGTGCATTGGGTATCACGACTCGGTGGTCACGCATAGTTCACTTGAACAAAGACGGTAGGGCTTGAGGCTTGGGTCATCTATCGCTTTGGGAAAGCCACTGAGTACCATTTTGTAGACTTCTCTGAGGACTGGATCTTCCAATGTTTCATGCTTGACTATTTATGCGGCAGCGGATCCAGTTGGTTCAATGGTAGACGTCTGCAAAATCAACCGTGCCTTACTGGATGGGGCCTGATCGTGGTAGTCGAGATAGGGCATCTGCTTTAGGGTAATCCTATAATGGTTGGTATTGGACATCGTATGGGAGTACGCGGCAAGCTTCGTTGCCCATCTCTGCATGCGCGCGCGCATGGCGGCAATCGGTTGAATGCCCATCTTGGGACTTAGTATGACCATCAGTTGGTCGGAGATCAGTTCCCTAGCGTGAATCGTCGGCCGTTAATGTATAGATGAAACTTTGTCATTCCAAATACAATGGACAACGTTTTCTTGTCTATCTGTGCTTAGTCCCTTTCTCTCTTGTTGAGAAAGCGTAAAGCGAACACTATGGGTTTTTCACCAACATCTGGAAGTTTGTGTCAGAGGACTGCTCAATGCAAGGCCATAAGACGAAGCACCACAATCCAGAACCAAATTAAAAGAAGTTCTGAGTCCTAGGGGACTAATACATCCTCGGCTGTTATCATAGATTTGACTTTTTCAAAGGACTCTTGACATTTCTCTGACCATTCCACTTATTTTCGGAACAATTCGTAAAGTGGGTGCAGGATTTCAATTAGATTTGGGAGGAACTTCTAGTAGTATTTTACAAGTCCCAGGAAGTAACGCAACTGTGAGGCATCCTTTGGTGGTGGAGCTGCCTTGATAGCCTCACCTTTGTCTGTGAGAGGGTGGATTCCCTCACTGTCGACTAGTTGATCCAGGAACTTAAGTGAACTCTTCCTGACTGCACATTTCTGTGGTTGTACGGTGACACCATATTCTTGTAGTTGCTGTAGGACTAGGTTTCTATGTTTTCCAGGTGTTCCTCTCGATCCTTTCCAGTCACGGGAATATAATCTTCGTAGCACAGCACGTTCCGTAGACCTAGAAAGACTTGGTCCATGGATTGCTAAAAATGGCGGCAGCAGATGCAATCCGGAAAGGGGGCGGTTATATGTGTACAAGCCCTTATGAGTGGTAAGCGTGGTGTATTTTTCGACACCTCATGCAGTAGGATTTTGGATTACGCCTTCGAGAGATCTAGATTTGAGAAAAGGTACCACCATTGATTTTTTCTTGTAGGTTATCCAAAGAGGGTAGGGGGTATGTGTCAACTACCAACTCAGGGTTGAGAGTAACCTTGGAATCACCGCACAACATGATGGTGCCTTTGGGTGATATCGTGTACGTGCGCCGCTTTACATGGGTACTTATGAGGGGTAGGTGCTGGAGCGTTTCCTTGTATATTGATAGGGACCATGATGACAGAGACTGCTGATCCAGTGTCAAGTTCCATGTTCACTCGCTTACCATCAATGTTGACAGCTACCATTATAAGTGTGGTAGTTGGGTTCTCACGCTGGAAGATGTGAAGAAGAGGAATGTCTTCTTCCACCCCGTTTTCGGTTTGTTGCTCGTCGGTGACATTGTTTATGCAATTGGTTGGATGAGAATTGTTGAGAATCGTGTGCAGCATTCCTTTGACTTGCGGCATATGGAGACCATATGCCCTCTTGTTGCATCTATGACAAGACGATGAAAAACTTTCAGTTTTTGCGGGGATGTCCTGTTTTCCACAACTTTGGCATATCTTGGAGTGGTCGATTTTGAAAACCTGTACGGTGGTGGTGAGGGGTTCCCAGTTGGTTTATGGCTCTCTTGAAGCTCACTGGCATCTCTTGCAGCTTGTTCCATTGTTTGCGCAATAGACATTGCTTTTCAAATTTGAGGTCTCGTTCGCACAGCAGCTCAGCTAGTTTCCGCGGAGTTCTGATCTGATTTGATTTCTGTTCCACACATAAGAACTGATCTCTCAAAGCTTGGGATAACAAAGATCCAAAAATCAGTCTTTGGTCATTTGTTTGAGAGAAGCTATGAAGTTATTGATGGATTCGCTGGCTTTTTAGGATCGTCGATAGAAATGGAATCGTCCTACAATTTCAATGAGCCGTGGTGATAGTTGATTTTCTAGCAACTCCATTATTTCTTTGTAAGACTTGTCTTTGAGCATGACTGGAGCTGTCAAACCACGAAGCAAATTAAGAGTGCCGCCTTTTTCTTCACTGCTTCTAAGGAGTCATCAAACGGCTAAATAATTCCTATCGTCTCTGGAGCGGCTATTACGAATTTACCTTTGCTTGGTGGAAAGACGTAGTTTAAAGTTTAAGGCAGGTTGCTAGTATTGATCCTCGTCACTAGTTGTTAGATATGACCATTTCATTTGCGATCACAAAAACTCAGCTTTACTAAGTAACGATAACATATGCTCTTGACACTGACTGAATACGAGGACAGAATGGTGAAGAACAATGAGAATTTGAACTAATTTTACTCTCTGATCTTAAACTCCAAGCACATTTTTAAAAAGTTTGTGACTATTTCGTCTTTTTGATGTTGAAATACAAATTAAAAATATAACAAAACGGATCTTACTCTTCAAATTAAGTTTAAAAAAAGGCGCTGCAATGGTAAAATCAATTAAACCATTTTTGAAAACAACCTTAACTTTTTTTGTTTTTTTTAACTATTTGTTTTGCTTGATTGTCATGGTCAACCGCCAGAGATCTATTGTGAAAGGCAGCAATGCAAAGTGAATGACCTATTTATAAACTGCACGAAAAAAATATCAGTGAGAAACACTTCAAAACCGTGAAAGCTTTGACAAGACTAGAAGAGAACCAAAAAAAATGTTTTGCAAGTGAAAATTCATATGACAGCTAGCATTTAAGCTAAAATATATTTTTGTCTGCCAATAAATGTTTCTTCACATACTTATGGCAAATTCCGTCACGTGATGTACGTCTTGTAGACCAAGATAATAACAAAAATTACTTATGATTTCGAAATCTATGCTATAAGCTTAATTCCTTGATATCTTTTAGAGAACTATGAAACGACTTAGTGTAGCAAAGTTCAGATCGTTTCACCGTTTTCTTTGAGTGCAAATTTGATTTGGCTTTGCGCGATAGTCCGACCTTCTGCTATAATTTCGTGTCAGAAAAACCATAGAAATCATTAAATATTCGCCAAATTAATCAAACATCTTTAGTACATGTTTATAAATGCGATTGATATATGTTTAAAGTCAGTAAGAAAAATTGTTGTCATAAAACAGTTTATTGAAATTTTTGCCGCCATTTTGGTTGACAGAGAGAATTCTCCATATAAATTTAGTTTAAAAACGAAAAAATTTCGTTCGCCCATAGCTCTTTTCAGAAATGCTCAAATACTATTTTTGTTGCGCAAATTCGTATCATTGGAAACTCTACATGGTCATAAGGATTGTTTTCTTTTTATTGGCATCGAAAAACTCTGGAGTAGCATTAAACGACACCTGATTCAAAACGATCTATAGGTAAGATCGGGAACGTCACAAATAAAGGAGCGGTTTCTTTTTAAAAAACCGTTCGGAAGACAGATATCTAAGGTTAAGAAAAAGCAGAATCTTCTTTATTCCGTATCCCATACATTATGGAGATAGCTACAGGTGATGGTATTTAAAAAATATAACTTTATCATAGACCACGCTTTTTTCCAAAATATAAAGACAGTCATAATGCAGTTGTTTATCTTAAATTCAATATTGTTTTAGCATCTTTTCAATTTCCAGCGCAAAATAACAAGTAGTTCGTTAATTAGTAGCATTAACCTGAAATAAAGACCCAGACATTACTTTCAAAAAAAAATTTCTTGACTTTACTGTTGATATTCAAATTAAAAGATAGAGAATCGTTTGAAGTTACAAATTCGATTTGAACGATAAAAGTCAGCCATTTTGCTTAACCGTCGTTCAGGCAAACGTCATGTATGAAAACTAGAACTTTTGAAAGAAATCTTGATACCGAAGAATTTCATTAACAGTAGATCAGTTATATATCAAAATGCGCGATATTTACTGACTGGCCTTCAGCATTAATCCGATCACCGAGGGTCTGTATTTGAGACATGTAATATATTTTATCCATGCATGTAATAGATACCGCGCTAGCTAACGGGACAGCGCAGTCAGTGAACAAGAGTATTCTAAACACGAGATAGATATACTCCGTATCTCTAAGCGACCTTGTAATCAGTTCTGTTTAACATCTAGTTATTAACGAAATACCATTTTAGTGGATTTTAATCCAATTCATAAGCGATTCTTACCAAGGGTGTTATCTTCACATGTGAAAATATAACTTTAGTAATAGAGAAAAATATATTTATCGATGATTATTACACCAATTTCTATAATAAACAGATTTTTTCTTTCGCGTTATAAGGTCTTCCTTTTTTTTTTTTTTCTTTCTTTTTTTCTTTACCAATGATGAAAACTCAAATGACGAGGGTTCGCAATCGCAGTCAATCAGTTATTTTCTATGTGTTGTTTACATGAAGAACTGGTACTGATCGCTAGAAGAATGTGGGGAACTCTTAAGACTTCCAAGAAGACTCTCGGCATATACGAAACACTAATTTGTACACACACATTGAGGGTAATGATTTTCGTTTACCTATTAATAGCGGTCAAAAAAATATGCATAGTTCAAATATCCCAATTCTTGATTTTATAGGCAATTTTCTCCTAATTTTCTTCCTTCCTTCTTAAGTCATATTCTTTTCAACACAAATACTAGTTACCTACCTTGTCAATCGGGGAAGAGTTTCTAGAATGGATATACTGTATGACCGAGTCTAATGGTCGTTCCAAATTTTCAAAGATAGATTTACTTGTGAGGTCTGCCTCAGAGGACTCCGAGGTTCTCACTCACAAGCAGGTTATGACTTATTGGGATCTCAATTTACTGTGCGTAGATTAGGGTATAAACACACTTGAACACAGCCAGGCGAAGAATCCTCGAACGTTGACACTGAATATAAGGTCAGATTAAAGCCTCGTCAGATATTAAACTGGGGACATCGAGTAGGCGTGATATCTGTTTCCCATATGACAGGTGTATTTATAACCGACTTGGTTGTTAGAACAGCATGCCCCAAAACAACACTCTTTTCTCATCACCCAGTATGGTTTTAATAAAACAAAACATTCGCAGTTTCCCAAATTAACAATATTTGACATTTGTTTGCATTAAACACTTCAACAAATGCTGTCAACAAAATTCCATCTACCGCTACACTTTTCCTCAATGCACCGGCTTTATTTTATTTTAAGAGTTCTTATCAATAAACCATTTTCGAATTAGTCAAACTAGTACCACTGTGTTACTTGAGCAAAGACTACTTTACACGGGGTTAGCCTTGTATGGCAGTGTCCAAATATTCACAAATACCAACGGTAAAGTAAAGAATGCACAACAACAATGCAAACACTTTGAAATTCCATTTATTATTATAGGCTTGGAATTTGTTGATGTTATTATTAAAGACGCCAGCACGAATACAGGGACAGAATGGTGAAGAACAATAAGAATTTGAACTAATTTTACTCTGCATCTGAATTGATAGCTCTGACATCTTTGGTTTACAAACAATTTTCAAACAGGTGTTTATCCTCGTTATATGATGCATTTGTGGCTATTTTTACGGATTTATTTATTATTATTACTGTGAATACTAATATTAAAGATAGGAGTTTCACGTTATCTCAAACCTAAAAAGTAGTCTTTTCTCAATGTGGATCATTATTTAGAATGAGTAGATCTTAAACTCGGTGCACATTTTAAACGGTTTGTGACTATTTCGTCTTTTTGATGTCGAAATAAAAATATATAACAAAACGGAGCTAACCCTTCAAAATAATATAAAAATGTCGCTGCAATCGTAAATTAAACCAATTAAACCTTTTCTTGAAAAACACCTTAATTTTGTGAATAGCGTACGATGTGGGCGTACTGTGACATTATTTGTTTTGCTCGATTGTCATGGTCAACTGGCAGACATAGGAGATCTATTGCGAAATGCAGCAATGCAAAGTGAATGACCTATTTATAAACTGCACGAACGAAAAAAATATAAGCGAGAAACATTTCAAAACCGCAAAAGCTTTATAGAAAAGAACCAACAATTTTGTTATTGAGTGAAAATTCATATATTGACAGCGAGCATTTAATATTTTTTGTCTATGGAAGATCTCGTCGCGTGATGTACGTCTTGTAGACCAAGTTAATAACAAAAATTAATTATGAAATCAAATTCAATGCTATAAACTTGATTCCTTGATATCTTTTAGAGAACTATGAAACGACTTAGTATAGGAAAGTTCAGATCGTTTCGCCGTTTTCATTGAGTGCAAATTTGATTTGGCTTCGCGCGATAGTCCGACTTTCTGCTATAATTTCGTGTACCATAGAAATTAATGAATATTTGCCAAATTAATCAAACATCTTTAGTGCATGTTGTAAATTCGAATGATATATATTTAAAGTCATTAAGATAGATTGTTGTCATAAAACAATGTCTTGAAATTTTTGCCGCCATTTTGGTTAACAGAGCGAATTCTCCGATAGATTTAGTCTAAAAAACGATTAAAAAAATCGTTCGCCCTTAGCTCTTTTAAGAAATGCTCAAATACATTTTTTGTTTGCCTAGGTTTGTATTATTGGAAACTCTACATGGTCATAAGGATTCCACCTTGTTTTCTTTTTATTGGCACCGAAAAACGGCTCTGGAGTAGCACTAGTAAATGACTCAAATTTTTATATAGCATCACCTGTAACTATCTCCATAATGTATGGAGTAGCACTGGAGTAGCAATAGTAAACGACTCAAATTTTTATATACCATCACCTGTAGCTATCTCCATAATGTATGGGATATGGTATAAAGAGGATTCTGCTTTTTTTCTACTCCTAGATATCTGTCTTCCGAACGGTTTTTTAAAATGAAACCGCTCCTATGTTACCTATAGATCGTTTTCAATCACGTGTCGTTGATGTGAAGAAACATTTATTGGCAGACAAAAAATATATTCTAGCTTAAATGCTCGCTGTCATATGCATTTTCACTCAATAACAAAATTTTTGGAAATTTTTTTCGTGCACTTTATAAATATAGGGTATGACTATTATTGCATATTATATTCGTATTCATGCTGGCGCGCGGCTTTAATTATAACATCCACAATTTCCAAGTCTATGATACTGAATGGGATTTCAAAGTGTTTGTATTGATAAAGGTGTGCATTCTTTACTTTACCGTTGGTATTTGTGAATATTTGGACACTGATACAAGGCTTACCCTGTGTAAATGACTCTGTGATCAAGAAACACAGTGGTACTAGTTTGACTAATTCGAAAATGGTTTATTGATAAGAACTTTTAAATAAAATAAAGATGTATTGATGAAATGTGTAGCGTTAGATGGAATTTTGTTGACAGCATTTGTTGAAGTGTTTAATGCAAACAAATGTCAAATATTGTTAATTGGGAAACTGCGAATGTTTTGTTCTGGGTGATAAGAAAAGAGTGTTGTTTTGGGGCATGCTGTTCTAACAAACAAGTCGGTTATAAATACACCTGTCATATGAGAAACAGATATCACGCCTACTCGTCCCAAGCTTGATATCTGACGCAGCTTTAATTTGACCCTATATTCAGTGTCAACTTTCGAGGACTCTTTGCTTGGCTAAGTACTTAAGTTTAGTCCCCAATCAGGGACTGTGCAATAATCATCGGGAGGGGGTGGGAGGTTCTAAAATTAATGGGGGGGGGGGGGGGGGGGATCAAAAGTTAAATTGGAGTATAGGGTAGGGGGAGTTAGAAGCTAATTGCTTAAATATGGAGAGGGGGGTCTTAAGTCAATATGGGATTTTGTTCACTATAAAATTAAAAAGATGCATATAAACGTACTATTTAAAATAAACATTGTTATATTTTTTACTGTATAAAGAACACAACTTTTCACTGGTGCAACCTCAAAACCATATGTGTTGAAATATAATGTATAAACTGAGTATCCTTTGTATAAGAACAGTACAAAAAAACAACTTTCTATACTGTATATAAGACAACTGACTATGTCATGTCTTTTTTGTTTTGCTTTGTAATAATTCTTCCAGCTTTATGTTGATGATATTTAGTGCTATGTCAAGGATAATTAAAACAGAAGTTCTGAACAAGCTCCCTCTTTTCCCCAACAAAACATTTCGAAGAAAGAAGATCCCTCAGGCAGGATTTGTCAGTTTGAGATGTAAATATTAGTAGAGTGTCCTCATCAATATTGTCAAGTTGTCGGATGCCATATATCTCAGGGCTGTAATTTTTGCTGAAGGATTTCCTCCTAAGGAATTAAATATAAGACATGTCCTTTTTTTCCTATGTTCTGTTGCCGAGGATTTGCCGGTTTTTCAGCTTTTTTCTTTTTTTTTTTTTTTTTCTTTTCTCCGCTCCGTGAAATTGATGACTTCTGTTTCGATCCAATCATATAGGTAGCATAGTAATTTTCCTTTGCTTTATCCATGTCATCCAACGAATCTCTAATTTTTCTTTCAATACCAGTAGTAATAAAGTGCAGAAACACTGAGTTGAATTTCTTGGAGTTTCCCACTTCTTTTTGAAAACAAGCTATCATCATGATCTTTGTTTTTATTTGTTCACACTTTTGTAGTATTTCAGTGGTCTCATTTTTGCATCTCACAATATTTGCATTGTCGTGTATCATGATGTATTGGGGGGGTGGGGGTGATAGTTATTTCATTTCAAAAGGGGGAGGAGTGAGAAGTTATTTTACGTTTAGCACAGGGGGGTTAGCTTCAATTTAAGCCCAATTTGGAGAATTTTAGAACCCCCCCCCCCCCCTCCCAATAATTATTGCACAGTCCCTAAGTCATAACCTGGTTTTGGGTGTGAACCTACAGGAGTCCTCTGAGGCAGACCTCACAAGTAAATCTATCTGTGAAGATTTGGAACGTCAATTACAGACTCCGTCATACTGCAGTATTTTCATTCTAGAAGCTCTTTCCATTGATAAGGTAGGTAACTAGTATCTGTGTTGAAAAGAATTTGACTTAAAGAAAGGAAGAAAATTAAGAGAAAATTACCAATTCAATTAAAAATTGGCACGTTTGAACTATGCATATTTTTTTGACTGCTATTAATAGGTAGGCGAAAATCATTACCCTCAATGTGTACAAATTAGTGTTTCGTATATGCCGGGAGTCTTCTTGGAAGTCCTAAGAGTTCCCCGGCACATTCTTCTAGATCAGTACCAGATATTCATGTAAACAACACATAGAAAATAACTGATTGACTGCAAAGAGATTGCGGACCCTCGTCGTTTGAGTTTTCATCACTGGTAAAGAAAAAAAGACAGAAGAGCGAACAACACGAAAGAAAACAAATTCTGTTTATAATAGATATTGGTGTAAAAATCATCGCTAATCATCTGCCCTCACCTTAGGCTTTACTCAGCCATACAAAGGGGAAGAATAACCTCTGCTCACAGGGTAGGGAAACATGGGCATGCCAGCAGCAAACCCCTCCTCTGATCAGACCCATGCAAAACCTATCTTATTGGAAGGCTTTACATCCTGCCGCTCAGCCATACAAAGGGGAAGAATAACCTCTGCTCACAGGAGAGGGAAACATGGGCATGCCAGCAGCAAACCCCTCCTCTGATCCGACCCATGCAAAACCTATCTTATTGGAAGGCTTTACATCCTGCTGCTCAGCCATACAGGGGGGAAGAATAACGGCTCTGCTCACAGGTTAGGGAAACATGGGCATGCCAGCAGCAAACCCCTCCTCTGATCAGACCCATGCAAAACATATCTTATTGGAAGGCTGTCATTTTGATACTCGTTATTTCAAATGAGGTAAATGATCTAAATTTAAATAATTTCATAAAGTCATCGGTACTTTTTATTTTTACCATGGGTAATCAAGGGTTTCATTAAGGATAGGGGATAGGAGAATGCCTAAACTACCATTAACAGTTTAGTAATTCGTAAAATGTTCACCTAGGTTCAGGCCAAATCTTGAACTTCACATGAGCCAAACCTAATTGAAACAATGAATATCAAGGCGGTCTTCTTTGATGTCGTTAGGTTCGGCTCATGTAAAGTTCTCCGTCTAGTTCATGACCTTTTCCGAATCCTATCATTTCAACCGCATTTCAAAACTTAATGAAATAATCCATGGGCAATATTCCATTTCTTTTAGTATTCAGTGTTTGTGTTGGTATTGCTATTACTGTTGCCATTGAAATAAATTAAATTAAGCTCGCTTTATTTTGTGCTTTAGATTTTAAAATCAATGTTTTGCTCGACGATTGCATGCGATAATATGTTGCATGAATTTATTTGAGTATTCTAGATAAGGTATCACTTAATGCTACTTTATTTCTCCGTTGCTATATTGCGGCTATGATTTTCAATCATTCCTAAGAGAATGAAATAAAAGAGACGACGGCCATGTTGGATGATATAACAAAAGAGACTAATGACAAATCTTTCGTTAAATTCATCCAACATGGCGGCTGTGAAAACCATGCCAAAAATATAAATGACAGTTACTTGACTGTTGATCATAATAGTTGGTTTGTTACCATTCATAAAGAATATAAATATGTGGGAAGACACAGGAAAAAATGAATATCGTCTAACATGGCCACACCTTGTTTATTTAGAAAGGGCAACGGAGTGACAAAGTGATATTGAGTTTGCAAGCCTTTGAGTTTAAAATTATTTTGCTTCTCATTGCGTTACCCCGGCAAAATGTCACGCAATCTCTTGATATGTCCTTTTGATTGGGTAACGCAAGAAGAGCACATCACAGCCTATAGAATAATAATGCTTGATAGCTTTATGTTAAATTCAAAGGTAATGAATGATTTAGAAATTTGTACGACATTTCGCTTATTGCTATGTATACAAACGCAAAAGGTGTTGTTCATAAGATTCATTAAAAATGCTTCGTAGTCACGTGTGTTCTCCGTAATTTTCGATTTACTCGACGAACGAGAACGCTTTTCATATTTTTGCGATCTAGTAGAGGTCCGAGATTTTTACTTTCGTCAGCTTGTCAAATTATAAGTTTAACGAACACCGAAACCCCTAATACTTTGGTTTAACGAATTATTTATTTCCATGTTTTGTATCCGATATTTCATGCAACAATTTTGAAAAAAGGAAAGAAAAAAGAAAAAAGGTGGCCTGGGCCAAGTTATCGAATTAACCACAAATAAATAATGTACCCATAGTCCTCCAGCGCCTCCCTGCTTTATCGTTAGCGCCTGCTCAGCACGCTGAACAAAACCGGAAAACTCTCTGGGCTCGGGATTGCTACAAATGCGCGCGCACATTACGTCATTATTATGTCATAATTATCTTCAGTCAGTATAATTCGTTCAGTTTTGACTTCAGCTTTGAAACGAAGTAGTGGAGTTTCTCATGTGAAGCTGATTTGAGTCTGCACTTTTAAAGATAAATTTGCAGGAAAGTTTTTCTTTAAGAAACTGAATCTAATTTTCTAGGAGCAGGTATTTCACTAAATAGTTAAAAAGCCATTCGTAGGCTTTCAGACGGATATCTCTAATGCAAGCTCAATAAGCTGTTTGAAGAATGAAACAAGTAGTAAAATTAAAAATTCAGCCTGTTTCTAAAAGTGTGAACCCCAATTACTGATGTTGATTGACAACTTTGAGCCGTAACTACATGTCCCTATGACAATAATGGCGGATTCTGTGCGATGCTTCCGGCTGGCAATGACACGAGATTTTTTATGGAAAACACAACCAGCAAAAGGTAATCTATTTTCAAATATCGTTTTTAAGTGTTGGTGCTTTCGTTCAAGTTTTATAACTTTTTCAAGAAAAAGTGGCAGACTTGGAGTCATAAATCTCGACTGAAATACTAATTGTCGAACCAATGCCTATACATTTTTCAAGATCATCTGATCACGAAGATCCAAGTGTGCACGGGCCTAGGAGCGGTTTCAGGGCCATCATATAGTTGGCCATCATCACGCATCTTGACAATGTTAATTTTTTTGTATTTGGGAAATTTGTCAATATGGCAGCATTGTATATCATTCCACAAAAATGATGACCAACAAACAATTCACAATAGATGAATCAACTCAGGAGCTGATTTTGATGATAAAAAAGTGCTTTAAAAAATTAGCGTAGGTGGATTTTTCTAATGATTAGGAGAATGTTTGTCCCAACCGTCAGTATGATCCAGGCCATTTATTGAGTGCATTTATATAATGGTTAGTGCTACCATAGTAACGAATCAGTTGATTTTCCAGAAGTCTTTCGTATTCCAAGGTCAGTAGATGTGCTGTGTGGTCACCCTATAGCTGTTCTCCTAACCACCACTGTGTGGTAGACTGTTGTGTTGCAGTGCATTTGAATACTGGGTTAGTGTTACCATAGTAACAAGTTCCCATATCCCAAGGTCATTTGATGTGCTGTGTGGTCACCCTATAGCTGTTCTCCTAACCACCACTGTGTGGTAGACTGCCGTGTTGCAGTGCATTTGAATTTTGGATTTGTAGTTCCATATTTTCCGAAGTTATCTTCGTCATGAATGTATGATGCTGCAGGTGGCGTGAATCCACACAAACACAATGAGATATCCACGTGTAAATGGCACTCATCTCTTAACTGCCATATTGTTACTTGTTGCCATTGGAACTCATATCCTTTGAAGTTCACGTAAGACATTTTTGGACAGTATCCATTTTGTTCCCCACTATTGATGATATCAAAGTCTTTCTTGTATCCAAGCAAAAGATCAGGAGTAAGAGAATCTCTGTTTTGGTACTCACATGTAGCTCTGAACATGGTGGCCTTGGTTTGGATGTACTGCATGCTGCTTAGTGACAAACGATAGTCGTTCCAGTTATGGGATTTCTGGTTCCTCGGATGATCCTGATGGAAGACTTTCGTCTTATACAAAATATCGTTCTTTTGTAGAGAGAAAGATTCGATGAGAGTCCAGGCCTGGTTTGGACTTTCAAAAGCACAATAGACGGGTACAGTAGTCTTGGTATCACTACGGGTGATAATGTAGGTACCATTTGCTGGCATGGTACCTGGTGCAGATCCTTTCAACACATCAATGCAGGAACTGAACTCTCTCTTTTCACAGACGTTTCCTTTGTAAGTGACTGGGCACTTGCAGCTGAACTTGACTTTTGGTTTCTCACAGTGTTCTACACAGGTTCCTCCGTTCATACAAGACTGACTCTTTCTACAGCATCCATTATAGCACACACCCGCAGGATGAACCATGTGGGATTTCTTAAGTAAAAAGTTGAAAATTCATTTTAGTCTTACAATAATCATGTATAACAGTAAAAGCATCAAAACTCACCCCTTTATAGAATGTCTGTTGTAGATCATAGTACACGTATCCTGTCTCATCTACAAAGTCTTCTGCCTTGGAAGTCTTGTCCTCATCCAGCAACTCACACCTGACATCTTTCATCTGGAACGCCTTACAACGACAGTCATTGACACAGGACGAGAAGCACGTGCATGGAACCTTAATGGTAATGTTCTTGTAGGAGTATCCTCTGAGATGTTTTCCCTTGATGACTTGCTTGTTCTTTGGGAAAGATCCCGAATAGCAGGTACCTTGACATTGGAACTCACTGATCACGTGAGTGACGCATGATAACAGCGTGACGATCACATGTGGCAGCATGGTTCTTTTTCCCTTGCTGTAAAACCGAAAAAGATAATAGAGTAATTTATTTGGCCCTTTAAACAATTCACCATATTCCATACATCGGTTCACTGGTCAAACACAAAGCATTCAGTCGAGGTTGCAAGATTCAAATTTGAATAATCCTTTGAAAGTACCTTGGCGCCTCGCTTGAGCGCTTTGTGTTTGACCAGTGAACCGATGTTTAGAAAATGGTGAATGCAAAGAAAAACAAAAGAAAACAATGGAATAGTGTCTACTGCTATGTATTACGCTTACTATTCTTTTATGGGCCAAGTAAAACCACTATATTATGACAAAAATATATAATCATTATTATGATTATGACTGTGAATACTAACATTAAAGATAATAGTTTGACTTATCGCTGAAACCGTAAAAAGGAAATATTTTAATATCATAACGTCTTTTCTCAATGTGGATTTGATTATTTATATTTGTTAGATATGACCTTTTTATTTGCGATCAGAAAAACTCAACCTGACAAACTAGCGATAACATGTGCTCCGGGCCCTGGGTAAATGTGCGCTAATTACAAAAGAGGTGCTATGCCTTCGTAAGACGTGAATATCTTTGGAGCTCCAGCTGCTGGAGTGCTGAGGTCCTTGAGGGAGGTTGATTCAAGTGGCCTTCACGATTGATGGACTTTCAGACTGAGATTCATAACCAGCTGTCCCATTAGGCACTTTAAAGATGGTAGGCTTGGAAGGTGTGGGTGCGGGTAATAAAGTTTTATCGTTCTTCACAATTCCATCAGATGACGACGCACTGATCGATTGGTCAGGGTACTTGTGTGGCTGCACTGCAATGCATTGCATTTCCTATTTGCGAGGTAATTACGCAGCCTTGGATGTCTTTCATTGAAATCGAAATTTTGGAGATTCCCGAATTTTTTAGGACAAAAATAAATCAAAAGTATAAACAGACTTGAAAACTGGTTAAGGTGAGCAAAAAATAAGCTTACTACGTACGTCTTTTACATAACGATGTTTGGTTTTCCATAGTAATTTTGATGTTTTTATATTAATGTATTTTTACCGCAATGAAAATAAAAAACAAATGCTTTGGTAGCATTAGAGAGAAAATTGGCTGCATATCATTAACCAACTAAACTTGAGAAATGCCGAGGCCCTGAACGTTAAAACCAAATGAGCCACAGTTAAAAAATAGTTTTCTTATCCTAATTCTTCATTAAAATATTTTTATTCCTTTCATGTAAGCCTTAACTACTTTTCAAGAAGCTTGAAAACTTAAGCTTACTAGTTTTTGAGATTCGATTTTACCAGTTTTCATCTGTTTTCATGTGTGAGAAAGATACGGAAATCACGAACGACCAACTTTTTCGAAAAACAAAGTTTACATTCAATTAAACTTGACAAGAACAACTGGGACAAAATAGAAAATAATGCCGCAAAATAAAATGCAAAATACAAAATGACGAATTTCTTTGTCAGTAAATTGGCATTTGTAAATGTTTTTGAATTTTCTTTTAGCTTTTTAAAGTGAAAGACAAGGTCTTTATACAATATCACATAGTTGGTGTAATTTTACATTTCATTCAATATTTAAATAAATTATCTCTAGAAACATATAAAATTATTTTGTGAAAGTCTTCAGCTTTGTTTTACCGATGGGACCCGTGACAGGAGGCAAACAAAGCTGCATTTTTCTTGAACGAAAAACATACGATAGTTTGTTAAAAACAACCAAGTTGTTAAAGATTTACAAAGTTAGATAAAGAACGAATATTTGTTCTTCGTGTTATGTTTCATCCAGCATTAAAATAAATCAAGCTTATCTATAGAAATATTAAAAGTTTTGAGAAAGTCTTTGATTTGTCGATTCGTCGAAAAAAATGCTTGTCATGAAAAATAAAATTTTTGTTGCTAAAAAACACACCTGAATCCTTGAAGAACACTTCTTAATCCAACTTTGAGTACATGGAAATTGTTTTTATTTGTTGCTGGTCTATAATTGTCCTAAAGCAATTTTTTATGTGCATTTGAGAGCCGTATTTGTGAGTAGGTTTGCTTTGACATCAAGTGAGATCCCTGTGTTGTGTACACGGACGGACGGACGGAAGTGACGTCAGCCAAGCCATGTAAAATAAAATCGATGGCTTACCATTTTTTCTTAAGTATGGTGCTCCGCTAATAATAGATCCGTAATAACAAATGCATTAGATAACGAGGATAAACACCTGTTTAAAAAATTGCTTCAGGAACCAGATCATGTCAGAGCTATCAATTCAGCTGCGGAGTAAAATTAGTTCAAATTCTCATTGTTCTTCACCATTCTGTCCCTGTATTTGTGCTGGCTCTTAATTATAACATCCACAAGTTCCATGTCTATAATACTAAATGATTTACATTCTTTATATCTAAGGATAGATGGCAACTAAGGACTCCAAAACTATTCATCTCTTATGAATGGGATTTTTAGTTTTACATTTTTCGCAAACAAAATATAACAAAACATAGCTCACTGTTCAAAATAAGTTAAACTTATCAAACTTTTTTGAAATTTGAAAGCAACCTTAACTTTGTGAATAGCGTACGATGTGGGCGAACGATGACGTTATTTGTTTTGCTCGATTGCTATTGTCAGCCAGCCAGAGATTGATTGTGAAACGCAAGAAGCAAAGAAATTTAAAACTATTTATAAACTGCACGAAAAATAGTATAAATGAGAAAATTTTCAATAACGTTTTTTTTTTCAAATTCTCTAAATTTTGACAAAGCAGCGACAACGGGACGAAAACGTAACTGGAAAAGATTGTATTTTTACCTTGTGTAACAATCATGATGATATGATTATAAAAAAAGGAAGAAATGTTGGATGGAATAATTGAAGCCAGCACAAATACGGGAACAGAATGGTGAAGAACGATGAGAATTTGAATTAACTAATTTTACTCGGAATTGATATCGCTGACGTGGTCTTGTTTTCAAATAATTTTCGAACAGGTGTTTAGGAGTTTCACGTTATCTCAAACCATAAATAGTAGTCTTTTCACAATGTGGATCATTATTTAGAATCAAGTATATCTTAATCTCGGAGCACATTTTTGAAAAGTTTGTGACTATTTCAATTCGTCTTTTTGATTTCGAAACACAAAAATATAACAAAACGGAACTTACTCTTCAAAATAAGTAAAAAAATATCGCTGCAAGGGTAAAATTAATTAAACTTTCTTTGAAAACAATTTACCTTTTAAGGTTAAAACTTTAATAAAGCTTTAAAACGGTGTCAATAGCGTACGATGTGGGCGTACTGTGACGTTATTTGTTTACTCGTTTGTCATGGTCAACCGGTTTGAGATCTACGCAGCAATGTAAAGTGAATGAATTATATTTATAAACTGCACGAAAAAAAAATCAGCGAGAAATATTTCAAAACCGTGAAAGCTTTAACAAGATTAGAAGAGAACCAAAAAATTTTTGCGAGTGAAAATTCATATGACAACTAGCATTTGAGCTAAAATACAATGCTATAAACTTGATTCCTTGATATCTTTTAGAGAACTATGAAGTGACTTAGTGTAGCAAAGTTCAGAACGTTTCGCCGTTTTCTTTGAGTGCAAATTTGATTTGGCTTCGCGCGATAGTCCGTCCTTCTGCTATAATTTCGTGTCATAAAAACCATAGAAATTATTAAATATTCGCCTAATCAATTAAACATCTTTAGTAACAAGTTTGTAAATTAGATTGATAGATGTCAAAAGTCAGTAAGAAAATTTTTTGTCATGAAACAATTCCTTGAAATTTTGGCCGCCATTTTGATTGACAGAGCGAATCCTCCATATAGTCTAAAAAACTAAAAAATTCGATAGCCCATAGCTCTTTTCAGAAATGCTCGAATACAATTTTTTTTCCCAGGTTCGCATTATTGGAAACTCTACATGGTCTTAAGGATTGTTTTCTTTTTATTGGCACCGAAAAACTCTGGAGTAGCAATAAATGACACGCGATTGAAAACGATCTGTAGGTAACATAGGAACAACACAAATAAAAGAGCGGTTTCATTTTAAAAAACCGTTCAGAAGGCAGATATCTAGGGTTAAAAAAGCAGAATCTTCTTTATTCCGTATCCCATATATTATGGAGATAGCTACAGGTGATGGTATATAAAAAATATAACTTTATCATAGACCACGTTTCCCCCCCATAAAATCATCGATAGTCATAATGCAGTTGTTTATCTTAAATTCAATATCGTTTTAGCACCTTTTCAATTTCCAGCACAAAATAACAAGTAGTTCGTTAATTAGTAGCATTAACCTGAAGATGAATAAAGACCCAAATATTGCTTCCAATTTTTTTTTCTTGACTTAACTGTTGATATTCAAATTAAAAGATAGAGAATCGTTTGGAGTTACAGATTCGATTTGAACGGTCGAAGTCAGTCCATTTTGCTTAACCGTTGTTCAGGCAAACGACATGCATGAAAACTAGAACTTTAGAAGAAATCTTGATACCGAAAAAATTCATTAACAGTAGATCAGTTTATATATCAAAATGCGCAAAATTTACTGACTGGCCTTCAGCGCTAATCCCATCACCGAGGGTTTGTGTTCGAATGCACGCAGTCTAGAAATTTACTCACATGTTCACATCTTGAGGTATTTGACCCATATAATAGGCAGATTAAGATTCCCGTTTTTCCTTTCCGCAAACGGCAAACGGTTTTCTATTCTGCCCTTTTTCTAATTTATACTGTCACTCGGCGTACAGATGCTTTTAATATCGTATTACATACATTACGGCTTTGTCGGGTTTTTTAGATAATGCTGGACGGCGTTTGGCTCGCTTTCTGTATTCGCTTTTACGCGTTGCCCTTCTCTTTTGTATGTTTTACTTTTCGCAAAAGCACAAGCGCTTAATTTATCTAGTTCGTGTTTTTGCGAGATAGTTTATGTATTTACACTTTTATCGTGCACTTTGTTAAGTTATGCCTCCCACCAAGCGAGCGACTCGACGCACGAGGCCATCGAGAGCTGATGCAATAGAAGTGCCAGCGCGTGATGTTCCTAGTAATCGGCCTGCAGGGCCCCTAACCTTGGACCTGGCTGCCCTGACTGCCTCTTTATCGACAGCGGTCACCAATGCTGTTCAGGCAGCCATGTCGCAACCACGAGTTGGACAGGAACAGGGTCTCGTCCCCCCAATTGTAGAGGACGAGGTCGCTGATATTCGCACGAATAATGAGACACCAGGTATATCAACGAGGTCTGATCCGCGGCCATCCCAAGTCTTTACTAGTGCTGCAGTGACTCTGGGCTCGCGCGTAACTTCTAAGATTAAATCCAAAATTTGGGCTAACGAGTATGTCGATTTTGGCGCCCTTCTTAATAACTCCCCTACACCCGAAAAATATTCGCTTTCAGTAGGGAAACCCTCCGAAAATTCACGCGATCCACAAATTACGCTGGAGCCCAGTCACCAGCCCAAGAAAGTTACTGGTATTGACTTATGGCTGACGGCTTTCCACACTTTTGTAGCCATTTTCTGTGAAAAATGTTCGGACCAAACCGCGCCATTAATGAAATACTGTGAGACTATTCGGGATATAGCTCACAAGTCGGGTGATTGGTCGTTTTACGACGAGCAGTTTCGCTATCTCCGACAGTCTGCCCCCGACTCCTTTCCTTGGGACCAAATCCATTGGGAGCTATGGCTTGGGGCGGTCACAAATTTTCGGAAACCCCAACAAGGCGCCGAGAAAGGGCCGGCTCAGCGAAATCGTTTTCGCAATACCAACCCCCCTTTCCCCAAGGGAACGTGTTGGGCATTTCAGAGCGGAAAATTTTGTAAAGGGTGTCAGTATGAGCACGTTTGTTGCAGATGCGGTGGAAAACACTCCGCCAGCAATTGTACCAACGACAAACGTTCTCCTTCACACCCAGCCAGTAACACCAATAAAGGTGGCAAGGCTTGAAAATCTCTTGGACGGATATCCACGACCTTTAAAGTTTTACTTGTGCAACGGTTTTCGTTTCGGTTTTCGTATTAATTTTCTGGGTAAACGCTTATCTTTCATCTCACCGAATCTCAAGAGCGCTCTTGAGCAACCGGAAGTCACCTTATCTAAGTTGCGTAAGGAATGCGAAGCCGGCAGAATTGTTGGACCTTTTTCGGTGCCTCCATTCTCTAATTTTCGGACTTTGCCCCTTGGTGTAGTTCCCAAGAAAGTTCCTGGGGAATTTCGTTTGATACACCATTTATCATATCCTAAAGGCTCTTCAGTTAATGATTTTATTCCCGAATTTTATTCCTCGGTACAATATGCTTCAATCGGTCAGGCAATTTCTGCCATTAAACGTGTGGGGGCAGGCTGTTTTATGGCGAAAACTGATATTAAGTCAGCTTTTCGGATTATTCCAATTCATCCTACTGACTATCCTTTGCTGGGGCTCAAGTGGGATGGCATGTATTATTTTGACAAATGTCTACCTATGGGCTGCTCTTCTTCATGTGCCATTTTTGAAGCTTTCAGTACATCTCTAGAATGGCTCTCGTTGACACGTCTCGGTGCGTCGGCTGTGTTACATGTTTTAGACGATTTCTTATTCATTGCACCTACCGAGGATAAGTGTCGTACAGATCTCAATAATTTCATGGGCATGTGCGATTACCTTGGAGTCCCATTAGCTCCAGAGAAAACGGTGGGCCCTGAGACAGCTCTACAATTCACGGGTATTACTTTAGATTCTGTCAAAGGCGAGACCCGATTACCTGATGATAAGCTTCAAAAATGTCACACTCTTCTGCGTTCGTTTTATAAAAAGCGGTCAGTCACGCTAAGGGAATTACAATCCTTACTAGGCCTTTTAAATTTTACTTGCTCTGTGATCGTTCCAGGTCGCGCTTTCCTGCGCCGCATGATTGATCTTACCAAGGGTCGCCTTAATCCCTATCATCATATTCGTTTAACTCAGGAAGTCAAAAAAGATATTATAACGTGGTGTCAATTTCTAGACGCCTACAACGGCAAATCGTTTTTTCTGGGGGGAAAATGGGAGACGTCTTCTACCCTCGAACTATACACCGATGCCGCGGCATCACTTGGTTACGGGGCTATCTTTGGTAAGCATTGGTGGTTTTGCGGCGCTTGGCCGGCTTCTTGGAAATCCTTTAACATCGCATTTCTAGAATTTTTTCCTATTGTTATTGCCATACATATCTGGGGGTCAAATATGGCTAATAAGTGTGTTACGTTTTTCACTGACAACGCAGCAGTGGTTGAAATCATTAATCGACAGACCTCAAAAGATAAGATAATTATGATGTTGACACGTGACTTCGTATTAAGTTGTTTACGCCATAATATCTTATTTCGAGCACAACATGTGCCAGGTTTAAGTAATAGTCGTGCCGATTTAATTTCCCGCTTACAGGTAGACAAATTCAAACAGCTCATGCCCGACGCGGACGAGTGCGCTACGGCGATACCCGCGAACCTTCTGCCGGAGAGTTGGTCTCTAACTTAGGTGTTCTCTTACGCTCGGCTTTGTCTGAGGGCTCTCGTGCTTCTTATCGGCGAGCTTGGTCGGTTTTTAGTACTTTTCACCAGAGATTCTACGGATCTCCTCAACCAAATTTACCTCTAAAGCCCGATGTAATAGCTTTGTTTATTTCATACCTTTCGGCTAAGAAATTGGCTTGTTCCACTATTTCATCATATTTATCCGCGATCGGATATTTACACAAGCTGCAAGGGCTTCAAGATCCGACAAGAGCATTTTTAATTCAAAAGCTCGTGACAGCTTTAAATCGTCGGCGTCCGTTTGATGTACGGTTGCCAATCACTCGCCCACTGCTCCACGACTTAGTACAGGCCCTCAGACATACCAACTCTTCTGCATTTCAAAGAGTCCTCTATTTTGCTATGTTTTTGCTAGCCTTTTACGGGTTTTTCCGTGTAGGAGAGTTAGCTGCCAAGAGTGCACAGTCTAGAGACACGGTTGTTCAATTTAATGCTTTATCTTTCCTGATGACCCAAGGTAACCTCCACTCAGCTAAGATTACCATCATTGATTACAAACATAACAGGAGGCGCCGGCCTTTTGACGTGTTAATCGATCGTGAAGATTCCCAGCCATTCTGTCCCGTCAAATCTCTCTCACAATATTGTCATCTTAGAGGAGGGCTGGCGGGGCCACTTTTTTGCCATCAAGATGGAAGTCCAGTTACGGTGTCACAGTTTAACACCGATCTTAAAAGGTGTTTGATATCTGTGGCCTCGACCCAGAGCGGTACAAGAGCCACAGCTTTCGCATCGGCGCCGCCTGCCACGCTGCTGACAATGGCTTCTCTGATGCCCAAATACGTACTCTGGGCCGCTGGAAATCCGACGCTTTTAAAATTTATCTTAGGTCACCTACTGCTCAGGCCAATTGAATTTCAAACATGTTCACGAGTCCGCTTGATGACACAGGTAGGGTCAGTCAGGGGCTGCTTATCTGTGTTATCGCCACCGGATATATCGTGTTACATATATTATAGTAGAAGATAATATAGGTAAGTTGTAGTGCTTGGGAACGAGGTTATTCCGGGCGAAAGCCCTTGGAATTAAATTCGGAAAAATTAATTTCCGACCTCGCTGGGATTCGAACCCACGACCTTCGGAATTGTACTACCGATGCTCTACCAGCTGAGCTAGAGGTCAGACTGAGAGCAGGCCGGGGTGAAATAGATGTTAGGTCGCGGTAATTATGATGCAAAGATGAGAGTATGTGGACCGCGTGGCACTAATGAAATAGTAGAAGATAATATAGGTAAGTTGTAGTGCTTGGGAACGAGGTTATTCCGGGCGAAAGCCCTTGGAATTAAATTCGGAAAAATTAATTTCCGACCTCGCTGGGATATATTATATTATATATTATATTTAAGTAGAGTACTTGGCACGCAATTAACGCACACGATAAATCTCTGGCTCTTGAAGTTGGTTAGACATGGGCTACTTCTTCAAGGGTCAATCTCTTGTACAATTTAATGGGTCAGTCAAGGGCTGTTTATCTGTTTTTTTATCTGAATCGGATATTTCGTGTTATATATACTATATCATATTTAGGTAGATTGCTTTAGCAGGCAAGGAACGCATACGCTAAATCTCTGGCTCGTGAAGTTGGTTAGACAGGGGCTACTTCTTCACAGGTCAATCTCTGGTCCAGTTATATGGTTTAATTTTAACTCTCTCTTTCCTTGTCCGCACCTTGCATCGCGCCTTGGTGGGGCCGCCACAGTATGTGGCTTGTGGCGTGTCTATTCTCGCCCCACCTTTGCCGAAGACATAGCTTCTTTGGGTTTTGGTATTTTGTACGATTATAGAGGTTTATTGATTATTAAACTTGCCACTAGCGTGGCCAAAATTATTCCAAAACCAATGTCTCCTGTCTTCTCTTTCGCAAACTAGTGCGTCGCGATGCAAGGCTTGGACGGTAGTTAACTTTAGTCTAAATAAATTTACAGAATGTTTCGACATAAAACAGAGCATTATGCTGACAGCATAATGACATTTATGTCGAAACATTATACTGTTGTAAGATCCGGTAATCCAACTAGATGAATCCGCATGTCTCAAGTCGACCAATAGGATGTGATTACTGTTATTACGTAGCAGTACTTAAGGCGCGCCTTACTACCACGAGGCCTCTTTCCTATTATTCTCGCAGTCGAGCAAGTTCACTGTAAAATCATCCCACCTCCACCCCTGCGGCCCACCTGTTGGATTATCGTATTTAGTTAATCTAGGTTTGGCGTGTTTATTCTCGCCCCACCTTTGCCGAAGACATAGCTTCTTTGGGTTTTGGTATTTTGTACGATTATTGAGGTTTATTGATTATTAAACTTGCCACTAGCGTGGCCAAAATTATTCCAAAACCAATGTCTCCTGTCTTCTCTTTCGCAAACTAGTGCGTCGCGATGCAAGGCTTGGACGGTAGTTAACTTTAGTCTAAATAAATTTACAGAATGTTTCGACATAAACACTTTTCCTTCGTGTTCTACGGTCTTCCGTCTCTTTCTTCTTTTCCTTTACCAATGTCATGATGAAAACTCAAATGACAAGGGTCCGCAATCTCTTTGCAGCCAATCAGTTATTTTCTATATGTTGTTTATATGAAGATCTGGTACTGATCGCTAGAAGAATGTGGGGAACTCTTAAGACTTCCAAGAAGACTCCCGGCATATACGAAACACTAATTTGTACACATTGAGGGTAATGATTTTCGTTTACCTATTAATAGCGGTCAAAAAATATGCATAGTTCAAATGTGCCAATTCTTGATTTTATTGGTAATTTACTGCCTTCTTTTAAGTCATATTCTTTTCTACACAAACACTAGTTACTTACCTTGTCAATGGATGAAAAGAGCTTCTAGAATGGATATACTGTATGACCGAGTCTGTAATGGTCGTTCCAAATCTTCAAAGATAGATTTACTTGTGAGGTCTGCCTCAGAGGAATCCTAGCTTCACACCCACAACCAGGCTAGAACTTTTTGGGGACTAAACTTAAGTACTTAGCCAAGTAAAGAGTCCTAGCAAAGAATCCTCGAACGTTGACACTGAATATAGGGTCAAATTAAAGCTGCGTCAGATATCAAGCTTGGGACATCGAGTAGGCGTGATATCTGTTTCCCATACGACAGGTGTATTTATAACCAATTTGATTGTTAGGACAGTATGCCTCAAAACAACACTGTTTTCTCATCACCCAGTATGGTTTTAATAAAACAAAACATTCGCTGTTTCCCAATTGACAATATTTGACATTTGTTTGCATAAGACACTTCAACAAAATTCCATTTACTGCTACACGTTTCCTCAATGCATCTTTATTTACAAGTTCTTACCAATAGAGTGACCACAGTAAATCCGTGAAACACTAATTACTAAATACTACAAAATAGTGCTGGCTAAACAATAGAAAACAATGGAATTTGAATGAAATCGTGCTATTTAGTATTACTAAAGTTTCACGGATTTACGGTGGTCACTCTAAACCCCTTTCGAAAAAGTCAACGTAGTATTACTGTGTTTTTTTGATCAAAGACTCATTTATACAGGGTTAGCATCATTTCAGTGTTCATTTACAAAATAGTGCTGGCTAAACAATAGAAAACAATGGAATTTGAATGAAATTGTGCTATTAAGTATTACTAAAGTTTCACGGATTTACGGTGGTCACTCTAAACCCCTTTCGAATTAGTCAACGTAGTATTGCTGTGTCTTTTTTTATCAAAGACACATTTATACAGGGTTAGCATCATTTCAGTGTTCAATTACGAGAGCAATAATTTCAATATTTGCAAATACAACAATACAATGACACTTTGAAATTCCACGGGCCTTCACTAGAAGGCACGAATATTCAAAGTAATTTCATCATGATACAAAATCGAGGTAACTCTATTGATGGGTTGCAAGCATTCCCAAGAGAGTCAAAAGACAAAAACCTGGCGGGCATTTTGGTGCCGTTAACAATGGATGCTAATGAGAAATCTTTTGTTAAATGGCACCAACATGGCCGCGATGACGTAACGTGCAATCGAAGAATACAGAATTTGAAAAGTTTTATCCATGGTGGTCAAAGACTTATCACTCCTGGTTCCTCGGATGATTCTGATGAAATGCTTTCGTCTTATACAAAATATCGTTCTTTTGTAGAGAGAAAGACTCAATAAGAGTCCAGGCCTGGTTTGGACTTTCAAAAGCACAATAGACGGGTACAGTAGTCTTGGTATCACTACGGGTGATAATGTAGGTACCATTTGCTGGCATGGTACCTGGTGCAGATCCTTTCAACACATCAATGCAGGAACTGAACTCTCTCTCTTCACAGAATTTTCCTTTGTAAGTGGCTGGGCACTTGCAGCTGAACTTGACTTTTGGTTTCTCACAGTGTTCTACACAGGTTCCTCCATTCATACAAGACTGACTCTTTCTACAGCATCCATTATAGCACACACCCGCAGGATGAGCCATATGGGATTTCTTAAGAAAAAAATGGAAAATTGATTTTAGTCCCGTAATGATCATATATAACAGCAGAAGCATCAAAACTTACCCCTTTATAGAATGTCTGCTGTAGATCATAGTACACATATCCTGTCTCATCTACAAAGTCTGCTGCCTTGGAAGTCTTGTCCTCATCCAGCAACTCACACCTGACATCTTTCATCTGGAACGCCTTACACCGACAGTCATTGATACAGGACGAGAAGCACGTGCGTGGAACATTAATGGTAATGTTCTTGTAGGAGTATCCTCTGAGATATTTTCCCTTGATAACTTGGTTGTTATTTGGGAAAGATCCCGAATAGCAGGTTCCTTGACATTGAAACTCACTGATCACGTGAGTGACGCATGATAACAGCGTGAGGATCACGTGTGACAGCATGTTTCTTTTTACCTTGCTGTAATTATAAAACGGAAAAACATGATATCACAAAAAACGTATAATTTTTATTATTTTTATTATAGTGAATACTAATGTAAAAGATAGGAGGGTCACGTTATTTGAAACCATAAAACGTAGACATTATTATATAATCACGTCTTTTCTCAATGGGGATCATCATTTACATTCAAGTAGTTCTTAAAGAATCTTATTCAACTACAATGCATTGGGCGCCGGAACAGTCAAACAATCGGCCATTTTCTCTGCCAGACAAAATGGCGGTTTTGCAGGTGAAGTTTGAAAATTCACCTCCATCGATCTTGTTATTTCTGGTAGACGTTTTATGATAATCATAAAATAATGATACCTTGTCTTATTATGTTTTCCATGAGATTTTTTAAATTTTGGCAACGAATCTAAAGTAGATTTCGAAAAATGTGATGTCTAACAGTTGAACGACCGAAAAGTCATAATGTCTCAAAGAGAATCTCTCTGGAAAATCTATCTCCTTGCTTTGGAATAAAAGGAAGGAAACTTTGGGAATTTGAAGACCTTGGCATAGTGAATTTGCAGGAATTTTTATCCAGCAGTGCATGGAAGAGCTTCGAGAACGACGTAGATGAACGATGTAAACAATAATATAGGGACGCAATGTATTGTAATTGACGACTAGGATTCTTTAAACATTGAGCAAATTTTTGAGGCAATGTGTGACTGTTTCGGCTTTGTAATGTCTATAACATGATCGTTAAACTTGTTTTTATCGAGAATCAGGGATGATGTCTTCAAAGGAGTGGTTTTGAATTATTTTAGGATTCATGGAATTCTTATGTTTGGTAATCGTTTTATAAAGTTTATAAAAGTTTATAAGGAGTCATAAAAGTTGTATAGGAATCATAAAATAGATCCCAAAGTTAAATATTTCCTCCTCATGTGATGTGTGATGTTTATTCAAAGGTTTCTTTTGGGGCAGTAAAACATCCCGTATAAAGCATCATTGTTTTCGACTCAGGGTTTACAGAAAGGTTTACAAGTTTGTTTTCTCATGATAATCAGTGTTTCAATTTACAAATGATGACAAATATACTCAAATAGTGCCTCTCTTGAGGTTAAACTCATTGAAAGAACATCACTCAAATCATATAAAAACCGCCAACTATTTACTTCAAGTAGATTTAGTACTTAGAATATTGAGTTATGGGTGAGGGGCACTTTTAATGTAACAAAACGAAGCTTACTCTTCAAAATAAGTGAAAAATTTTGGTAATGGTAAAATTAATTAAACTTTTTTTTGAAAAACAACCTTAACTTAAAATGAATCCTTTATTTAATGAGGGTAGCACTGAATAGGAAAAGATATGCTAATTAAACCAATAGACCTCTATTCAACTTTGTCAATAGCCTACGATGTGTATAGGCGTACGATGACTTATTTTGTTTAGCTCGATTGTCATTGTCAACCGCAGAGATCTATTGTCGAGGGTCTCAGCCTCTTTGCAATCATTCAATTATTTTCTATGTTTGCATGAAGATTTGAAACTGATCTGGAAGATTGCGGGAAACCCTTAGGACTTCCAAATACGGCCAATGGTCGTTCTCCGATGCTGCCCTAAAGCTTTGGAATAATCCTGATCACATCCGTCAGTGCAAAGCTTTAACATGTAAATCCAGTTTAAAGAGAAAATAGAAAATAGCGCTATTATTATTATTATTATTATTATTAATAATAATATTATTATTCCAAGGATGCTCTTGGCATACACGAAACACTAATTCGCACACATGAGGGTAATGATTATTTTCGCTTACCTATTAATAGCGGTCAAAAATATGCATAATTCAAATGTGCCAATTTTTGATTTTATTCGTGTAATTTTCTTCCTTCCTTTAAGTCATACAGACACAAACACTAGTTACTTACCTTGTCAATGGGAAGAGCTCCTAGAATGAATAAACTGTATGACGGAGTCTGTAATGGTCGTCCTTTTTAATATCTAAAAGAAAATTGTATAACACGAACAAAAACAACTTTTTCAAATAATTTACATAACGAAGGAAGAAGAGAAACAAGAAGGTTTTCTTTTTATCTTGACAATAGCCCTTTTTAAACAAAGGAGGAACATTAGATTTCAGTTTTCCATTTCATAGGGAATTATTCACTTCGTTGTAGACTTAGATTAACGAAATAGGCTAACGGATTCAAAATACCTGGAACACTCATTTTTATGATCCTGTTTCCTATTTTTATAATCCTGTTTCCTAAAATTTAGAAACAGAAATCTGAATAGACGATAATGTTGAAAGGCGTTAGAGAAAGCGGGGAGAGGTAAGATATCCATGCCCGGTTCACCACATTTGCTTGCCCAATAAAGATTTCCGCTTTTTGTTTAATCAGAAATAACTATTTTTAACTTATTGGGGACTGAACTTACCGTACGTATATTAGGCTAAACCCACAGCCAGGCGAAGAGTCCGCAAAAGTCGTACATTGAATATAGGGTCAAATCAGTAGAGTCAAATTATATCTGTTTCCCATATGACAGGTGTATTAATAACACTTGGTTGTTAGAACAGCATGCCCCAAAACAACACTCTTTTCTTTATCGCCCAGTATGGTTTTAATAAAACCAAAAAAATCGTAGTTTCCATTTACTGTGTTGCAGCTATATGTCGATGGATGGACTTGAATGAATTAAAATTAAGAGCAGGGCCGGGTTGTTCAAAGCTGGATTAGCGCTAATCAAGGATTAACTCTATAGGTCTTATTTAGAGTTAACCCAGGATTAGCACTAATCGGGCTTTGAACAACACTATAATATCGAGCAAAATCGAGAAATCGCGGTTACAGTCAAAATTTCGATTTTGCTCATTTTTGGTTTGCTGGAAGACCGAGTAAACAAACGTGTTGTAGTTAGTTTTTCAAAAAACCGCTAAAATTCTGAGAAATCCTAGAAAATCTGTTGGCCAAGCGGCGATCTCAACAGTAGGCAAACTTTCAGTTGAATCAAACAGGTCCAAAAACAACTAACGCAATACAGAATAGGAAAAAGATATGAAAACTATATGTTTATAGATTGATAGAAGAGATGTTCGAGACTTGATTGGGTATAAAATAATGGTTTTAGCTATTTTTTGAAAGCGGTCAGATGATATTTAGAATTGAGTGGTATTCACACATAGATCGGACCCTTGCTACGCCCAAAAAAAAAAAAAAAATCAAGTGCGCCACTTTTTTTTAAATGAAACTCACGTCATGAACTATTTAGATGTTCTTCTAGAACATATCCAAAAATCAGTTTGGGTTATTGTATTTAGGGTTCAAAAAAATAATGTAAATTACTGCTAAAATAATGTAAATTACTAATAAAAAGTTTCTTTTTTTAAAAGGAAATGCATTTTCGGGTTTAAATTCCGGATGAAAATAGAAACCAATGAGAAAATAGCGACCAGAAACAACAAACACTTATCGATTTCAGTCACGGTATATGTCGAAAATACCACGTTCACGGCCTCCGTATGAACCCTAAATACAATAACCCTCATCTCGTCAACAAAACAAACCCTTTGAAATTCCACGGACATTCATTGGAACACATGAAATTCAAATTAATCGTTCCTTACGAAACTGAGGTTAACCCTGTACGACAGAGAATTTGAAAGGTTTCAGTCAGCAATTAAAAGTATAAGAATCTCATTATCTTCTTAGACTCTCCTTGAAATGGTGAACAAACACTGATCATCACAGATGCTGTCAGGGAAAATGAATGCTATAGAAAACTTGTGATTCAGCGACTTTAAGAAGATCTTTGAAACCGGCAGAAAGAGTAGAGGTTCATTAGTTTTGGTGCAGATTCCATAGAATATTTATTTCAATTTTCGTTTGATCAATCACACGTGCGAAACCGTACACAACTGGCGTTGCGACGAAGGTTTTACCAAGACGCGAATTTCCATGACATTCAATAAGTACGTGCCCTTGAAAGCTTAGACTGTTGAGTTGCAAAGCATTTGAATACAGTGTTAGTTGTAGTGTCCCGGGGATCACAGATAACACAGAATTAACTGAGTTTAACTGTTTTAATACACTTCACACGAGTTTCTCTGACCATGTGTTCCCATAACCCATAATAGTCTATCTAACACAGGAATCCCAATACTACATAAGTGTTACCATAGCAACCAATCAGTTTATTTTCCATTCAATTTTTTATATCCCAAGGTCAGTAGATGTGCTGTGTGGTCACCCTATAGCTGTTCTCCTAACCACCACTGTGTGGTAGACTGTTGTGTTGCAGTGTATTTGAATACTGGGTTAGTGTTACCATAGTAACAAGTTCCCATATTCCAAGGTCAGTAGATGTGCTGTGTGGTCACCCTATAGCTGTCCTCCTAACCACCACTGTGTGGTAGACTGTTGTGTTGTAGCAGTGTATAACCTGACATCTTTCATCTGGAACGCCTTACAACGTTCTCGTTCTTGTCATTATTTTATTATGTTATTATTTTCGCTATTTTCTGGAAAACAAATTTAAGGGGGGAAATGTCGTACTCCATTACATAGTGCTCACATAATACATGTAATCCATTATCATTATAAAATTAAAGTCAGTTTTCTGCTAATTTCTCAATATTCTCATGTAAAAGTTTGTTCCAAAAAACCAGTCAAAGAAATTCACTTCTCCTGTGTCGATAACATAGTACAAAGCTATTGTTTTGCCTTTGATGTTGAATCGTACCATCATGTGTTACTGACGGTGCACAATGAATCAAAGGGGTTACGGGTTAAATGCCTTCATTCTATAACGCTTTCCAACAAGGGGAGCATGCCCATAATTCGTAGTACCTGTTCTTATTATTCGTGCTGCTTAAATATATCAGGACCCCCCCCCCCCCCCCCCCAAAACAAACAAAAAACAAAAAACAAAAAAACGATGAGATAAGAAAGAAAACAAAAATAAAGCAAAATAAAATGGAAAAAGCTTTTAATTGCGATTACGAAACATTAATATTTGGTTCACATTAGTTAGCGCTCGGGGCTTCTATGATTGGCATGTCCTTAAAATCGGTGCGTTATTCAATCGCCGTCATGTCCTAATCTGGCAGATCGACCGTTGATGGGACTGGTAATGAACTTGTCACTCTTCATGTAAGCAGAAATAGCAGGCAATGCCTGGGGGGAAAAGGAATAACTGGTATTACTGATATCTGAGGCAAAAAATCACTATCGATATCTATATGACTCGATATCTTCAACCATATCACTACTTGCTGCGATTCCCAGTCACACGCGACGACCCAACTGAGACCTAAATCACAAACGAAGGATTACGAGGCCAAATTTCAAACACTTAACTGTAAAGCTATCAAGCTTTCGGTATTGACCCTTTTGATTGAGGTCCACCCAAACTCAATTTTTCGTTTGTGATGAAGGCCTAGTTGGTCGCGCGTGACTGAGAATCATAGAAAATCCGCTAGCTTCACAATTACATATTGAGTTCACTGAGTAATTTACTTGGCCCGTGAAAGATTAGTAAGCACTATATCAAAGAAGCAAAAGACTAGCTTACCTCAATCCGCTCAAGGTATGCCTAAGGAAACGACGTAAAAAGGGGTTAGTAGATAGAACTGCCTATATGCCGGACCGCGAAGACGGGAGACTGGGGGGTAGGGCCCCGTCACTTTACCTTTTCCCATACTATATATCTCATATCTTCCAGTCTTAGCCCCCCGCTTTCTAGGGTGGTCCGCAGTTCTTGTTATAAACTGTCTATTTACGTAAGTCTTTCGACGAACCTTGAGATTGGCGTGGGGCTCTAATAGAGAAGCATCAAGCACCATATGATGATCAAGAGCTTCGTACATCATAAAATCCACAAACGTAATCTGGAATGAAACAACAATTCAATGAGTACTGCAATTTTCATTAACATGCGAACTCTGTGTCTGCGAGCTGCATGCAGAAATTTGGTTTTTCGCATTTTTTAGTGAAATTTTTCACCTGTTTGTTTTATGAAGAACATTATCTTCACCTCGAATTGAATAACTAGGGTCAATTTTTTCACCGATTTTATTTCACCAGGTTTCAGTTCTACACATTTTCAAAAAACGTTGTCATCGCCAAAGGCGATAGGCGATAGGTCATTTCGACATGGAAATGGTTTCGTTGAATACAAAGAACACTGAATTAGTCTTAACACTAAGGTCCATGTCTTGACCAGAATAAGAAGCAGAAGCACAAGTCATTCCAGCTATTCTAGGATAGATCTTGGTATGACCTATCTCCTATCGCTTTTGGCCTATCGCTTTTGGTGATGAGAACGTTAACCCTTCTTTTGAGGTATATCTAAATGGGTTTTCCTGTGTAAGGAGTAATCTTTTTCTAATTTTATCTTCCACCATGGGAACTATGATGCCACACTCTAGGGAAAAACCCTTTCCGATGTAATTGCAAGAGAAGTTGCAACACATTTGCAATATGTTGCATTTTGTAACACGTTTCAGGCCAAACCAATATTCCCCTTCACAGTTCCCTGCGCCATCTTGAAAGGTAGACGTGTCTTTCATCGAAGCGAGACGAACGGTGAGCTTGCAATGATAGAGACCTGTGAATAACTGTCCAAGGTGTTAAAAAACGTTCTCTATCGATCATTGCAAGCTCACCGTTCGTCTCACTTTCATGCAAAGGCACGGCTACCTTTCAAGATGGCGCAGGGGACTGTGAAGAGGACTATTGCAAACATTAATTTTGTTTACAGCATTACCTTGTCTCCAACAATAAACTTCTTTTCACCGAGGAAGTCTGCTAATGCTTTGATCTTTGGAACAACATTTTGGAGATATTTTGGTTTTTCTTTATCCTAATAGATAAATAAAAGATAATTCTAGGTAAATAAATGAATACATTAATTGTTTTTTTTCTTCTGCTTTTTGTTGTTGTTGTTGTTTTGTTGTTTTTGGTTTTTTTTCTCGGGCGTGTCAAGTAAAATCACCTAGCTTGCTGGTGTACATCTATTGATTTCTTATTTATTTGATACTTACAAAGCTTTCCTTGTTGTAGCACAGCATAAAGAACCCTCTGCGGAAATCTACCACCTAAAATAAAAACGTCAATTACAGATTCAACATACCAATCTTTTATTGGAATATTATATGCATATTGTTTTCGAACCTAAAAATAATCTCAGTATAGTCAATTATAATATCGTAAGTAATATAATTTCGATATTGCACATACTTGATTTTCCATCACGTCTACTAGGATTTTCTCTTTCTCTGTCTCTCCACAAAGTTTGTTCTTCCTTGCAATGTGACGAAGAATCTGGAAAATATTTAGGGTTGAATGCTTTTTTTAATGAATGAATCGAAGCAAGAGAACATGAACTACATGACACTACATGAACTATATGAACTACATGATAAACCCTCAACTTTTTTCAAACCCTGAAACGACTTCCGGGCGGATCTGATTCAAACACTAAGTCAAGTTATAAAATACTAACACTAACTTACTAATACGACACCGAGGAGTGAGGACGTGTTTTAGTTTTTTTCTCTCTCGTGGATTTTAGTTTTCTACTTCTTAGTCATTCTTTTTCTGTACTTTATATTAAACTATTACTTGTTATCATAAACTAAATTGTAATTTAATATCAGTATTCATTCTGATTTATTATTGTAAATATCTATCTTCTTACTATTATCTTTCCTTTTTGTTTACTTTTTATTTGTACTCCGTAAATCATTGTACAATATAATTAAAATTGTGATATCCCTAGATGAGCCGTTATAGTTATAAAATAACTAATCATATAGATTTTGCTTCCTGATTGGTTGAGAAAGCGTGCTTTATGAGAGCACACAATATCGTCTGCATTAACATTGGAACCATTATAACGTAAACTTACAGCACCACTTTGAGTTATCTTTATGTCACCATCAATGTAATAAGGAAGCTGTAATGATGAAATCATTAGCAACAATTAAATAATTTGTAATCATATATCATTTAACATTTTTTAAATTGAAGCCTTAAAGGTGCCTTATAGGTGCTGATACACGGTGCAACATTGCATGCAACATTGCACGCAACAGGACTGTTGCAGCGTGTGTCTACCCCAAAACTTGTTGCATGCAACGTTACTCTTGCAACATTGCGCGCAGCAAATTTCATCAACATTACCTGCAACATTTTGAAATTTCCAGCCAATCAGCTTGCACCAAATTTATAACACTGCTGACCAAATGTCTTAACATAGCAGGCTGACACAAGAGATTTTGTAGCAATGTGTGTCACCCCGATTCATATTTGCTGCTTGCAATGTTGCGTGCAATATATTGCACCGAGTGTCAGCACCTTTATTCATTATCAGGTTGTATGCCCTCAAGTACACCTTAAAACTTAAAGAGATTTTAACCCCCCTCCCCGTCCTCAGCCCACTAAGAATAACACTCCTGGATCCTATTTCTTAGGCTGAAGCCCACATGCCCTCCACTATATCCCACCCAACTGCTATTACAAGTAGGGAAAACGACTCAGTTAACTTACATTTGGAAAGTCAAGTCCCAGGGTAAACTTTTCTTTTTCCCAGCATTCTCTGCTGTAATCTGAGGCTGAAGTTCAAATAGAGGTGGTATAAATGTATCGTTTAATAAACGACCAGGAGCGTTTTTAATATTAGATTTTTTTTGATATAAATACATTTGAAAGTAAAGCTATGTGAGATTGCTAGACATCAATATTAAGAAAGTAAAATAGGTTTTGAGCCAAAATCTTCAAGAAGCTTTGGAGAAGTAGATCCGAGAAAGTATAACTTCATGTAACATACCTAAGCAGACAAGGTAAGACGATTGATAATCGTTTTAATTATCGATCTGCTAACGTGTTAGTGAGTCGGTGAGTGACACATTTGCATATTCAGATCCCTCACAACAGCTCGTTTCTATGCTTCGTGTATCCACGAGTTAAAAATCCAATTAATGAAACTGGGAAAAGTAAGGGTAAAAGAATGGAGCGAACAAACAAAAAGGAACATAGGAAGGAAAGAAGGAAGGAAAGATGGAAGGAATGAAAAGGAAAGGATGGAGGGCGAAAGAAATGGAAAAAAGAGTGAGACAAGGAAGGAAAGGATAATGAACGTAAGAATAAATCAACAAAGAATGGAAAAAGGGATTGAGCAAGGGTTGATGGGAAAAGAGACTTTTAAAACAAATATAAATTCCCATGGTTTAGCGTGGTACGGTATGAAGTTAATAGTAGTTGCTGAAAATGTTATGCACCTACAAGGTGTATGCGAGAGGGTACATAACTATTTTTGACCAACTGTTGAAGTCATATCGTGGTAAATTAGAGGACAAACCACTCTAAACCATCGAAATATTTACAATAACTTACAAATTTCTCGCGCGCTGAATGGTTATTTTTTATCATCAATAAGAAGACAGACAGATAAAACTGACGTCAACGAGCGCGCGCTCTTTCCGTTGGTTGTTTTGATCGCTAAAAATGAGAAGTTTTTATCGTTTTTGTTATTGTAAAAAACAAATTGACATCAGATTTTTATGTGTCTGTCCTCTTATTGACAATAAATTTCGCCACAATGTTTCATCACAATGTGATGACGCAATTTATTGTCAATAAGAGGACAGACACATAAAAATCTGATGTCAATTTGTTAATTTTTATTTTTACAAACAAAGAAAAGTTTGAAAGAAAAATGTTTTCTCGCGCTCGCTGCTTCCGGGCGCGAGCGATTCGTGATTTGTTGGCGTAATTTGTTGGTATGTCTTCTTATTTACCACGGCTCTCGACCAATCAGAAAGGCAGAATATCTTTATATGTGGCAATATAATAGAGTTGCCTCCAGATAAAGGTTTGATACAATATCATATACTTTTCATAATCAACTTACCGACACTACCACCGCTGAATCTCTTTTCTTCAAACTCCATTCCAACATAGTGTATTAACAGACGAATAGGTTGAGCAATCTGATTAAAAGAAACTTTAAATAACTTACATTTTTAAGGCACTAATTTTTTTTTTTTTTTTTCCTATCTCCCTCTACTTTTCATATTGATAATTGCTTACTATCAATCACGTGACTTTTTGGAGTTGACTGGGGGGCAAACAAGCGGTTGACTGGGGGGCAACTAACGGATGCTAAGTCAAAACATATCAAAATAAGTCCTCAAACTATTGTATTTGACTATTTTCACGACATCAAATCAGAAGACAAGAGATCAAAACAACCTCCAGGATTCTACAAGCCATCAAAAAAGAGCTATTACCGGAAGTGACGTCTATTGATAGCAACCTATTGCTGGGTTACACTTGACTTCATTTCCTGTCTCGTGCAAATGTTCATCAGCTGAATCACAAGTTTTCAATAGAATTCTTTCTGGCTGACAGCACGTGGTGGTAAGTGTTTGACAACCATTTGCAGCAGATAATGAGATTCAAAGACTTTATCAGCTGATTTAAAACAAGCTATTTTTGTTATTCCCAGCCTTCCTAATATATCCAGTCCTCTTTCAGCCAAACCAAGATGACTGTCCCGAGTTAGCATTCCTCCACGTAAGCACTCAAAAAGTATTGGGTGTCAAAAACAATAGAACGATTTTAATCTTTTAATTCTTCGTTCTATTATTTGTTTCATAGTTCAGAGCTCCTCTCGGCAGAGGAGACGAGTGCAAGCCTTCCTTTTGTCGAGTTAAAATTCGCGGTTTTTAAAAGTTTTGAGAAATTTTTCGAGGAAAATTAATTTTGATAAATATTCACTAAAAAAAGAATTAGGAATCCAAATATGCTATAAGTAAAGCTTTCTTTATATAGGAGTAGTTTCAAGGCCATGTCGCTTGTCGGAATTTACTCCAAAAAGGTCTTCTACATAGCTAGAAATTGTTTTTACGGAGAGATTATAATTGCTTGCACACCACTATATCGAAAATGTTCAAATGTTTAATACTTACCGATCTGTAATCCCAGTATGCGAAAACAGGAGCCATTTTCAGTGCGATTTGTAAGACTTCAGCAACTAAAAGTAACGACTATCCGACAACTAGACCCTTGCAGGATAGTATGCCTAATTCAGCTCCATTCATATGGTGAGACAATAAGAGTTTACTCTAATGAGAATTTTTTGCTTTGTCCTCCGAATGATAGAGCTGCATTTGCTTTACAAAGGGTCTATTATGTTTTTTTAAATAAGAGATTAGTATTTCTATATAGAGTATACCTACTAATGAGGCCTTTTCTTTTCCCGAGGTCTTAGTCTTATAAGTATTAGTCCTAGGACCGCGTTATACAGTCGACACGTGTGAGATTTTGAAATGGATATTAGGTTTAAGCGTAAAAACAAACTTGGCTCATTTGCAGTTTCAATAAGAAAAAACGTGATGAAAACACTATATCAAGGAAATAACACAAAAAAGGGTTATAAATTGAAAATTCAAACGTGACAACTCCGCAGGATCAAGACAAGGATTAAGGGGGGGGGGGGTGAAGATATTGGGGGGGGGGGGATGAATATATGGGGGGGAGGGGGCTCTTAAATATTTTGTCATGCGTACAGGGGGGCTCTCAATTTGAATGTGAAAAAATAAACACATTTATAAAATCAATTTGTATAATTATACTAGCTGGGCAATCTAAATAATTGGCGAATATTTGGTTTAATATGTATTCCTTTTTATATTTCATTCTACATGAAAATGAATAGACCTCTTCGGCTTGGCGTAATGTTTTTCCATTTCAGACTACGTGTCATTCCCTTGAGAATAAGATTCTTTGTTTGAGCTTAAACAAAGAAATGATACTCTAGGGAATGACATGTGGTCTGAAATGGGAAAACATTACGTCACAGCCGAGGAGGTCTATCATGTCCAAATATTAAACTTTTGGAAAAAAAACCCTTTTCTTTGGATTCGCGAACGGTGGCAAAAACTGCTTTTTCTATGAATTAAAAATATATGATTGCGCCCTAAAAGCAACTGGATTTTTGAGGAATACTTCTTGGTCCATCTTTGACTGCATGAAAATGTGTATAGCTGTTGTTGTTGGCCTAGAATTTCACCCCAATTCCAATTGACAGATTTTTTTGCATATGTTTCAGGCAGTGTCATTCTATTGAGTATTTTTTCGTCTTTCTGCAACAAATCTTTATAACGTGTTTGTCATACAGTCTAATAGTTTCAATGTCTTTCCATTCAAATGACATGTTTTCTTGTTTCACAAAGTCATTCCCTTGAGTATGACTTCATTTTTTTTCTTTTCTTTCTTATAATTTCAATGTTTTTCCATTCTACTATAGAAGGTCATGTCATACACCTAGCTCTAGATGTCAGTCCAAAAGTGGAATTGAAATGTCAACGCCATCTTCTTTGCGTGGCGGTTTAGTCTTGGTAAGCCAGAAACTATTGCACCTACTACAATCAACTTTTCTTGGGTGTTTTCAAATGCCGATCTTCGTAAAGAATTTCAATGTAATTAGGTCTATTTTGCGGCAGAGGGATAAGAAACATTGCGATTAATCACTTAAGTGTGTATCTCCTGAAGGACAGACTGCTTTGTTGGACGTTTCTACTTGAACTAATTGTTGTTGGCAAGATTCAAAAGCCTCTAATTTTGTCTGCGCATTTCCAACCGCGGGGGAAACATCTGGTGCTTTTTAAAATAATTATACATTATTTATTAAACACAAAATGCCTCTTGGTATTACTGTGATGATATAGAAATGCTATTTTTGTCATGCTTACATGGGTGTCAACGCTCATTAGTACTCTAAACCTCTCACATTGAACAAGAATGAAATTTTGAAATTTAATTTATTGACCGCTACACTCAGTAAAGGCAAAAGAGTGTGCCTCTTCATCGTTTGGTAGGTTTATACCAATATAGAACCGCCTATCTGTTTTAACAGTACGCAGTATTAATAATAAGAACGCAGTAGAACGACTATAGGGCATGCTCTCCTAGTTACTAAGGGTTATAAACATTTGCCATATCTGAATAAATAATAGAAAAACAAGTGTTAGCGCCCTAATCGATTTGCCACCTTCATTAGTTAACTGCTTAAACTGTTAGTGTGAGCAGAGGAGACGGACTCTACTAAACGGAAAACCTGGTTATAAAGATTTGGAGCAACAGAGAAGTCATTTCTTCTGGCAAAAGGTAAGTAACTAGTGTTCCTTGGTTGAAAAGAAAAAAATTAAGATGAATAACTTGTCACGTCAATAAATATTACCAGTTACAATATATCAGAATTGGTACATATCTGTTTGACCCTTTCTGGCCTTTGCTCAATAATATAGGATCATAAAGGATCGAGAATGTTATTCCTTGTTATTTTCGCATTTTTCTACTTCGTGTGCCAAGATCAGTTATTGCTGGAAAATAGTGAAAAGTTTACCAAATTTTTCTGAAACCACCGAATTGTGATCTCAATATAATGTTTTCAAAACTTTGAAAACACATGTGAAATTAATAATCCTTAAAGTGTATATCAGGTCTAGAATTTTTTTACGGTTTTGGCATCTCTAGATGATATAAATAAATATTCCAAAAAAAATTTTTCGATTTCGAATTTTTTTCACCTCGAAATCAGCCTTCAAAGTTAGATTTCTGGCGACGCCCAGTCGTGTTGGCCGTGTTTTAGGAGACTGGTAACTAGTGACGTAAATTCGAGAACCGAGAAAAGCGATTGTCAAGGATACGAGTAGACAAAGTATTGTAAACATTGACCCGTTAGTGACTTTCATTCCTTCAAAAAACATAAATTTCAATATATAATTTCACAAGATGGCTACGAACTATTACGGGAGTGATTGCAGCTCTGAAAGCGAGATTTCAAGTATATATTCAGAGGAAGAGGATGGAGAAATAGAGGACGAATGCCATCAACATGCTGAAACACACGAGTCAGATGATAGCTACCCCAGGTCTGAATCTCACGAATTGGTAGGACCATATTCTTCAGAACCACTTGCTGATGCGGAATGGCTCAGTGAATATAACGAAGAAATTTCAAAGATCGAGAAGAGAAATGAAAAGCTTCAAGAAAGATTTGATGGCGTCACGCCGAATAGCGCTTGGTACGTAACTATCAAGATCTAGCTACAAGCTCACTCTTTTTGCAAAATATTTAGTTTCGTTTTGATTTTTTTACTAACTCGCAAATCTAAACGTTTCCTCTTTTAGGTGTAGATGCGGTCATTGCAAGAAAGACTTACTTCAAAAACCTCAAGAGTGTAATTGCTGTCACGAAATAGAGGGTTGTCTCGAGTCACTGAAGTCTTCCGAAGTGCTCGAAGAATTGGAAGTACCTCCCATTTGTGTGACCTTACATCCAGGGTTTGAGCCTGTTTGTTTAAATCGCTGGTCCCTACGTTCATCATGTGCCAAATACCGCACTATCGACGGATATAAGTATAGACAAACTGGCAGTGAAGAAGAGTGAGTAAATCCTTTTTTTTTCTTCTAAGCTTAGTTTTAATTACATGGGCCCAGAACAAGTAAGATAACTATGACTAATGTTTTCTTCCTTATTTTCTTATATCTTTTACTGTTCACGTGCTTTACAAGTCATACCATGCCGTTTTAAAGTATTACTTATTTCCATGATAATGATGTAAATAGCAATTGTAACTGACAGTTGTTTATTTCAAGAATATATTCTTGTTTGTTTGATAAGTTTATATACTAACAAATTATCATTTCATATTTTAGGCTTCTCCGTGCAACAGCTTACAGGGAATTCACCCAATTGGTTCATGGTTATCAAGGAGGAGGATCCAAGAGAATCCCACTGCCTGCTTGTGCATACCACTCGATAAGAAAACAGTTTCCTAGCACCGATTTTTGTGGATACGAAGATAACGAGTGATACATATTATATTATAAACAGAACATTGCATTAGAGTGATTTTACTTGAAGCATGAAAAAAATTGCACTACATAGTAGTAGATATTCACTGTTTTCTTTTGTTTTACTTCGACTCTCCTCACTAATTATACAACTTTGTATCATGGGTCTAATAGAAATGACTCAAATTGCCTTTATGAGGGTTGTTTTGTATTTGTCACTTTGTATTGCACTTACAACTATAATAAAAAATTATAAAATAATTAATTGTAAAAAGTATTACAAAATGATACATTTCTACATATTAATATAAGAGTGAAGTCACTAAACCAGTGAAATGGATAGTAGACTAATACACCTTAGCACTGAGACTCTAATGCCATTGTTTTCTTTTGTGTCTATTTGACTATTACACCTTAACAAGTAATTTCTATTTCACGGGTTTAGTAACTTCACTCTAAAAGCAAGAGAGTATTAACTGCTTTTCTGGTTTTTAGGGCAGTCTTTCACATTCTTGTGTCCTTTCATGGGATTCTTGCAATGAGTGCAATGAGGGATTGATTTCTCTATCCTGCCTTCTCCAATCTTCTTTGTTTTCTTCATTTCGGCAGCTTTGGCTTCTTGTTCAAGTACCTGTGATACTGATAAAAGTAATGCACAAATTAGCATGAAGTGAATAGTTGATGACAAAATTGTTAGTTTATATTATACTTCTATTATGTTATGACTGTTAGATTATTCAACATATTAGAAATAAACCTTCATGACTTAGACACAACAGTCTAATTATGAAGAAAGATCTATAGTGAAAGCACTGAATAAGGACTTGGTGATATTTGAACACTGAAACAGAGTGCAGTCAGTATAACCAGTGAAATAGTACAAAATCTAAATAGTAGTAATAATTAGCACAAATTCATTTGTTTTCTTTTGTTTGGTAAGCACTATTCAGTGCTATTCAGCTAAGCAAATTTCACAGGTATGATGATGGCACTCTTCAAACTTAGAAACATCAATGGGAAATAACATCCTACTCACATGGTGTTGTGGGTGGTACATTGTCTACAACCATACTCTTTCTCTTTTCCTTTTTTTCCAAAGCCACAGTTTTACTTTCTTTTACCAGCATCGTGTTCATTGATGGTGGGGTCATTTCTTTTAATTCTTTCTGTGCCTCTCTTAACATGTCTTCTTTCTGCAATGCTTCGAGAAAAGTGATGTATATCTCTTCCACATACCCTATTGATAAAAGATAAACAATAACATGTATACAAGTATTTTTTGACTTTTTGTTAAATCAGATGTGCCGAAATAGCAATTCTTACCATAATCTGGTTTTATTCTCACATCTCTTACAGTAGCCTCCCCATTTTTAAACTTCGGATAAATAAATCTCACTTGGTCTGATCCATCTGGCTTCTTTTTTGTCTCTCTAATGATATTGTAGTTGAAGTGGCTTACAGCAAGTATTTGTCTTGGAAGGAAAGAAAACAAAGAGAATGATTATAACAAATTATTATTCTTATTATTCGAATATCTTAGTTTGATTTCATTTGTTTCTTTATTTTGCATATTGCAATTCAAGTTTTTGCAAGAATGCAAATATTTAGTCATGCATTTATGTCTTATTTCTTGATAGCTTTTATATGAGAATAATACTATGATTATAATATTAGAAAAATCTATATAGTAAACAAACGATAGTGCTACAGTTGGGGCATATAGTCCAATATGTGTGACATTTTTTTATTATCAATCGACGACTTACCTTTCGGCGATTTCTTTGAGAATTGTTGGCTTCAGCTGAACTAGTCGATGGAACTGGGTAAAGTTTTGGGTATGACACAATTCCGGTCTCATCCCTTACTAAGTGTGCCAGCTTTCTGTCGTCTTCTCCGAAAGAGTAACGCTGACTGTAGTCCTCTGGAGAAAAGTGCTCCGAGCATATTGCCGAAGTCGCCGTAGGCGTCCATTTTGCTCGTCTTTTCAACACAAAATCGACCCATCTTTTCCTTCTAGCCTTTGCTATTGGTCGGTCATCATTAAAATAAGGGATCGTATGAAGTTTTATGCCTTTCTTCGTTATATTTGAACACCCTCCAACCACGCACCTACTAGGCATATTTACAATACTTCGAAAGGCCGATCTAAACTGTGTCACCGAATTTACGTCACAGAAAAACTAGTGCCAGTCCATTAGCGTCTCCCAAAACACGGCCAACACGACTGGGCGTCGCCAGAAATCTAACTTTGAAGGCTGATTTCGAGGTGAAAAAAATTCGAAATCGAAAATTTATTTTTGGAATATTTATCTATATCATCTAGAGATGACAAAACCGTAAAAAAATTCTAGACCTGATATACACTTTAATTTTAGGAGGAACCATACGATTATCCGTTTATCATATATAGGACAAAATTAAACGAAAACAAACTATCAGATATTTGTAGTTATGGTTCAAAATAACTTTTATTCAGCAGAGTTCAAGCGTGTTTCTTCATTACACATGTGCTCTCTTCTATCAAACTTTGAACAATAACACTTGAACAAGGTTTTCTTCTGTACAAAAGAATATCATCGGTCGCTGAGCTTAAAACAGTAATTATTTTGCAGTTTTTACCGGTTGGATATTTCTGCTAAATGAAATGATAAAATCTTAATAAAAAAAGGTGATTCAACCAAAAGGACGACAAACGTAAAAAATCAAAAGTCAAAAACCATAAAGGTGCATAAAACTAGATCCCTACCAACTAAGTTATTAGTCTGAATAAGAATCCAAAGGAAGAAGTCGTTTAAAGTGACATTTTGGTAGGCGTTTTCACTAATTAAGTCCAGACTGAGATGATTGTGCTGAATTTCCAGCGATGTTCAAAGGCATATGGCAGCTGGTGAAGTTGTACACATTTGGGACTACTTCAGTAGCCTTTACGAAGCCATTTACGTTAAACATTTATCCAAACACCTGTAGTCTTTCTAGTGTTCTCAATTTCGTTTGAACATTTTAGTTTTCTTATGGTTTCTTCGTCTGCCAATTCTCGACTTTTCCATAATCCTTTGCGTCTTTGGGGGGTAACCAGAGGGTAAAAACCCGCTTATTTTGGTGAAGGCTGGTCAGACAATGTTGAAAATACCTTGTTTGGTATCCAAAGATAAAATGAAGAAGTAAAAAACAGAAAAAGATAGAAGCTTGAAGACGTTTAAGGTAAATTTTAAACATTTTTGCATAAGTCAATACATTTTCTGTAAGACCAAAACTCTTCATGTTCTGTACACGCAAAATTAACTTGGAATAAACTGACATTCAGCATTGTACGAATAAAAACACGTATAGTATAATTTCAATTAAGAAACCTTTCAATTTGGGACAGTTTTTTGATTGGTTACCTCCAAAAAACGCCAAGCATTATGGGGATGTGAAAGTAGAGAGTGCAAAACGGGAAGCCATTTTGGAAAAGAAGTTTGCAGTTTATGAGTGTTGCTAGGCAACTGAACTACCAATCAATTTTCTAGTAATTCGGCCCCGTGATTACGGAAAAAAGCCCTCCTTCATTAGCCAAGTAAGGATTGACGTATTTTCAAGACTTAAGTGAAGAAATATCGAGTAAAATTTGTATTTGTATTTTTATTTATCTCCATTTGCAAACAAGTAAACGATTACAATAATAAATTATTATAATTGTATTACAATAGTAACATATTGATGGAGATTGGGCAAGGATATAGATAAACTAATTAGTTGCCCATATAAGGAAAATTAAAAGAAACAGGAATAGAGTGGATAGGAAACAAAAAACTAAGGTTATACAGAGTGAGTGATATAGGTCCTAGAAGAATTTAGAAAATATACGCTATAACATAACAAAATTAATGTTGCTTAAGGTAATGGTTATTCAGTAAAGATTTAAATTTTTTTCTAGTTGTAGCTTTTCTAATTGGGAGAGGAATATCGTTCCAGAAATGAGTAAATAAAAAATTTAAGAATATTTCTGTGTTATCGGGCTGTTATATTATATATTACATTCAATAAAGAAGTTTCTGGTTTTTTTTAATCTGTTGATTATTAGAGCTTTTCAAAATTATTAAAATAATTTTATTTTTAAAAAAGTTCGTTTTTATTGTAACTGGTTTCTCGTCTTATTAACACCATGGACAAAGATAGTGTTGTGTTCAATAGGACAAACATTAATGAAGCAATAGTAATCATTTATGACAGCATGCTTTTATCTTAAAGAAATCAATTCATATGTGAGATAAACAACAAGGTTTGAAATTGATCTGCGCATTTGTGAGTAACAGCTTATACACGATTGGTAAAACCTATTGAAGAAATAGAAAACGCGCGCGCGTGTGCTGTGTATTTTCTTATGCAGATATGTTAATTAAAAAATGGAAAACATCGGTTTATTTCTAAAATGTATATCTATTACCTATTCAAAAAGCGGCACGCATTAACAAACTGCTATCGAAGTCTGTAACTTCGACCAATCAGCGCGCGCGATTTTTATTTAACCAGCTAGGTATTGATACTGACTGATTTTAATTTGCTGTTATATTACTTTGATGATTTTAATTTAAGGAAACCAAACCCCATGCTGCCCCACGTGCTCATCACGCTGCTGTCATGCGTCGCCCACGTGATCGGTGAGTTCCAATGTCAAGGCACCTGCTATTCGGGATCTTTCCCAAAGAACAACCAAGTTATCGAGGGAAAACATCTCAGAGGATACTCCTACAAGAACATTACCGCTGATGTCCCACGCACGTGCTTCTCGTCCTGTATCAATGATTGTCGTTGTAAGGCGTTCCAGAAGAAAGATGTCAGGTGTGAGTTGCTGGATGAGGACAAGACTTCCAAGGCAAAAGACTTTGTAGATGCGACAGGATACGTGTATTATGATCTACAGCAAACATTCTATAAAGGGGTAAGTTTTGATGCTTTTGATGTTATACGTATTAATTACGTGACTAAAATCAATTTTCAACTTTTTACCTTAGAAATCCCACATGGTTCATTCCGCGCGTGCATGCTATAATGGATGCTGTAGAAGTCAGCCTTGTATGAACGGAGGAACCTGTGTAGAACACTGTGAGAAACCAAAAGTCAAGTTTAGCTGCAAGTGCCCAGTAACTCATTCTGGGAAAGTTTGTGAAACAAGAGAGGTCGGTTCCTGCATAGATGTGTTGAAAGGATCTGCACCAGGTAAGTAGTATAGGGAATGGGGGTTCCAGCGCAATCTCAACACGGGCAAGACCCGTGTCAAAAATCCACCTACGGAAACAACCCACTCCAAGTGTGGTTGGGGGCAACAGCGCAAATATGTTAGTCTATATATGGAGTGCGAAGAATGTAAGAGAACTTTTAAGAAAGAAGCGGATTTGAAAAAGCATTTGAAAATGAAGACGAAGTGTATGAGCAGTTATGATTGTGGATGTGGTAAGAAGTTTGAGACTAAGGTTAAATTGTTTTGGCATTGTCAGGACTGTGAGTACGACTACGACGACCTAAAAAGTGCTTGGTATTAGGTATAAAATATTTCCTATTATATAGATGGAATCCCAAAGCAACTTCAGCACGGTGTCAATACCCGGTAACGGTGAGATTGACGTTAGACAGTTTTGGCGTCAGTCAGAAAGGAAGGTTAAAAGGACTCTCCGAAAAGGTATAGAAGAATTAGGAGCCCTGAAAGCGAGCATAATGGTAGAAGTAAGTTTATCAAAAGACGAGGTAATGACGACAGCAATGTTGCGATCAAAGTCGTTAGTGATATTAGAATCCACGAATCTGGATAGGTCACTCAGTGAAGCCTTAGAAGCGATAATGGAGTCGCTATCTAACTACACGAAAGAAGGATCGGGTTGGACAGTAGAGGAGGTTGAAGGAATAGAGATAAGTATAGCCAGGTACGTACCCATACGAGGGGGGAGTTACGTGCCGCTACCAACGTGGGTAGAAAGGAAGAAGGCTATTGTAAACGTGAAGAATGAAGACAATCGATGCTTTATGTGGGCAATCAGGTCTGCACTGTATCCAGCAGAGAAGGATCCCTGTAGGACAAGTAAGTATCCCACAGATGATTTAGAGTGGGATGGTGTGGAATTTCCCATGCAGTTGATAGACATCCCCATATTTGAGGAAATAAACGATCTAGCAATTAACGTTTACGGAGTCAGAGAGCAGACGATAGTACCACTAGTGTTGTCAAAAAGTAAAGGAGAGCGCGTACATTTATTCTACCACGGCGGACACTACTCATGGGTTAAACACATTAGCAGACTATTCTACAGACATACTAAGCACAAAGGCAAAAAGTACTTCTGTGACTGCTGCTTGCTGTCATTTACATCCTTAAATACCCTAAAGAAACACGATGAGATCTGCCGCGGAGTCGAAGAAGTGGCGCAACGGATCCAGATGCCCACCAACAAAGAGCTTTCATACGCAGACCATCAAAAGCAGATGCAAGTGCCTTACGTGATATATGCAGACTTCGAAGCGTTGATAACTAAGGAAGAGCAGAAACGTGGCGCCACGAATAAGGTAGGATTACACGAGATCTGCTCCTTTGGTTACATAGTAGTCAGATCAGATGGTAAAGCAAACCCTCCTGTGATTTACCGAGGTAAGAACGCAGCTAATGAGTTTCTAGAAGCATTGCGAGAAGAGGAGGGAGAGATTAGAGAACAATTAAGACGTCCAAAGAAGATGGAATTTACCAAAGAGAACCAGGAGGCTTTTAACAAGGCAAAAAAATGCCACATTTGCCAACATACGGTTCTTCAGTTTGGAAGACGAGCCAAGAAAGCGTGGGATGAAGATGGAAAGTATCTAGGAGAAGCTCATTTTAAATGCGGGAAGTATGCTAAGAAAGGTGAGAAGCCGGGAAAGCCCTCCACGCACTGCATTCACTGCCACAAAGCATTTGTTGAGGATTTCTATGTGGATAAGGTTAGGGATCACTGCCACATCACGGGTAAATACAGAGGAGCGGCTCATTGGAAATGCAATATAAACTTCAAAGTAAATCCAGACATGGAGATTCCGGTGTTCTTTCACAACCTCCGCGGTTACGACTCCCATTTGCTACTACAAGGAACAGACGGCTCCGACGTCAAATGCATACCCAACAACAAAGAGCGCTACATGTCCGTAACTGTGGGTAAGCTAAAGTTCTTAGATTCGCAGCAGTTTATGGCGGACTCCTTAGCAAACCTCGTAAAGTATAACACCAACTTTCCCATTTCCAGTCAATATGGTGCGGAAAGGAAAGGAGTGTACCCATACGAATACATGGACTCCTGGGATCGATTCAAAGAACCCCTACCACCCAAAGATCGCTTCTACAGCACCCTAAACGAGTCTGGTATAAAGGATGAGGAGTACCAGCATGCGTTAGACGTGTGGGAAAAGTACTCCTGTGAGAACATGGGTGACTACCACGACATCTACCTAAGGTCTGACGTAGTGCTACTCGCAGATGTTTTCCAAAGCTTCAGAAAGATGGCTATGGAATATTACGGATTGGATCCCGCTAATTTCTACACGGCTCCTGGGCTCAGCTGGAGTGCTTTGTTAAAGAAGACAAATGCGCAGTTGGATCTCCTAACGGAGTACGACATGTATCGGTTTATGGAAGACGGTATTCGTGGCGGCGTATGCGGACCCAGCCGACGTTACGCCCGCGCAAACAACCCCTTAGTAGAGCACGACCCAGAGAAACCAACCACATACATTTACTACCTGGATGCGAATAACCTTTATGGTTGGGCAATGTCACAGTACCTACCTGTGAGAGACTTCGAATGGGATCCAGTGAAGCCGATAGACTTCTACATGCAGGTAGGAAAGGAGGAAGACAAGGGTTACGTCTTAGAAGTGGATCTGGAGTACCCAGAGCGCCTGCACGACGAACACAATGAGTTCCCCTTAGCACCAGAAGCGATAGAGATACCATTTAAGCAGCTAAGTCCGCTGCAAAAGCAAATGTGCCCTGGTTACAAACCGTACAGGAAACTAACTATGAACCTGATGGATAAGAAGAAGTATGTGGTACATTACCGCAACCTGCAGTTCTACGTGCGACACGGAATGCGCGTAGAGAAGATCCACAGAGTCCTAAAATTCACGCAGGAACCCTGGATGCGCCCCTACATTGACTTTAACACGCAAAAGCGTACCGCAGCGAAAAATGACTTCGAGAAAAACCTCTTCAAACTGATGAACAACAGCGTGTTCGGAAAGACAATGGAGAACATCCGCAAGCGCGTAAGCGTAAAAATAGTCAGCACCAAAGAGGAAGCAGAAGCATACGTGTCACAGCCAGGCTTCGTTAGATACGTAGAAATGCTGAACTTCTACGTGATTCACATGAAAAGGGCAAACCTCTTACTAAACAAGCCCGTTTACACAGGCTTTACGGTGCTGGATCTATCGAAGCTGCTTATGTACGAGTTCTACTACGATAAGCTTAAGCCAAAGTACGGAGACCGCTGTCGCCTCCTGTACACAGACACCGACTCCCTAATTCTAGAAGTGCAAACGGAAGACGTTTACAAAGACTGCCTCCCCGACATAGACGAGTACGACACCAGCGGTTACCCGAAGGAGCACTTCCTTTACTCTGCGAAGAATAAGAAGGTAATTGGGAAGATGAAAGACGAAATGTTAGGAAAACCCATAGTAGAGTACGTGGGTCTGAAACCAAAGATGTACAGCGTGCTAAAGTTAGACGGCGTAGAAAAGAAAGCTAAAGGCGTAAAAAAGTACGTGGTTAAGAAGGACATTACGCACGAGTCCTACCTCAACGTATTACGAACACGCAAGGAACAGCGGCATAAGATGAACAGCCTGCGCAGCTATGGTCATCAGATACATAACGTCACGCAGGAGAAGGTGTCACTGTCTGCATTTGACGGTAAGCGATGGATGTGTGATGACGGAGTGCATACGATAGCATTCGGACATCACACGATAAGCAGTTCTTCTTTGACGAACCCACGCGTGGGACCATCATGAAGATAATACAAGATGGGCTGACCCTTCTTAGCTATCGCACTTCGGATCTGGTAAGTTTCCAAAGACCAATTAGGATCCGTAGCTCTTTTGGATCCTCCTTCTAATTCACCCGGCTCATAGAGATATCGAACCGTGACATTACCTAATTTCTTTTCATGGGGGAAGACCGCCCTCGAACTTCTGACGTAGGACTTGTGTTCCACGTGTTTCTTTTTTATGGCATCCTTGGGTTTTATTCCCGTAGCCCTGGCCGCCTCGTTGTTCAAAGCCACGATGACCTGGGGGAGCCTCTGAGTCCATTCCCTGTTGCGTTTGGAGGGATCTTCCAGCTCTTTCCAATACTGGTACCCAAAGAGGCGCTCGGCCAAGGTCTTGTTGAATCTTTCGACGATGCTCTGACCCCTGTGGTACTCTGCTTTAGCTCTCCTAATCTTAGTGCTGTGGTCTTTCATGGTCTTAGTAACCACGCCCATGAACTCTGTCCCCGCATCCACTTGCAGCAGCTTAGGCCATTTCAAGACGCGCTTATAAATCCTACCTAGGGCTTCTGCGACTTCCCCAGAATCCTTGCTGGTTATAGGTTCGGCGTCCTTGTATCTGCTTGCGATATCGACTACGGTCAAAGCGTACCTATAGGTCTTCTTTCTCACCTTATCGTGCGGCAAGAAAAGCAAATCCGCCTGATGAACTTCATTGGGGGTATTTACGGTGAAGCTGGGCCTGGGAATGTACTTAGGCACGGGAAGATAAACCTGCCAGAGGGTTTGTTTTTTCAACCAGTTCTTAGCCGTTTCGTCTGATACCCGGGCCGCGGTCGCGAGTTTCTTGATAGCTGACACTCCTTTCCAATAGCCTTCCGGCCCATAGTAAATCCTTTTAAGTTTGTCCTCTACGCGGCCCATTATATGAATTCCAAAACAAGATTGATCTTACGTCCGTTAAAATCCACCGTCTTTCCGTCCACTTTAATGGTAATGTTTATGCTTTCTACCAAATTAGATAAGTCATAGCTCAAAGAAATGGGAGTGTATTCTACTGGGTCAAATGGATTACCTTTGGGTAGAAACTTGGACATAAGAGAAGACTTTTCTCCATTGTTGTAACTATGGACCAAGTCGCAATAGACTTCATAAGAGGATGCGACTTTCCATTTCACATCATATGTACTGCCGCTATTTATCGTGGTACTAGTAAGGCCCAGGAGTTCTACCAATGAACTGTCCTTTAGATTGGCGCTCCCATTATTTTTCTTGAATGTCATTTCATGGGGCAATCCTGTGGTAAGAGTATATCCATGCTTTGCTAGCTCCTTAGCCAGTGTTATGGGGGTGTAATGGGAATCTGGTATTTTTGGTTTGGTACCGGAAGTTCCGATGACAAAGCCATTAATTAAATTATACCAAGAATTGTACAAAGAGCAACTAACCAGCCGAACCCTTTCCGCGCGGATGGGAGGATTCAGATAAGTAGTAAAGTTATTCTTGTCGCTTTCCAAAAAGACGATCATTATATTAGATACGCCAAGGCCACGCCTCCCGCCAGCCCTGCGACTCCTACAAAGACCAATTCATTGTCTTTTTGTTTCTTAGAAGGCTGGTAGTAATTCTTGAACTGAGGCTTTTTCATTCTAAAGTCGGGGTGTGCTTGCGCATAAAGTTTGAAGGCGTAGTCTGTGTTTTCGAAGTTCTTGTCTGCCTGCATCTTGTCTTGGTAGTTCTTATCCAACCAATCCCTGTAAGCTTGTCTTTTTTCATTCCAAGCTGCCACGTCCCGCTGATATTTCTCCAGCGCTAAGTCGTGTCTCTTCCTTTCGGCGGCACCGCTTTTGTCGCCTCTGACTAATCTATCCAAATATTGACCGCCATAATTAGCTCCAGTGAATGCTAAAGCTGCAATGACTCCACCTGCGACTAAGCTAACCATTTATATGTTAGGCAGGTACTTTTCTTTCCGTAGGTAATCCTTTACCATGATAGCCCCGCCTACGGCAGCGGTCATCTTAGCAAAATTAGCGAAGCTCTTGCTTGGGTCTTCAGTAAAGTCTTCTTTGAGCACTTTCTTACCTACCCAACCAATACCCGCAACAATAGAAGTAATGATAGCTGCCTCTTCAACAGTTTTCAACAACGCGGTCGACATTATATTACAAAGCGAGAAGGAAAATCTAGGTCGCCGCGGGTGATAAATCTACTCCATTTCAGGGATCTTACTTTTTCTAACCTCCACAGGTGCGTGATATGTTGGCAGCACATGCACGGCCTCCCACTTTACTTTTGGCTTCGTTGCCCGCCATTGTAAGTAGAGGCTGCCTGCTGCTATAGCAACTCCTAACGCGCCAATGACGTACCCAGGATTAATGAAGGATTCCTCTTCTTTTTCTTCCGCCTTTTCTTCTTTTTTGGCTTTGTTCTTTTTATTCATCTCCGCGAGCTTCTTACCGGCAGCGACTCTGCCTGGAGATTTAACCTTGGTAATCTTGGTATCTTCTACGGGTGGTTGTTCTTCGGTGCCACTCATCTTATATTAAGGGACTTGAAGGACTTGACAACGACTTGACAACGACTTGACAATGACTTGACAACGACTTGACTAAGTACTTGAGGTGACTTGACTAAGTACTTACGAATGACTTAACTAGGTACTTGAGGCGACTTGATCAGGTACCTCAGTAAGTGCTGCCTGGAAGACCTTTTCGACTTCTCTATCCTTCTTGAAGTCCTTCCAAGATGTTCCGAAGGAACCTAGTACCTCCTTCAAGTCGACGTGCTGAGCTACGTGCAAAGCCGCAGAGGCGACTGCCATTAACTTACCGCACTTCAAAGACAACCAGCCGCAGGTTATCTTAAGTTCTTGGGATATGACATAGTCATCTCTTATGTCCTTCCGCAGTTGCTCCACGTCGTCTATAGGCAGTGCAAGTCCAAGCAATTTAGTTGCAAGTCGGATAGCGGAGTCTGCGACGGCGTCTGTGGTCTTACTTGCGAGGGCAGCCTCGTACCTCTTATGGAACTTTTTGACTTCCTCTTCCGACAGCTTATTAACCTGCTCATGGGTAAGTTCCTTGCCTATCATTTCTTTGCACTTCCCAGATGACACAAGGATGTTAAGTTGTTCCTTGAGGTTACTTTCATCTAACTGTGTGGGGACTTCATCTATGAGCTGCTCAATGTCCATATATGTTAACGTCATACGGAAACCTCAAAGAGAAGATCATTTTGGAATGTTGGTGCGTTTTTAAATGCCGCATGTATTCGTGCAGCTGTTCCTTGGATATCTCACCGCCGTAGTCGCTTAAAATGGTTTCCAGGTCAGACTTACTGGGTGTATAAAATACTACGAGAGAGCCTATGTTTTCCCTAAAGGGTTTAGAGACACTGGTAAGCTGCTGGGAAAGCAACCAAACGCTGATATTGTCGTGTCTGCCGCTGAAAGCGAGCTTCACTAATTCGGAGGTGCGCTTTTTTACGTCGTCCCCGCAGGCAATGTCATCCAGTATGAGTAAAGTCTGTGTATCTTTAGGGAATTGCTTATGCCAGAACTTCAAATGGCTGGATAACTCGTTAGGGTCTAAAATATCTACAAAGAAGTCGTCATCTTTCACTCCTATGCCCGTCCAGGTGTGGTTATTCACGTAGGTGGGGCATAATAGCACTATGTAGTCGAAGCGGTATCTAAAGGATCCTAATAGCTGCTGCACGATGAACTGGGTCTTTCCGCAGCCGGTGGGTCCTACTATCAGAGCGTTACAAGGAATATGGTTCGGATCCATTATATATACGATGGAGCCAGTGGAAGCAGTGCAAAGAATTGTCGCCGACGCAAAAGATAAAAGAGACACCATAGAAATGCAAAGGGAAGAGATAGACCGGTTAAAAGAGCGCGTACAGGAATTGTACGATGAAATGTGTGGTCTGAAGCGTGCAGAACGGTTTGGCGCGCTTTTGACAATGGCGGGCTGGGCTAAGGAGTCCATTAAGGACTTCATTCGATATCCCCCATAGATATATGGACTGCATTACGTGCGAACTACCTGCTGACTGCATAATCCCTCCCAAAACACCGATACCCAAACCGTGTAAAAAATACACCTGCCGTCACTGTAATAAGGTATTCTCTGAAGAAGACTTCGTTGGACATTGGTGTCCCGCGGATACTAAAGCACAAAGGACTTTAGACGACGCTCGAGAAGAGTAAGAGGTCGCAAAGAAGATCTTACTAAGCCCCCGGCAGGGGGAATTAGCATAGGTCTTTCTTTTTTATTGTTATTTTGTTAAATGCTGCAAAGAGGTCTCAAGTAAGGACCTATTTTTTATCGTTATTTTGTTAAATGCTGCAAAGAGGTCTCAAGTAAGGACCTATTTTTTATTGTTATTTTGTTAAATCATCGTAATCGAAGAATGGTTAACATGATTATCTTTTTGCTGGTTTCAACGATGAGAAAGAATGATGCCTCATCTTTTAATGGGGGCTTAACAAAATAACAAGAAATAATAGACCCTATCCTAAAACCCTCTTACAGGGTTTAACAATTTAACAATAAAAAATAAGGTGTATATAATGAAGTGCGTGCAATGTGATAGAGCTTTTAGTAGCAAGCAGCGACTGCAATACCATCTTTCCAAGAAAGTCTGTCAGAAGACCATCAGCACTGTTTGCGGTGACTGCGGTAAGGAACTGTCCACAGTACAGGCCCTACGATATCACCGCGAGCATAGAGTCTGCCTTAAAGGTCATTGCCGCCGATGCGATGAACCCCTCTTCGAAGAAAACTGGCATAAGTACCGCTGCCGTCGCTATGACCTCACAGATGTGGTCTGCGAGACCCACGGCGATTTAGCAGAGCGATGTTGCCCCCTTGAAACCGGCCGGGTGCTCACGCGACGTAAGAAGGAGATCGACGAAGACTTCGTATGCTTCGACGACTATGAGGGTGTAAGGTGGGAGAATAGGGAACACTGGGATGGCATCTGCGGCCGATGTGGCTGTATACGTAGCGGCCAACATATTTGGTGCTGCCTTTACGATGGCCCTAAGCCCTTAGATCATTATCTGTTGGTAAGAAAAGAGTGGAATCTACTTAAGGTATAATGTTACCTTACATCGCAGCGTTCCTAGGAGGTGTGACTATTACCTTATCAGCGTATGAAATGGCGGAAAAAATGAGGGTAGACACAGCAGATGACTACTTATCCGCCCATGAAGAGGATTAGTCGCACAACGGATTATCCTCCGCTCGACGTTCGATGTCAAACTTCCATCGGCCGTTTACCTTACCATGACTGCGTAGGTGTGTATATTCTTCACCCTGCAGTATGTATCTCACACAGTCAGGCGCCCAAAGGCTGTATTCCTGACCGTCGCGTTCTAAGACCAACCTCAAACGGTCGATGTCTTCGAATGCGACGTAGTTTTTTATTCGATATGAAACGCCTTGCGACAGATCTCGCCAGTGTGTTTGTTCAAGAATCATTATACCTATGAAATATTTTAAGGTGCGTGCTTAAAGTGTCTTGACCTTTGAATGCCTTAATGCACCAAGGGCAAGGAATGCGAATACCGGCAACATATTCGTCTATTTCCCTGCAAAGTAGATCATAATCATTGCTTACGATGGTTAAATATCCATTTTCTTCATATCGTTCCAACATTACCTTTTGTTTCTCGGACAATACGCCGGTGCCTTTGGGTGTCTTCAATTCTATGCATAATCCATTGTATTTATTATGGTTGTTAAGGATCAGCAGATCAGGTTGACCTGCCTGGTAGCCTTTCCGCCAGCTTTTAATGCGCTTACTTGCGGTGTCCTGCAGTTCTCCAAGACCTGGAACTATGATTACGTGCGAGTAGAACCTACGCACCCTGTGTACGGTTCTATCGTGTATGTCTGCCTCCGTTTCTATCTTAAATGCCATTGGATTTGAACCATTGAATCGCTTCTCCATATCGTATTTACCTGTCTTCCTTAGCGTGGGTAGAACGTCACCCAACACCCATTTCCTGAACTTTTTTGCTTCAGCCTTTTCAGATCCGAATATCAATTCGTAAAGACCTTCCTCCGTCAAATACACGGCATTGGGTTGTGCGTTAAGGGTGTCACGCTGAGTTACACCCTTTAAAGACTTCAAAGTTACCCTGTTTTCCTCTGATACGTGATCAGACGCCGCTTTTCTGGAATTTACGTAGCCCAACGCCGCCGCCACCTCCTTCGCTTTGAAGTAAAGTTTATCGCCTTGCACTATGCATTGCAGTTTGGTTTCGTTGTTTTCGAATACGCGAAGCATATTATACCTAAGGAATATTTTTTTTTTATCCTTTCGCTTGGCTCAAGGAACGCGAATCAATACGCAACGCTTTTTAGCTGATTCATTTCTACACTCAGTTGCGCGTCTGAGACTACGAAGATATATGCGTTGATCTTAGTAGTGTCGCTGGCATGTTTGGTGCGCTTGATCTCCAACGTAATGCCGTCCTGGGTATTTATCAGGCGTAAACCCTGTCCATGTAGGTCTTCGTCGTTCGTTGTACGCATGTCGATCCACAGCGCGTACTTATCCTTAAAGAATTCCTTTGGGCCAATTTGGTCACCAAACTTACGCGCGACTTCCCGGTACATGTCCTCGGGCTTTATCCCTTGTGAGTAAACCTTATTAGGCACTCCGTTAATGCTAACGCCTACGTTAGTGATGTTAGGATTAAAGAACGCCTCAGAGTCACGCAATCCTGCCGTGTATGTCTTTGCGAACAGCAACATTATCCCTGTAAGGCTGCGCCTGGGAAGGTTAATGCTTTGGTTGATGACCTCTTCGACATTATTTGTAAAGCTGAACGTCTTATACATCACAACGTGGTCGTAAAGAAAAGCCTTGCCGGAGCTGTATTCCATACCGGCGCTACGTGCTAAGTCTTCGCTGTATACCGTTTCATACTGCAGCTCTAAGTTAGTAACGGAGTATGGGTGGACGGCTGAGGAACTTACATCTTTTCCTTGCAGGATGTTCGTAGTATCTGCTAGGGTCACTTCGAACTGCAGCTCGCTTAGCTGCCTTGGGTAGTATGCACCGTGGTTCGTAATAACTTCAAAGTCCAAAGGAACGACATATTTAGTACCATAAGCCGTCTTTATTTCGTCTTCTCCCGAGGCGCTGTCGGTTGCGCTTCTTACCTTGCGTATGGCTTCGCTGGCGATTCCCTGCTCTATCCTTTGCGCGCGGTCAAATGCAGTCAACCATAAGTCTTTGTACGTGGTATACAAATCATACCTGTTTAAGTCCAGCAAGGATTCCCCGGCGAACTTTATGCGCATCTTTGAGACAATGTTGCGGCCAAGGTCGTTGACAACGTGACGCGCGTCCGCAGTGCTTGGCTGTATTGCTAGGTCAAACCTTAGCGCCAGGGTACCAGGAACCAATACTAGGTTATCCGTTAGGCGGGGTACGCCTACATACAGCGTCTCCCCCGGCTTTGCGCTAGAAGGCGTGAATGTAACCCGGTGAAAGGTGCGTTCTGCTTTCAGTCCGCCGACCTGCTTAGGTAATATGTTGGGGTTTAACTTTGAGCTTATCATATATAATGGAAGTAAAAGGAACGGATTTTGATCCCCTTACCGAAGAAGGTCAAGTCGACATTAACGACGAAGAATACGACGCATGGACTACAGGCGCGGAAACCGACCCCCTAATCTACGACATGGCCCTAGAAAACACGTACGGCAGTAGGTGGAAAAGCTTCAAGACCTCCTTGAATCGCATGTGGCGCGAAAAGAACCCGGGTAAGTCCGTCCCCGAGTACATAGAACTTCGAAACATGGGTGAGCAGGGAGCAACCGCGCGGGAAACCGTAGAGTGGGCAACGCAAGAGCTAACGCAGCGCTATTCCCACTTCGAGGCCGACGACGTAAGGCTCACGGAACGCGGAAACAAAGTCCTCATAAGCGTCCAAGACTTGAGATTTCCTGACAAAGACCGCTGGACGAAACCGCAACCCCTTTTCGACGACAATGGTGAAGTTAGGGGTGACGTGGCAAGATTAAAAGGCTTTCAACTAGCTACCAGAAGTGCGTTAGAAAGGTTGGCAGCCTTGAATGAAAGGGTCGCACTAGAAAAACACGCCGAGGAACTACAAGAAACGTTGAAGGAAAAGGAAGCAAATTACGAAAGACAAATACGGCGGCTAACCGATGCTCACAAGAAAGAAATCGAGGGCAAGAACGAAGTCATACTGCAACTCAGGCGAGAAGCTGAAACGGCTTTAGACGAAAGAGACCAAGTCCGACACGCCTTCAATCTTGTTCTAAAAGACCTGGATATGAGCAAGGAAGAAGCTAAGAACTTACGTATCACCATAGCAGGCTCTTTAGAGGAACGGCGGCAGTTGGTTGCCGAAAATAACACTAAAGAAGAGCAAATCCGGCAAATGAGACAGGCCATCGAAGACCTGGAGGGGCAAATAGAGCGGCAGCAGGAAATAATCAATGACCAAACTCGTACTGAAGAGGAAAGGGAGGCAGCTCAAAGAAAACTAGAAACCCTTCGAGCACGCCATGCGGAATTACAAACGCAAATAGAAGGTAAGGAAAGGGAGTTGGGGCTTACCACCAAGGAAAAGGTAAAAAGAGCCCTTTTGAAGTATGGCGTTCCACTGGCATTTGCGGTCGCTATTAGCACCGTAGTAGGAGTTATCCTTAGCGCGCTTAAGGCTACAGGTGCAGGCGTAAAGAAATTAGGCAATGGGCTGACGGACTTGGGAAAAAAGATGGCAGCCGGCTTGCCTGGGCTGCTGGGTTCGGTTGTTTCCTTGGCACTTAGGACCGGCGGAGAATTGTTAAAGTTCGTGGGGAATAACATTTGGATATTAGTCGTCGCTATTGGGGTGGTCCTCCTGAAGAAGATGAAGGCTTGATCTTCTCATCGGACGGTGTCCTGCTTTGAGGATAATAAAAGACGGTATTAGCACCGCCCTGGCAATTTGGAGCCAACGGCAACACACTCATGGTAGAAATGGGCTTATGACTCCAGGCTGCATTAGCGGGCCTGCGACCTATGCGATTTATCCCAAACTTGCCGTCATCAGAAGTGACTTGCAACTTAGCATATTTACAATTGGCTAGCATATGAAAAGTCACTGGCGTTAGGTCTTCAGTGGATCCAGTGTAGGGCTCCATCGAAAAATGGGTAACTTTCCTGGTGTTCGTTGAAGTTCGATAAGGAAGCAGGGGCTTATTATTCTCATCGATAAGCCTAAACCCCACATTCGCATGCGTATTTGCATTAATGCTAATAGTGCAAATGACCAATGCAGTGCCCCCAACCTCAACCCACAGTCCGACGTCATGCCAAGCGCCGTTGTCATATCCCTCTTCATCTAAGCGGTGGGTATAACGCGTTTCCCTCACGTATGGATTCATATATTACAGGGAACAAGTTCCCTTCTAGAGGCTCATTACCGTCAAAGTGCTGATGGTCATGTGGTTATAGGCAGTATTCCTTTGATTTTCTATGCTATTTATGCAAACACTCCCGGTGTCATCTACTCTTATCTGTAGCTTTACCTTCCCGTGGCAATCAGCAACCATGTGGAAAGTCCAAACGGAAAGATTCTCAGAGCTATTCGTTGGCGGCTCTACTGAGAAATGCGTGGGCTCTCTGTTGTTCGTCTTCGCGCGCATGGGCTGTAATACTCCATTGTCGTCGCAGAAACGAAATCCTATATTCGCACTGCTAACGGCCCCCAAAGAAATGCTGCATAATATCAACTTCTTTCCGGAGTAGTTCAAATCCACGGACATCCCCGTGACATCAACCCAAGATGCTTGGGTGTATTTTTTCTCGCCTGTGTAAGTCGTATAAACGCAATCTACTCCAGCTACGTAGGGGTTGTTCATCGCCATATATAATAACTCAGACCAATGCTTGCAGCTGCTAGGCCGGCCTTTAGTAAGTTATGGTCATATTCCTCAGGTATCGCAGGCAGGACCTTCTTTGATGGTTTCTTAACTACGGGTAGCTTCGTTTCGTGTGACTTTTTTGGCTTCTCTACGAAGTGAGGAATGTTCCTAAGAGTGTCAGAGTTCACGTCGTTCACCCCAAACTTCATATCCTTAGTAGCTCGCTGCAGTTTGTTGTTGTATCCTACTACAGAACCAGTATTTATAGATAAATTACTAGGCATTAACCAACAACCCGGGGCTACTGCGTAGTCCAACCTCGCCTTAGAATTTTGTATGGCTAGTTGGTAACGCTGTACGCCCTTGCTAATGTCGCCCTCCAAGATTGAACTTTCAAATAAGATCAAGGCTTCGGCTCGCGTTTCTTCTGCGGCGCCAGTATTTCCGATTATGCTGGATCGGGTGTTTACCTGAGCTCCAAGGATAGAATACACGTAAGCTTCTATGCTGCGGTTTAAACGGGCAAGGCCGGCTTTGGTTAGTCCTTTACCTTCTGGGGGTATGAAATTAAGATATTGCTTTGTTTGCTCGTCGTTGGTAATTTTGATAATCAGTGGATTAGCCCCTGCATACTTACCGCCCTCGTCTTTGAACAAAGGTCCGTCTCTAACTTCCTTAGTGGTCTTAGCGTTTGGTTCAAAGAAGGTGCTACTGTCGTGAGTTTCTTTGTGATACCCAGTGTTCCATCGTAGATTCAACGCATGAACTTCCTTATCACTTAGCTCGTGTCCGCCAATCCCCCAATAAGCCCAAATATATCCCAGACCATTGTTAGCGCCGGCAGTGCATCGGAAATCCTTCCCTACAACGTCAAACTCCTTACAGAGTCTGTCATAAGCCGGCACGCTGTATTTATTATCCCTTGGATAGAACGCAGCATCCCCCGGTAATGCAGTAACGCCCATCTCATGCAGTATTCTTCTAACCGTGAAGTGGAAGTGAAACATGAATATTGAATTCTTCATCAAGTTTGCACTTACACCGCAGCCGCTAGTGGCACACCAAACCGCAAAGTTTAGTTGCTGCGGCCAATAACGCATGTTAGGACCACTTAACCATTCATGAGATTCCTTAGCGGTGGTATGAATAATGGGTACGTCTTTGAAGATATCCCGCACCTTTAACGGAAAGGAATGCTTGTTAAAAATCCGCATGTTCAGCGTTAGGTCCAAGCTTGGGTGTTTATCAAATGAAACTGCGGGTATCGGATAAGTGCTGGTACCAAGCAATAATTCCTTTGACCAACTGGGTTCAACATATGTTGGCTTAGGCTTATGTTCAACATAACCAGAATTCTTCAGTTGATCGTCTATCTGATTAACCAGCGTAGGTTTCAAATCCTCATTACTGTACATTCTGGAGCCGTTATAGTAAATACCATCGGGCCTTCTTTCGAACTTACTAGCATCCGCGTGCGGAAACATCTTCCTGAAGGCCCTCCAATTCCAGTAATCCCTATTGTCGTGATGTGGCTGCTCCTGTATATCATTCCCAAAAGCGTCGTACATTAGTATATATAATGGATGTTATACCATCAGCGCCTCCACTCTATCCTGATTTACCTACAAAACCCAATGAATTGAATGCCGAGAACTTCCGCTTGAATAAGGCAAATCTAATCCTCGCTTACTTAGAGGGTCAAACGAAGCACTATGAGGAGGTCAGGAAAAAGTATGCTAGAGCCCGAAGCATATTACATAAAATCGCGATAACTTCCGGCTCCATGTCCGTGGCGTTAACAGGCTCTGGCGTTGCTACTTCGCTTACTGGACCGGGAATAATCGTTGGAGTTCCTTTGGCTAGCGTCGGCGCCGTCTGCGGTATTATTTCGGCTGTTACAACAGGCGTTATGAAACAGTTGTCAAGCAAAATATCCAAGCATGACACGACAATAGCTCTGTCAAGGGCTAAAGTAAATACGATCATTGACCTTGTCTCAAAGGCTTTGCGTGACAGAAAGATAGACAACGCAGAATTCTCGCTTATCTTAGCTGAAGAAGACAAATACGAGAAACTAAAGTCGGACATAAGGAATAAAAAAACCATCGTGAAAGATCTTTCCGAGGAATCTCGCAAAAAGATCTACCAAGAAGCGAAAGAAGAGCTTCAAAGAAAGCTTGCTCAGTAAACATCTGCTTTGAAAAGAGCGTGACAGGATTTCGTTTACATATCGAACGACAGTCTGGAAATTACGCGTAATCTTATGGCATGGGGTTTATACCATGATACACGGCATGACCTTATTTAGTAAATTATTACGCGTAATATAAATTATTTAGTGAATTATTACGCGTAATATAAATTATTTGCATGACCTTATTTGACGAATTATTACGCGTAATTTCTCATCTTATGCCATAAGATTCACTATCTTCTTGGAATCCATCCTAAGAGGGGGTGGTTGGGGTCGATTTCGTGAAATATTTCGTAGATTACGTCAGGGTAATAAGGAATATCCTTATCCAGCCGACAAAACATCCACTCGGCTTTTGTCATATCAGAAACCTCGGGAATAGACTTACCGGTAATTTCAGACAAAAGATAGGGAATAGCTTTGTAATATTTCCCTAGTTTTAATTTTTTCAGCGTTTTCCGTAGACTTTGCGGGGTTGGCTCTTCTAAATGGTCTATGATTTTCTTCTTTACTTCGTTATCTAAATATACCGGTCGATAACCTTGGATATGACTCATCCAGTCCCTGAAGTATTTTATTCTTTTGTATGGCGTCTTCTTACGACCTCCGTTGGAATAATATTGCTCTTTGGTAGCACAAGGCACGGCATTACGAATATTCTTACCGCACTCGTAACACTGTGCTGACGTGTCGTCTTCTATTTGCATTTTCTTACCACAACAAATATACTTATTTGGTTTAGTAGACACAAACTTGGGTTTCAAGCACTTTACACAGAAATCATAAACAAACTCTTTACATTCTTCGCACTCCATATATAGACTAACATATTTGCGCTGTTGCCCCCAACCACACTTGGAGTGGGTTGTTTCCGTAGGTGGATTTTTGACACGGGTCTTGCCCGTGTTGAGATTGCGCTGGAACCCCCATTCCCTATACTACTCAGGTACCATGCCAACAAATGGTACCTACATTATCACCCGTAGTGATTTCAAGATTACTGTACCCGTCTATTGTGCTTTTGAAATCCCAAACCAGGCCTGGACTCTCATCGAGTCTTTCTCTCTACGAAAAAAGAATAATTTCAAATCGAAACCCTTTTATCAGAATTATCCGAGGAACCAGGAATCCCATAACTGGAACGACTATCGCTTGTCACTAAGCAACATGCAGTACATCCAAACCAAGGCCACCATGTTCAGAGCTACGTGTGAGTACCCAAACAGAGATTCTCTTACTCCTGACTTTGTGCTCGGTAATCGAGTGATTATGACTTGCTATCTGATACTGAACTTTTTGGCGCTTGTATTAAGGTTTCTCATATCAATATTCTGGGTCATGAATGCTTCAACTGCGACGTGGCAGTGTATCATAACAAGTACAATTTTCATTTTCATGTCGATGTTAATTACGGCAACTCTAGAAATTGTCAATTCAAGCCAGACCTTACGTTTAATATTGATTACTTCGGTTATTATGATAAGATTGTACTACAATTCAAATGCACTGCAACACAACAGTCTACCACACAATATTGGTTAGGAGAACAGCTATAGTGTGACCACGCAGCACATCAACTGACCTTGGATATGGGAACTTGTTACTATGGTAACACTAACCCAGTATTCAAATGCACTGCAACACAACAGTCTACCACACAGTGGTCGTTAGGAGAACAGCAATAGTGTGACCACATAGCACAACTACTGACCTTGGGATATGGGAACCTGTTACTATGGTAACACTAACCCAGTATTCAAATGCACTGCCACACAACAGTCTACCACACAGTGGTCGTTAGGAGAACAGCAATAGTGTGACCACACAGCACAACTACTGACCTTGGGATATGAGAACCTGTTACTATGGTAACACTAACCCAGTATTCAAATGCACTGCAACACAACAGTCTACCACACAGTGGTGGTTAGGTGAACAGCTATAGGGTGACCACACAGCACATCTACTGACCTTGGAATATGGGAACCTGTTACTATGGTAGCAATAACCCAGTATCCAAATGCACTGCAACACAACAGTCTACCACACAGTGGTGGTTAGGAGAACAGCTATAGGGTGACCACACAGCACATCTACTGATCTTGGGATATAAAAGATTGAATGGAAAATCACCTGATTCGTTACTATGATAACATTAATCCAATATCTAATTCCACTGCAACAGTTCAACGTCGTTACACATTTGTGGCTAGGAAAAGAAAATAGGTCTGTCTGAATCACATTTGTATACCAAGCATAGCCGGCATGCCAGTTTTATATGGTGCGTTATGTGCAATGTTTAGAGTGTTCGCACTTTTAATCTATAAAACATTACTCAAACATGATTTTGATTTTGAGTCAAGGGGTATTAGGAGTGTCTGCCTTTGCCGGCTTTTGATACCACGAGAAACATTATCTTAATCATGTTTATATACTTTATATACATCATACAGAATGGACAAAAAGTCCAATATTCTATACGGCTGTCCTATATTGGTGCTGTTCATTACTTGATCATGATATTTCGAATTATTCAATTTGTTTTAATGGGTCAAGCGGAAGGAATATCTTCTCATGGTCGAGATACCAGTATAGACTAGACTTAAGTGCAATATGTGTATAATATAGCAACATGAAATGTCAATAAAAAATGCCTTCTCGGCCAAAAAAGGAAAACAATGTTGTCAATGTTGCCGTGTCCTCGCAAGTAATCGAAATCTTTTAAAAAAATAAAGCAAAATTTTCATTTAAGATTTGAACAACGTTTTAATTTTAATCAAAAGCGGATTGAAATATGCGCAATACAACTTGTACAACAAAGTTAAAGCAGTGATAAGCCATGACACATACAATGCGTTTTTGGTGGTCTTGATTAGAAACGGAAGCCTTTCATAGATTTTTAGTCCATATATGTTGCAATAAAAATAGCGATTTGTAGTGTGAAGACAAACCTCTTTGCAACGTATACCTTGTGTTACCTTGCATGATGAAGAGATTCCCCGAATACACACGAAGACTAATAACAGATTCCATGACGACCTGAGTATGTTGTCTTCGTGAGTAAAACTGAGTTGGACACTACAGCTCAACGATTATGACGTCATGTTATATGCGCGCGCAATTGATAACTTCTTGGTTCCAGTCACTCTCGTACCCAGAGCCTGCGTTTTTTTCGGCCTGCGGCGAAGAACGAGGGCTCTGGCATAATCCATTTTTTGGGGCATGCGCAGTTTTCCGGAAGTGAAACATAATCAATGAAAATCATGCTTTCAAACCTGCTTTCAAACAGAGTTCCGAGTCTACTTCTGATCAAAATAAGAATTAGAAATTGGGAACATATTTTTTAATATTTGGCAAGTCTTTAACGTATTCGCTCTTATACCGGAAGTCCAAGAAATCCTGGTCTCAAAAAATGGATTTTGCCAGAGCCCTTGTTTTTCGCCGCAGGCCAGAAAAAACGCAGGCTCTGGGTACGAGATTTGGTTCCAGTTTATCACGCACGTCTTAATGCAATGACATCACAATCCTTTGAAAACGTCGTAATAAATAGTCTTCCTTTCAAATGAAAAACGACTAACTTGAGAGAATTGTCCAACGAGAAAAAAATCATGCCCCCATGTCATACACCTTGCACTAGATGTCAGCCCAAAAGCAGAATTGAAAGGTCAACGCCATCTGTTATGGGTGGAGGCTCAGTCTTGGGTAAGCCAGAAACAACGCGGTTTCACTGTTCTGACAAGAGTGCTATTACCAACTTTTTCACCTGCTACAATCAACTTTCCTTGGGTGCTTTCAAATGGATCTTCGTAAAGAGTTTCAATGTAATTAGGTCTATTTTGCGGCAGAGGGATAAGAGACATTACGATTAATCACTTAAGTGTGTATCTCCTGAAGGACAGACTGCTTTGTTGGACGTTTCTACTTGAACTAATTGTTGTTGGCAAGATTCAAAAGCCTCTAATTTTGTCTGCGCATTTCCAACCGCGGGGGAAACATCTGGTGCTTTTTAAAATAATTATACATTATTTATTAAACACAAAATGCCTCTTGGTATTACTGTGATGATATAGAAATGCCATGTTTGTCATGCTTACATGGGTGTCATCGTTCATTAGTACTCTAAACCTCTCACATTGAACAAGAATGAAATTTTGAAATTTAATTTATTGACCGCTACACTCAGTAAAGGCAAAAGAGTGTGCCTCTTCATCGTTTGGTAGGTTTATACCAATATAGAACCGCCTATCTGTTTTAACAGTACGCAGTATTAATGATAAGAACGCAGTAGAACGACTATAGGGCATGCTCTCCTAGTTACTAAGGGTTATAAACATTTGCCATATCTGAATAAATAATAGAAAAACAAGTGTTAGCGCCCTAATCGATTTGCCACCTTCATTAGTTGACTGCTTAAACTGTTAGTGTGAGCAGAGGAGACGGACTCTACTACACGGAAACCTAGTTATAAAGACTAGGAGTAACACAGCAAATCATTTCTTCTGGCAAAAGGTAAGTAACTAATGTTCCTTGGTTGAAAAGAAAAAAATTAAGATGAATAACTTGTCACGTCAATAAATATTACCAGTTACAATATATCAGAATTGGCACATATCTGTTTGACCACTTCATCTTTGCTCCATAATATAGATAAAGGATCATGCTTCATGTGCCAATATCAAGTTTTCGCTGGAAGACCTTGAAACGTTTTCCAACGTTTTTCTTTCTTTGAAATCAGCGAATTGTTATCTAAACGACACAAAGAATAAGAGAAATTCTGCAGCAGGAAGTACGTACAAACATATCATTTGGCTTTGATTGAAGTAAGGATTGACGAATTTTTCAAAACTTAAGTGAAAAAACATCGAATGAATAGAAAATTAAAGAACATTTCTGTGTTATCGGGCTGTTAGTATCATATATTACATTCAAGAACGAAATTTCGGGGTTTTTTTTAATCTGTTGATTAGAGTTTTAATCATTTCATTAAAAAAAATTTCGTTTTTATTGTGACTGGTTTCTTGTCTTATTAACGCCATGGACAAAGATAGTGTTGTGTTCAATAGGACAAACATTAATGAAGCAATAGTAATCATTTATGACAGCATGCTTTTATCTTAAAGAAATCAATTCATATATGAGATAAACAACAAGGTTTGAAATTGATCTGCGCATTAATATAAAGAGTGTAACAGCTTATACACGATTGGTAAAAATTATATATATTTTCCCTCATCTTTGTTTGATTTTACCCCCTGGCAAGATGGCCGCCGTTATCGTCAAAGCTGTCCATTAACAAAAAAGTCATAACCTACCAGCCAATCAGAAACGAGTATATATATATTTTTCAGATATGTTAATTAAAATATGGACAACATCGGTTTATTTTTCAAATGTATATTTATACCTATTCAAAAAGCGGCACGCATAAACAAACTGCTATAAAAATCCTAACTTCTCGACCAATCAGCGCGCGCGATTTTTATTTAACCAGCAAGTTATTGATACTGACTAATTTTAATTTCTTATTCTTTTATTATATTATATTTCTTATATTATCTTGATGATTTTAATTTAAGGAAACCAAACCCCATGCTGTCCCACGTGCTCATTACGCTGTTATCATGCGTCACTCACGTGATCAGTGAGTTCCAATGTCAAGGCACCTGCTATTCGGGATCTTTCCCAAAGAACAACCAAGTCATCAAGGGAAAACATCTCAGAGGATACTCCTACAAGAACATTACCACTGATGTTCCACGCACGTGCTTCTCGTCCTGTATCAATGACTGTCGGTGTAAGGCGTTCCAGATGAAAGATGTCAGGTGTGAGTTGCTGGATGAGGACAAGACTTCCAAGGCAAAAGACTTTGTAGATGAGACAGGATATGTGTACTATGATCTACAGCAGACATTCTATAAAGGGGTAAGTTTTGATGCTTTTGATGTTATACATGATTGTTACGTGACTAAAGTCAATTTTTTTACTTAAGAAATCCCACATGGTTCATCCTGCGGGTGTGTGCTATAATGGATGCTGTAGAAGTCAGCCTTGTATGAACGGAGGAACCTGTGTAGAACACTGTGAGAAACCAAAAGTCAAGTTCAGCTGCAAGTGCCCAGCCACTTACGAAGGAAAATTCTGTGAAGAGAGAGAGAGTTCAGTTCCTGCATTGATGTCTTCAACGGAACTGCACCAGGTACCATGCCAACAAATGGTACCTACATTATCACCCGTAGTGATACCAAGACTACTGTACCCGTCTATTGTGCTTTTGAAATCCCAAACCAGGCCTGGACTCTCATCGAGTCTTTCTCTCTACAAAAGAACTACATTTTCAAAGCGAAAGCCTTCCATCAAAATCATCCGAGGAACCAGGAATCCCATAACTGGAACGACTATCGCCTGTCGCTAAGCAACATGCAGTACATCCAAACCAAGGCCACCATGTTCAGAGCTACGTGTGAGTACCCAAACAGAGATTCTCTTACTCCTGACTTTGTGCTTGGATACAAGAAAGACTTTGATGCCATCAATAGTGGGGATCGAAGGCGATACTGTGTCAAATTCTCGTACGTGAACTTCAAAGGATATGAGTTCCAAAGGCAACAAGTACCAATATGGCAAGTGAAAAATGTAGATCATTTACACGTGGATTACACTCGGGGTTGGTGTGGATTTAATGCACCTGCAGCATCATACATTTCTAACGAGGATAACTTCGGACAATATGGTACTGTAAATTCAGCATTCAAATGCACTGCAACACAACAGTCTACCACACAGTGGTCGTTAGGAGAACAGCAATAGTGTGACCACATAGCACAACTACTGACCTTGGGATATGGGAACCTGTTACTATGGTAACACTAACCCAGTATCCAAATACACTGCAACACAACAGTCTACCACACAGTGGTGGTTAGGAGAACAGCTATAGTGTGACCACACAGCACGTCTACTGACCTTGGGATATGGGAACCTGTTACTATGGTAACACTAACCCAGTATCCAAATACACTGCAACACAACAGTCTACCACACAGTGGTGGTTAGGAGAACAGCTATAGTGTGACCACACAGCACATCTACTGACCTTGGGATATGGGAACCTGTTACTATGGTAACACTAACCCAGTATCCAAATACACTGCAGCACAACAGTCTACCACACAGTGGTGGTTAAGAGAACAGCTATAGTGTGAGCGCACAGCACAACTACTGACCTTGGAATATGGGAACCTATTACTATGGTAACACTAACCCAGCATTCAAATGCACTGCAACACAACAGTCTACCACACAGTGGTGGTTAGGAGAACAGCTATAGTGTGATCACACAGCACAACTACTGACCTTGGAATATGGGAACCTGTTACTATGGTAACACTAACCCAGCATTCAAATGCACTGCAACACAACAGTCTACCACACAGTGTTGGTTAGGAGAACAGCTATAGGGTGACCACACAGCACATCAACTGACCTTGAGATGAAAAATTGAATAGAAAAACAACTGATTGGTCACTTTTGTTTTACATTGGTGCTGTTCATTACTTGATATTACTAATTGTTCAATTCGTTTTAATGGGTCAAGTGGAATGAAGAGTCTCTTCCTATGGTTGAGATACCAGTATAGACTAGGCGGCTTACGTCCAATGTAAGTATAGTATAGCAACATGAAATGTCAATAAAAAATGCCTACTCGGCGAAAAGAAAAAAACACTGCTGTTAATGTTGCCGTGTCCTCGCAAGGAATCGAAATCTTTTCAACAGATAAAACGAATTTTTGTTTTATTGAAAATTTAATTAAAGTTTTACTTTTAATCCCCATCAGATTGATATACGCGCAATGCAACTCGTAAGCCATGCAACATATAACAACACATTGATGGTGGTCTTGATTGGAAACGGAAGCCATTTATAGATTTTTAGTCCATATATGTTTTAATAAAAATAGCGATTTGTAGTGCATGTGTAGACAGACCTATTTGCAACGTGCACCTTGTGTTATCATGCATGATGAAGAGAATCCCCGAATAGACGCTGTAGGCCTTTTCAGGGCTCTGCCTCGGGACTAGGTCGATATGCGTGTATTTTCAAAGGTTTTATTCAACGTGGTTCGTCCAATAATCACATATTTCCTTCGTAATTGTTTACACGTTCATACGAATATAGGTTCACAAAGATACACGATTCGCTGTAGAATCAAAAACTTATAATCATCAAAATGTCAATAAACTTCTAACAAACTCAAAAAATTAACTTACACATTTTATGGCTGTCCCGAGGGGATTCTAGGACAGTCTCGATATCCTTCTGTTATAACAGTCAACTCCTCTCTCTCAACTCCTCACTTCCACTCGCCCCCGGGCCCTACGAAACAGCACTTCCCCAGGAAGCCGGCGGCCAAATATTATACGTCGCAACAGACGCGAAGACTAATAACAGATTCCGTGACGACCTGAGTATGTTGTTTTCGTGTGTAAAACTGAGTTGGACACTACAGGTCAACGATTATGACGTCATGTTATATGCGCGCGCAAGTAATAATTTCTTGGTTCCAGTTTCTCACGCACGTCATAATGCAATGATATCACAATCCTTTGAAAACGTCGTAATGACTAGTCTTCCTTTCAAAAGAAAAACGACTAACTTGAGAAAATTGTCCAACGAGAAAAAAAACATACCCGCATTACAACAATAAAAATATAAAAAATTCATTAATTTTTGTGCCATTATTTATCAAGCGCTTCTTAGTAACGTTATTTTTTTCATTTGGCGGACTCACAATCCACAATTTCAAGAAGAAAAGTGACCGCTTAAGTTTTGTAGATTTTCTCGATTCTGATTGGCTAACATTTTTATCAGATAACTAGCAGGGATGAGATACGTTAGCAACGACGTGCTGAGGATCTACTAAAAAATCATTTAAAATCAAAATGTAAAATGTCATCATTATCCTTGGTATAAAATAAAAGTAATGGGTGATTTAAAATAAATTGAATTTTTTTTTCTGTAGCTTTTTCTGTTAAACCCACCAAAATGGCTTCCTTGTCTTTGTCTCGTGACCCTCTTAAGAATGCTGGCAAACAATCATTACGTTTTGTCATAAATACAATACTACGGTCATTTCTGTGCTGAATTTTATTCTACAACGTTTAATATTAAACTTACTTTCGTAGTTGCACCATGAGAAACTTTTCAAGTTGAGCAATAATTTGCAACTGAATCCTATACACAAATCCTATGGTGCAATGTGTATTTAAAGGAAAGGCAAATATGGCTATTAGCCGTTCCAAGATTGAGGAAGGACTGGGTCGAGTTGGAACTGTAGTGCATTTTGGGGCTTTTTTAAAAGAAGAAAACACTAAAACAGCCCAAATATGACTGCAATGCCAAATCGACCCAGTCTTTCCCTCAACCTTCGAATGGCTAAGGAATGTTATCAGTTTTAATCAAGCCAAAAGGGGAGGTGGCACACAAAAAAATTAAAGATCACAGCACTTTCACCGCAAACAGTATAAAAAAACATTTTGTAATTCGAAAACAGGTGGGTCAGGCTTTCTTAAATGGGTTACCAAAAGAATAAACCTTCCCCCTTCCCCCATTGATTTGAGCTTGACTGGGCGCTTGTTGGCCTTGCAAATGATAGCAATTTTAAAATGTCAAAAATCGATATTAGTTTAAGTTTCATTTTCTGCGGGGAAAAATGTTTTAAAAGTGCGAAAACAAATACTCAGTAGCGCCGTTAATTATTTTTTTGGTCTCACTGTATTATCTGGCCCTACGGATGCTCTCCCTACCCTACCCTTCCTTGGGTTGTTGTGGTTCTTTCGAGGGCTCCGCAAGATCTTCTCTCATAAAGGCTTCCAGCAGGACCAATGTAAATTAGATATTATCGATACATGGGATCAGTCTAAAAACGACCCTTAAACTTGTACAAGTTCAACTGTGCAACCTTACCTAAGGGACTTATAGAAATTTCGAAATTACCAATATTTCCAGCAACGGGTTGTTCAAAGCTGGATAAGCGCTAATCCAGGATTAACTCTATAGGCCTTATTAAGAGTTAACCCAGGATTAGCACTAATCGGGCTTTGAACAACTGGGCCCAATATTCTAATCAGCGCAGAACACGAAAAAAGTCGTATAACAATGGCTGACAGCAACATGCTACTCTACAACAGCCAAATTGATGGTTTTCACAGCCGCCATGTTGAATGAATTTAACAAAAGTTTCGTCACTAGTCTCTTTTGTTATATCATCCAACATGGCTCTCGTATCTTTTGTTATTTTATTCTCTTGGGAATGAAAGAAAACTTGTCTTCATTTTCCAGTAAAGTAAAAGGAATGAACATGAATATAAATCGGAAGCTGATATAGTTGTGAATTAACATAATTATCATTATATTATTCATTAATATAATTTACAAGTAGTTTATGTAGTGTTTAATAAACGAGCAGGAGTGTTTTATCGGGTATAAAACACGAGGCGTAGCCGAGTGGTTTTAGACCCGATAAAACACGATCTGCGAGTTTATTAAACGTCTTAAAAAACTCCTGATGTATGTTCTCATACTGTACCGAATTCTTTACGAAATGAACCAAGTTTGATAGAGAAAATCCAAGTTAAAGTTTATGCAAATGAAGACGAATCTATATCAGATATAAAACCTCCTTCATGGTCATGATTTCTATTGTGTTTCATTCATGAATTATTAATGAGTTGTTTAATTATTTATATTCATGTTTACTTTTTTACTTTTCTTAATGCTGTAATGATGACAACATTGTCACTAGTTTTTCTCATCAATACTCCCATTTCCAGTTCGCCTTTTCTCAGTCTTGGTCTTGATTTTCTAAAAATGTGTTCTTTTCTTTCATAGAGTCCATCGTATAGTTAGGAATATACGTACTACGTAACAATACGAGCTGATTAAAATGCCACAACGTCTAACGAGACTAAGACTGAGCAAAGAGAACTCGAGAATGGAGTATTCTATTTCTAAAGTTAGCCTCATAAGAAACATATCATTAAATGTTGTATGCTAATGGTCTACAGCTGATGTATCGTGTGGTAGGACCAATGAAAAGCTTAAACAAGTGTCTTAAATAGTGTTGGTAAGTCTTCATCTTACATTCTTCACTCCTACTTTATATGTGACGTTTCACAATAAGTCTTTCTTAACACTTCGTAAATATTTGCGGTGCTATCGTGGTTATTGACGTGTTGGATATAAGAAAGTCGTGCAGTGTGACGGATATGATGCTGATCCCTCTAAGGAACGTACTGGAAATGGTAAACTGCATTCTGGAGAAAAAGAAGAAGAAAAAGAGTAATGTGCTATTTCTGTATTATTAGTACAATCTCGAGTACAATTCGGAAACTTATCCGCTTGGGTGTAACGTTTTGCCCATTTCAGACCACGTGTCGTTCTCTCGAGAAAAAGATTATTTGTTTGAGTTGTATCCTTATTCATGCGTCTTCTCGTGTGTAACAGTTAAACAAAGATACTTTAGGGAATGACACGTGGTCTGAAATGGGAAAACAGGAGATTAGGTCTATTTATAGGTACGTTTGATGGTTTGAGAACTTTCAAAACATCACGAGTATAAAAAACAAATTCCGAATTGTATGAGAAGATCCTGCGATTTTCGTTCGATACACTCAACTTAATTGGGACTTTGAAGAGTACAATTTGGGATCTAATTGTACTCATTTTGTCCAGTCGGAATCAAGTAATTTTGCTGAGTGTATTAGAAAAGAGAAAAGCTTTGTAATAAATTCGGAATTCTACAAAAAAATAACCAGAACCTGATAACACCCATCTAACGGTCTTTGATGATTCTTTGTTGATTTATCTTTCTCAACACAACAACTAATAAAGAGCATTAATGGATTCTTTAGTTTTATAGGCATAAGGTTTTCTAATTTGAACCAGGGAAAAGATTGTGCTTTACCTTCTCTGCCAGTTCTCTTTCTTTCTTGTCTTTATAGTATTCCCACATCTAAACAGAGAATGTGTCATTAATGTTGTGATCTGGTAGTCGTTGCTGAGTGCCCCTAGCCAGAGCTGAGACTAATGCACTCGACAATCTCCACCTCTATGTTTAATATTTTATTGTGCGGATACTCCAACCGGGACCACTTTGATAAACCAGCATCACCAACCAACCGCCAACCGGTTGGCTCAGTTGGTTGAGTATGGGACTTTCGTGCGAGAGGTCGTGGTTCGAGTCCCGGCCGGACCAACACTCAGGACCTTAAAATAACTGAGGAGAAAGTGCTATCTTTGTAATTACATTCAAGACTTTCAAGTGGCTTTCGGATGACCACTTTAAATGGCGGTCCCGTCTCTCCACACTCATCATTACTAACCAACATAGGAGGGACGTAAAAGAACCACTGAGGACGTAAAGAAACCCTGGCAGTGACCACCCTCAGTGCCTCCACTTCATACTAACCATCTCTCATGCTTGTAAATTGCACAAAAAGCAATCTGTCATTCACTTCTCAATGTTTTGCGCCTTTGATTATATTCATATAGAAAAGGCGCTATATAAATTCATAAATCATTATAAATCATTAACCAATCATATTGCAACATTTAGTTCAGTATTTTTTAACCAGCCAATCAGATAGCGCATCGATATTATAAGAGAGTGAGAACGTGATCATGATAATCTGATTGGCTAACGCTGTTATCATTTCAATCTCTGTCTAGTTTACTGTTATCTGATTGGTCAGTTTTATTCAAGTGGTCCCGGTGTGTCCGCACAGTAAGCACACTACCAACGACAAAGAAAATAATCAGTACAACTTCAAAATACAAACTATTTTTAAAATTCTACGGAACTTCACTGAAACGCATGAATATTCTACATAAATTAAAGTGTGTCTGACCCCTGAGCAACAAAGCATTCGACACTAATAGTGTTTTCCCCGGTTTTCACAAGCAAACATGGCTGCCATACATGATTTAATAATGAAGCATTTTTTTTACTGTAGAAAAAAATATTGACACTTACCTCCGTGTTTCTTGCGCAGTAGAAGATGAACACGAGAAGGCCCTACAAAGAAAGTGATTCTATATGTTATTGGCCATTACAGCATACCGTGGGCGTTTACATTACCCAATATAAGATTCGATGACTACAAACTACGGACTACATGTTGTTTAGGCTGCGTTCATAATGTATGGCAGGGGGGGGGGGGGGGGCAGGTGAAATTTAGGGGGAATCGGAAAAATTTTGGTAGGAAAAAAGGGAGAAGGCAAATTTTTATCACAAAAATGGGGGGGATCTTGCTTAGGGGAGATCGTATTTTTTTGCATGACTTTAAGGGGGGAGTTAAGAATTATTCTGGACATCCAAATTCTCACCTGCCCCCACCCTCCCCCCCACATCTGCCATTTAATGCGAACGCAGCCTTATATCGGTTTTAAAAGTAGACCAAAAAGATATTAGTTGTCAACACTATGTAAAACGTTTCGACTACTTACCGTAGCAGTTGGGGTAGGAAAATGAATTGATAGGAGCATGCGCAGAAGTATTCAACCCAGTTTATAAGGGAAAATTTTTTGTAGTCCGTACCTACTCTGTAGTCATCGAATCTTTAAATTGAGTGTTAACGGTGGCACAAGTACGTACGTTAATTGTATAAAATAAACATGGATATAATATGCAAGGGAGCACATGAAGTCCACCGGTTAATACTGAGAAATCGTACGAAAATAGGAGGGCTTTCAACATAAGTCTTACCTGGAGAAAATGGAAGATGATGAAAAAGTAATGGTACGCTTTTTCATTGGAGTGATTGGTTGCCAGGATACCAAACAACCAGGTCAAGATGATGACGGGCAGAAGAACGATCGAGGAAATCAGCCTGATCCTAACGAAGTACGAAACGACAGCAAACACAAGTTTGAATTTTGATCACATATTGCTTGGCCTTTATCAGTTACTGAACTAATTGAATCTCATTTCCATTAAATATCAAAAATTTCGAGGGAGATTGGAAATGATGTCTATTACTAGTACCCGAATGTTGGCACAACCAGAATATAGTCGACGTACAATCATATCGTTAGAGCACGGTTCGTTCGATCCCATGTACCTTTATTAGTCTATGAACCAGTCACAAATTGGGGCTCTATCAATGAAAACCGTGTATCTTATTCCATTTTGACCAATGACTAACCTTGTTCTTTGAATGTTAATATCATCAGAGTTGCCTTTCCATCCCAAAACCTTCTGCAGAACCACGCCTCGGACCAACAAGTTGAGCTGTTTGAAAGAAAGTTCGTGTGAATTAGAAGCCGAAAAAAATATTTTAAAAATCAAGCATTATAACTAGTGTAATTCTTACCAAGACAAGAATGAGCACAGGAGCTCCAAAGAACCAAACGTCCACTCCATTCACTGACATCCAACAACTGTGAAATTTAAAAGATACCCAGTTACATTAAGAAGGATTGTTGTATGCATGGTATTTTGTGGTCAAGTACTTGGTAGTGAAGTACCCCTGAAGCTGTGGTATAGGGGAATAAGGTTTTAAGATCTTGTGGATGTATGCTAAAGTAGGGAGGATAAGGTTCCCATTTGCACATCCCCTCTCCCTGCAATCAATCTTCAATTGATACTGTAAGGTAGAAAAAGTTTTGTTTGACCAATGATCGAATGTATGGCAAGTGACCCATGCACTATCTTTGTATCCAGAATCCCACTTTTCACATTCCAGGATCCACGATTCCGGGAATAGTGCCATAGCATGAGTAGAGATTTGGTTGAGGTGATACTCACAACTCGTTTCCAATTGGTGCTCCATAATGTGAGTATGGGTATCCAGCACACGCGACAGCCAATGCAACTGGTAATCCTGCAAACAGATCAAAACGTTTGTATAGAATATCTCCATGGAAAAGACCTCCGACCATCTGGGTTTAGCTGCTTTTACTGAGGGGGCCACTAGCAAGGGAAAAAACACCAAATTCTAAAGCTGAAAAAAGTCGCCTTAATTCTTACGGTTGGGTCTCATGCATTAACTCCATCAGTATAACACCAGACGCTACATCTGTGGCTTCATTCACCTCCCTGCTTTATTTTGCCTTTGCCGTCCGGCAATACACCTCTTTACCTTGGGCGTAATGTTTTTCCATTTCAGACCACTTGTCCGGCATTCTCTCGAGAATAAGATTAAATGTTTGAGTTGTATATTCTCCGACGTACAAAACCGACGAAGAAATGACTGATGCAAATGACAAGTGGTCTGAATTGGGAAAATATTATGCTCAAAGTAAAGTAGTCCTTCCATAGAGCAGTGAACTGCAGAACCCTGCGAAGAACCCTCGAAGCACAGGAGAAAGCCAACAAGCAACTCTACTCACATAGACACCAAGCCCGGCGGGATTTGAACCCGTGTCGCAATGATGAGAGCTCTCACCGCTAAGGCACTCGTGCCTCCCATGCATTGGTGAGAGGCAAAAGTGCTTTTTTAAAATCACTGTTAGGAAAAGGTTTAGCATTGCTTCAGAACTGTCATAGCATGAGAATCACGTTTGACATATCTTACCCCATCCGAGAGCCAAATAGATGTAGAATGTACGCGTGTTCTTTTTATTGAAGACACTACTGAATCTTTCCACGTAGAAAATCCCTTCCATCAGCAAGAATGCCAAGCCGGCAAGTTCGAACATGTGAACGAATGGAGAAATGACATCGCAAGTGGCTGGTGTAGCAACATACTAGACATACAAGAAATCATTAATCTTATTAGTCTTATCTCATATTAATAAAAGGTTTTATTAAAATCCAATTACAGGGCGATCGATATTTCGACCTTTTCAGTCATCAACATGAACTAAAAATTAAAACATTTACAAACGTAAATTCTCTTTATAACACAAGACAAACACCGGTTGTTTTTGGCTTTATTATTGGGTCACCGCCAATAAAGTAAGTAGTAATCGGAATACTGGATTATTGGACTTAAAATGGTCTAATAGTTTGTATATATGATATATATAACTTTAGCTATTATTGGGCTTAAGATGATGCCATATAACACTATGGCCAATGTCAGTTCTTCGTTAGCCCTTCATTGGAGTAGAAAAATAATAGAGGTATTGCTTAATAGTACATGGAGGCAACCATGTTGAATGACAGGAATGAACGTATAAACTCCTTCTACATACATGTATAAGAATACAATTCACCAGACTAAAAGGAATCTATTGTTCTGCCATTTGAAATGGCCACAAGCAAGTGACCATGAAAACCTCAATTCTGTGATAATGGAGCAAGTTCCACTTTTTTAATTACTTGACGTAGCTTCAATAGTCCATTTTGTAGGGCTTTTGTAGTCTTACCTTTGACGAGCTGTTGGAAAGTCCAATGAAGAAGAAAAGATGGCCGAGCACGAAAGCCAGTTCAATGTTGAGGGCAATGCGCATGTTGTCTACAAAATGATACCTTTAGGGAGAAATAATCAATTATACGTTTAATAAGATGAAAGTTTTTTTCTGCACTTTTATAGCTATGAAACGTCTCACGTCTCTGTAGAACATTTACTCGTGTAACTGTAAGACACATACAATTCAGAACATTCGCAAGAGTCAAGAGGATCCCTTACCCGACGACAAAGACACATATCGCACTGCCAATGAGCAGAAGGGTGGAGATTATGCCAAACACGGTAGCTGTAGTCACCACCGCCTCACGGTCTGACAAATCTTCCTGTAAACAAAAGGTTTAGAGAAATATTAAACATAATTGTGAGTTATGCACTAATTCTCAATCTTAGAGTTGGAACAAAAGAATACCCTCTCTTGAGGATTGATATTTTGACTACCAGGAAGCGATTTATTGCAAGGGGGTCTATTTTTTTAAATACAGTTTGCTAGGCTTTTCGCCATTTTGGGAAAAAGATGGCTTCCCCTAAAACAGCCCAATACTTCAGCGCGCGTTCTTCTCGTTACCAGTTTTCTGTTCAAACTCGAAAAGGTATTGCACATCCAATTTTATCACATGGGGACAAAAATCGTTGCTAAGTAGCATCAGCTTACACCTCTAAACTACAATATTGTATACTTACCACGATCTCTTCTTTCATTGCTAAGCCAAACATCGTCAAATGATTACAGGCGCACACTGTGTGAGTTGAGTTTGTTTCTTGAATCTTGCAACCTTTTCTCGACCAAATGCTAGATAAAACAACCAGAAAAATAATTCCCATGAGCCCAATATCCAAGCCTCTCGATCACTTCCCATCTCCCCAAAATACAAGCACTTCGTAAAACGATAATTCCGGTGGTTGAAGCCTTGTCATATTTGAAGACAAAACAGCTGTAGATTCAATAGTTTGATGTAACTAACCTTTTAATGGTGTCCCAATAGACGCAGGAAGGCTCCTTAAGAGAATCCTTCAAAGGAAAAAAGACATACATAATCGGTGTCGGTCATCAGTCCTAAACTACAAACCGCAAAACAGGAAAACATCCCAGATTACAAGAACTTGCACCGGGGACAAGTTTTTGGCTATTTTTTTCAAAAAATATTTCATTATAAGAGACATAACTTGCTGATTTTTATTCCAATCTCCTCTCAGTCTGACCTCCTGAACCACAAGTAAACTTGCGTAGCCTTTTGAAATACTCTGTATAAAAAGCTTCTAAGTTTTTATGTATAAACCTTTTCTGAGATAGCAAAAAAATAGTGCATTGTGGTCTAGCATTTTGTTTATCTTTCCTGGTGTTGCTTGTACTGAAGCTAGACCAGAATGCATCATGCTTGTCAACTAAGAAAAGGGCTATGGAAGCAGTTATCGTTGCCATGGTACCCACCTTTTTATGTCTGAGGGTGATAAGCACTGGCTCCTCCAGATCACTAATGTTTTCCATCATATTGAGACTGAAAACATTGCTATTGATAAAGATCCCCTCGAACTTTTTCCTTGACTTAAGCACGCCGTCGTTATCTAAGTAAAGGTCTGAGACGTCAGAATCTTCGATGATTCTGAAAAGAAAGATACAGAATCAGGTACAAGGTTTGCTACTTCCAAAGTGACTATGACCGGAGCTTTAGATGCTGCACTGCCTTAGAAGTGATACGTAAGTGCTGAGTTATCCTCCGTCATTGCATTGATTTGGTGAGCACGGGTGGTGACGGGTGGTTCTATAGACAAAGCGGAAGAGGGAAGCAGAAACCTAGGCTTGCGCAAGGACTGTTTCTTCAGTAGAATTCTTGAAACAATCTTTGTATACTTACTGATTGTAATCTGTTTCGATCTCAGTCATTTTCAGTGGCCTATCTTCGATTAGGTCTGGGTAGACCGACCAAGTATAAGGGATGTTCGCAGCACCTGCAAGGACTATCATATATGCATATTGCGTAATTATAGATGAATCAAATGTGTCGTAGTAGATACTTTTATCACCGTAGGTGAGAAAGATAGTAGACTGACGTTTCGGACGTTAGTCCTTCGTCGGAGTCAATGAGAGAAAGAGAATGATGGAGGGGTTTATATAGTGGTGTAGGAAGAAAACACACCAATAAGAAAATAGCATTGGTTTGTTTTCTCCCTACACCACTATATAAACCCCTGCATCATTCTCTTTCTCTCATTGACTCCGACGAAGGAATAACGTCCGAAACGTCAGTCTACTATCTTTCGCACCTACGGTGGTTAAATTATCTACTACGACACATTTGATTCAACTAAAAAACACCGACGCAGTCCAAACTAGTTCCAAAACTAGTCGTCATCTACGTAATTATAGATAGTCATATAAAGCTAGGTAGCAGTAAAAGGAAAATTGCCATTTCTGGAATGCAACGCAAGAAACCTTCACGACTCACACCTTTACTAAAAACCTCATAACGCACTAATTATTCATCTAATTTCTACGAAAGTACTTATTGTCTTGAACCCTGACTAACGCAGATTTTGTAATCAATCATATTGACCATACTTTATGATCAATATTATCAGTTACTTAAGAGTAGCTTATTGAATACACGGTCTTGAAGGTCCCCCTGATACCTTAAAGCAATATCCCATGCATATGTGTCTACATGACACTTACCCCGTTTTTTGAGGACCTTGACAGGAAAACTTATCTGGTCCCTTACTGTCTCCCATCGTCCAGTGAATCTATCTGCTACCATCGAATAGTTTGGAAAGTTTAGGTATTTGTCGTCTGTCGTGTTTACGAATCGACCATCAACTACTCCGCTACTCAAAGCTAGAAATAAATGACAAGTTGTTGTAAAAGTGTATACAAGAACTCGCTGCTAACGATCATCATCGCTAGCATCATACTGAAGACCTTTTGCTAATATTCTCTATACTTACCAAAAATATCTTTAACAAGAAAAGATGAGGCATTGACAGCGGCTACCTCTCCACGTTTGACTTTCTCAATCAAATTTTCAGTGCCTTGTTTGCCAACTAATTCTATCATGGCTGCCAATTCCATCGACAAAACGTTTTCTGGTTTGCTCTGTAAAACGAATGGAATCATTCACACCTTTCAGCAATAGTATAAAAGGCAAAAACTCATTTGGGTGTAAAATTAACGTATATTGTCTCATTAATTAAGGAGTGAGTAACTTGTTCGTTTCTTTGTTTGCTCTTTTGTATTGGGTGGGTGCGATGGGTGAGTTGATGGATGAGTGCAATCGTTGGAATTGTTGGTTGGTTGGTGGGCGGATAGATGGATGATATTTTGGTTGATTTATTGGTTGGTTGGTTGGTTGGTTGGTTGGTTGGTTGGTTGGTTGGTTGGTTGGTTGGTTGGTTGGTTGGTTGGTTGGTTGGTTGGTTGGTTGGTTGGTTGGTTGGTTGGTTGGTAGGTTGGTTAGTTGGTTGGTAAGTTGGTTGGTTGGTTGGCTGGGTGAATGATTGGATGGGAGGGAGGGTGGCGTCTTAACCAACATACCCCTTTGCACTCGAAAAGCTTGCTAACGTTTTTGATATAAGCCTGGAAAAAATAAAACCAGTAACATATAAGAAGACGTGTTGAAATTTATATTTAAGCTATACTAAAAGATATTGTTCGCATGTCACAGAAGCTCCAAGAAAGACATCTTAATCAAAGTAACGTTTGGTAAACTCAAGGCCTTATTGCTGAAATTCGAGCTCACCCCTCTGCATAACTGATCCTCTGTAGAACATTGCATGGTTGGCCTCCAGTTAAGGTCATCACATTCTCCTTTTGGCGCATTTCCAGCTGAAAAGTTTGAAAATGAAATACTATTGTAAAAACAACAAATCACTAGTCAATAGCCATGAAATACACAGGTAGCCCACTAGCAGAGACCCAAAAGAAACTGATTGCTATTTTTGCAAAATTAAAATATCGGAATAACTTATCATTAAGAATGGGTCGGTTTTCAGAAACGGCCATTGTTTTTAGGGCATGAAAATAGCCGGTAGTATACGTAGGCCGAAAGGGTCAAGATCAATGACCAAATGGCAATTTAACATGCCGATATATACACATAGGTCAGAATTTCACCCTTCTCCCTCTTTGTTTTATTTTGTTCTGAAATATACATCTCTAAACCCAAATTTTAAAAGTCACATCTTAGAAATGAATGTTACCTCAGCTTGCATGTATGCTAATTAACGTGTTTATGTATAGAAATGGTCACCACCGGCGCACGGGTGACTTAGAGGGGAGGGGGTATTTCAAGAGCACGTGCCTATGGAATGTTGTGAAAGCGCCTTTGACGTCCACTAAAACCAAGTGTCGCGACAGTAAATTGTATGATTTGGCTAGTGTGATTGCATGGGAAGCGCTGTAAAATCCTAGATATATTCGTCCCTGTTTTGCTTTCTTATTTCTATACATACCGATGGCAGAGGTTGCTGCTGATCGTGTAGATGTCGTGCTGGATGGCTCAACCACACTTGATGCAGGAACACCGAATGCTACATCTATGGTTACTGTGCTGTCTGCTGAGAGAGTAGGGGTAGCTGTGCCTGATGTAGAGGCCTGCCCTGAGGCATTCAGACTTGCACCTTAGAAAAACAGAAGAGGGGACCTTTTTAGATACAAGAAAACCTGCAATTTGTTCTCGATAATTATGATTTTGACGATGATAATGAGGACGACAATGATGATGATTACGGAGATGATGGAGATGATGATTATGACGACGACGATGACGACGACGATATAAAGACGATGCTATGATGTAGATGATATGATGACGATGATCAGGTTAAACAACGACGATGACGACTACGATGATGATGGCGATGATGATGAGGTGAATAACAATAATAATAATGATAATAATATATAAATATCATATTTATATATAACTAGAATATAAACATTCTAAAGTGCTGACGATAATGATAGTTTTTTTTTGGCATAATTAATGATGGAATTAATAAACTACTTTTCATATATTTTCTTTAGATAAAGACCGAATTCTATTTTTTCTCCTTAATGGGACCGATTAGCAAATATTAACAGTAAATCTAATTCAAATGGTGAATAAATGTTTTGGCAAATGGTTGCTATAAGAATTTTTTCGATACGGCAGGAGCGGATATCTAAGTTATTAGAATTTATTCCCTGGGCACAGTTGTTCAAAGCCCGATTAGTGCTAATCCTGGGTTAACTCTTAAAAAGACCTATAGAGTTAATCCTGGATTAGCGCTAATCCAGCTTTGAACAACCCGGCCCCGGAGAATAAAACAATAACAAATATTGCTCGATGTAACCAAGATGGCGCCTATGAATATTAACTATTTTTGGGGGCTTTCTTCGTCTTTTTATAGAAACGTTTTGAATTCTTTTTTAAAATCAAAAATGGAAAAGGAAAAAAAGAAAATATCATATTCAGTTTCTTTTCCTAAAATAGGTTAATGATTATGAAATTGTATTATTGATATAAGTTATGACTGTTAAATGCTGTACAAACAATTTCTCTAGTGACTCAATAAGCTGTGTTTGATCATACTACACTACGTAAGGTTTCCCTGGCAACGATGGTATCCTTAATCATGAGTTATCAAAAAACATACACCAATTATTATGATTCTTCTGTCTCTAGTTTACTGAGCAATTTCAGAAAGCGAGAGTAAAATTACAAATCATATATAGATGATGAAAGGTTCAGAAAGAACAACCCGAGAGGGTTAATTATAGATAAGATCCTGCACCTTATATCGGTAAAATACAAGATATTGCTATAAGGAATTTCATACATTTAAAAGCATTTACGATCAGAAGTTGCATTTACTGGATCAAGGGGAAAAGTTTCATTTTTCCATTTAGCGTCAACCGAATTCGTTTTTCTATCTTTTGGTAAACTTATATCTTTTGGTAAATTTTTATTGCGAAAAAGAAATAGTTTTGCCTTCTAAATTTGCTGTAAAAGTAAACCAACAATTTTGATTTCTTATTTCTATACATACCGATGGCAGAGGTTGCTGCTGATCGTGTAGATGTCGTGCTGGATGGCTCAACCACACTTGATGAAGGAACACCGGATGCTACATCTATGGTTACTGTGCTGTCTGCTGAGAGAGTAGGGGTAGCTGTGCCTGATGTAGAGGCCTGATCTGAGGCATTCAGACTTGCACCTTAGAAAAACAGAAATGGGGACCTTTTTAGATACAAGAAAACCTGCAATTTTTCTCCGGCGATAATTATGATTTTGACGATGATAATGAGGACGACAACGATGATGATTACGGAGATGATGGCGATGATGATTATGACGAAGACGATATCATTAATAAACGATTCTCACAACCGATCTGCGGTGCCTTTGCAGAGCTTGTTTCAGTTTGGTTTTAACTTTTTTTTATCCCATTTTTATTTTTACTACTGTCTACAAATACAATTGAAAAGATACTGAGTTTGAAACTCTGATATACTCACATCTCATAAAGACTTTGGTAGAATAATGAAATAATATGGCGCAATTGGAAAACGATAAAACTTGCACCAGAAATAAATAAAACTCGTGAAGAATTACTCTCATTACATCTCGCATTAAAAACTGACGATCGTTAGTGACTGGACGTGAAAACTGATAATATCTCAAATGATTTTGGATAACCAAGACTGGTGACCGTAATTTTGTATCGCCTGTATTGAAATGATTCAGAAAAGTTTAGCCTGAATTTACTTTGTTTTTTTATTTTTACTTTTTTTTTTTATTTTTGTGTGTGTGTGTGTGTGTGTGTGCCTGTAAAGTTTATCGAAATAGAAGTTCGTACCCGATCGATCTTTATATATGGTGTCTTTGTCAATCAATGTATTTATTTATTCTATGAGCTTATGTCATTTTTCGTTGTGTGTATTGTTGTGTGTGTTTTAGAGAAAAGTTGAATCTTTTTTTTTTTTCTTTTTTTGCTTGCCGGTTTATTCGTCTTTTTCTCCTTGATTTCGTGTTGTTTTCGTATGATAGAGCTAGATAAACGACTTCCTGATGCTGAGCCCAAGTTGCACTATGAAAGCCATGTATTCATTCTTTTTTATTTATTTATTTTTTTTATTTATTTTTTTGCAAAGTGACTTCTTGACAAAAACCTGTGAAAATTATTGTCAACTCAAGTACGAAAATGAATAACTCAACTTTCGCAAAATAGGCTCTTTTATATTACAAAATATTTTAATTTGCCCAAAAATTTATACAAAGTAAATATATGTTTACGAAGACGGAAGTATTGATAGAATGTCGCAGAGGATGCAGAGGAAATTGGCCATATTTTTATCAACTTACTATGTATGTATTTGCCGACCCTAAATTTGACAATTTGATCGCTTCGATCACATACTGTCGGTGTGAAAGTAAATAAAAGCGACTATCATAATACAGCTACAAATAAAAAACAGTAAAGAAGGGTAAAAAGGAAAGATACTTTACAGGGATATTTATGATGTGGAAATTCAGGAGCTAGCATTTTAAAAAAACCACCAAAAGTGTTGAGAGTTTTCGTACTAAAAAGTCGAGTTAGGTAACGATAGAATGACTTTTAGAACTGCTGGTAATTAATCGCTTGTCGCGGGAAACGGAAAAAAACTGAGCTAAAAGCTAGCAATTCTAAAGCCACAGGAAGATTAAAAAGTCAAGTAATTGTCTTACCATTTGAAAGAAGAGGAGAACAGAAGACCTAGGAAATCGAGAAGAAATTGAAAATCCGTTGTTAATAATGTCAGGTGTTTAAATAAGAGAAAATAATTCTTGAAAGTCAGAATAAGTCTTGGCTACGATTAAAAACGCTTTAGTCTAAAAATCACAAACCTGAACGAGGAGAACTCCGAGAAAAAGCATCGTTCTGTCCTCTAGAGCAATAAAGCAGCTCTATTTGTTAAATTCTGAAGATTTTCCGGCTAAGATTTTAAAAGATAACGAAGAGCTATATTGAAAAACATGGAAAAACTGCTCAAACAGAATTATGGAAATTGATTACTGTATTAATAATTTATTGTTTGCACCAAAACTCCATGGAAATATCATTATTGATGATGACAAAGTTTTTCTAGGACTTAAAATTTTATCTTGAACCGTTTAAAAAAGCCCTAGATAGTTTTCGAGATGGTAGAGTTTTGAGTTTTTGACTTGAAATATGAGTTTGAAGGGAGAAAATCACCTTTAAATGTCTGATAATGTATTCAGAAAGGCGAAAATTTGGAACAGGTGTAAATGAAAACTGGGTTAATGAATGATATTGTGAAGTCCGCTTTTGTTCTTCGTTTCTAGCCATTATCCCCTGACGTCAGTACATTCTCATTTCCAGTCGAACAGCACGGGTGAAAAACATCTGCGCATGCTCTTAGTCCGTATGCAAATTAATCAAAACGTCTTCATGCTATTGTAAAAATATAAAAAATTGAAACATGCCTGACAACTATGGACTTCACAAAATGCCAAAACTTAGTGTCCATGCTTGAAACTTATGGCTAATTCTTTCATCTTGTGTTTGTTACTACAGTATCTTGGTCTGACAAAAGTATACTAGCGAAATCCTTTGTATACTTGGAGAAAGCAAAGATTTATTTTTTCAATCAAACTCTTCTAAATTCTTATATTAGAAAGCGTTCTTAAATGCACGCATGCGCAAACGTTTTTTCTCATTTCAAGTCGAACAACTCGGTAGATTATTTTTAACTTGAAGCGAGCCAGGTGACCAAAACACTCTCTCTTTCAACCATATTAAAAACTTATTATATACTCTTAGAGATTGATAGCGCTGAGTCGCCAGCAGTGCCAGCCCGTGAAAATAGACCTCTCAACCAGTAGAGATAAATGTTTTCATTTTTCAGATCACGTGTCATTTCCTGGAGTATAATCTATTTATTTGGCAGCTGCGCATTGCCTGAGTTTCATATCGTGCGAGGACTGGACCGAACAATCGTGGGAGGACCTGGACCGAACAATCATGCGAGGACTGGACCGAACAATCGTGAAAAGGATGCCATGATATCCATTTCCATTTATTTTTGTTTATTTGGTCAAAATTGGACTGCATTTGTCGAGTATATATATAATCTGACTACGCACGGTAGCCGGTTAGCAGAAGCCTGCAAAGTCACTCTTGGGTAAAGTCCTGAAGAACCCTGGGTACTAATTCGCAACTTTGCCATTTTTGTTGTGCAGGGGGGAAAAAGGCACTTTATGAACGGACTACCGTATCCCAGTAATTACACATTTGCAAGTAAAAATGTGATTTCTTAAAGTAAGAATGTTATTGGCTTTGATACTGATTTAGTCCAGAACAAACTTTTATGCGTTCCATCTGGCTTGTGTTACTCACTACTTCAAAACGGGATAACCTACATAGTACTCAGTTGATGTAATATATTCAGAAAATCAAATTGTATTCTATTGTCGTTCTATCTATTGTATTAGGAGTAATTCAACGTATTTTTATGAACATATTACATCAACTGCTTGCTACGTAGGCTCTCCCTTTTCAAAACAACACGAGTGAAAAACGTCTGCAAATGCTCTGAATCCGTATGCAAATTAGTCAAAACATAAGTAAATATGACTTTCAAATAGGTCTGATAAATTGGACTTCACAAAATGCCAAAACGTAGTGTCCGTGCTTGAAAATTAAGGCTAATTCTTTCATATTGTGTTTATTAAGACAGTATCTTGATCTGACAAAAGTATACTCGCAAACGTTTTTGTATACTTTGAGAAAACAAACATTTATTTTCTCACTCGAACTCTTCAAAATTCTTAGAAAACGTGCTGAAATACACGCATGCATTTTCTCTAGTGTCCTTCAAAACACAGCCCTGTAGGTTCAGTTACTGCGCATGCGTGCAGTAACTGACAACAACGTCTAAGTGCTCATGCATACACACTAGTAATGTGTCATTGTAAATTTGGTTTTATTGTTGTTACTAATGGAAGATTTCTTAAGGACAGAAAGTGAAGAATTGAAGTCAAGGAAAACACACTAAATGAAAATAAAGTATATAACGTACTAACAATATATTCATAATAAGTTAATATATTCTGATATATTCAGATATTTCAATATTCCTATATTATTCCAATATTTGATTTCTCAAAACTTCGTATAAAAGTAAAAAGTTCCTAATTGAAATGATTGGGTAGCGAAAGGGTGGAAAACACAAGACTTCCAAGAAAAGTTAGATGAATGTAATGAATGTTAATTTGATTTAAGGAACGATTTAAGACACTCTCTACACCAAATTATCCAGCTGAGCGGTGAACGCGGCGCGCAAAGCATGATTTGACAAAATGACCGTCCCTAAGCTTAAAAGAACGAAGCAAATATGGCGGTAAAGTGATTTCCTTTTAATTCTTCCTTTCCCTATTTCTGCTTCTCGTAGGCACGTCTATTATATTTTAGTCAAAAGAAAGCAGAAAAATACACAACAGTTCGGTTACAGTAGCGTGGGAATGAGGGCCGGCGGCAAACAAGTTAAACGAGCTGTGATTGGCTGAAACAAAATTCACCGCTCAGCTGGATAGATATCCATTCAAATGCAAAAATCATATCGCAGAAATTTTTGAAACCACTTCTGAATAATTGATGACGAAACGGCCCCTTCTAATGACGTAACGACCAATCTCAATTCTATTTCTGTCAATATTCATTCATATTCATTTATACGAGACTGATACTAATTCCCAATTTTGGGGCCAAAACATGCAAATCCATTCTTTAGAGGATCGGAATGTTTTAATGCTAATATTTCGTAATTGTTTTGACTTACAGGTTGGGATTTAGTGTAAGGGGTCTATATACAGCTATTTCAAAAAATGTTGGTGAAGTTTTGTTGGGTGTTATATGTCATGGCCTAGGGGCGGATCCACTGGTGGTGATGGTAGTAACAAGTTACCCCCCCTACCCCCTTTTGCTCAAATTGCTCAGTATATCGTTTGTAACAGCCACTCCCCTTTTCCTCGAATACCTGGTAAAACCTTTGTTGTAGTCACCTCCTTCTAAAACTCCTGAATCTGCCAGTGAAACGCATTGCATGCTGCATGTTGTTTACTGAGCTTGAAATGAATCTTATCATATATATGAAAATAATGTTAATAGAGAAGGAAATGAGTCAGCAAAAGTGCTGACAAAAAGTTGGTAAAATTCCATATTGTTGTGTCCCTTTACTGATCGCATTCACATCACTCATAGCGCATTTCGGGCGTCAAAGTCTTCACCAATCAATGGCTTTATATGGTCTTCCTTCCCTCAGCGTCAAAATAGCTGTCACACATTGATATTATAAACCAGTGAAGCCCACGCTAGAAACCTGCAAAAAATTCTTTAATAATTTATGACGCATGCGTAAACGGTTCTCTTTACTGATCCCCGAATACTTCATCTGATCCATTTACTTCCGGTTCCTTGGCCCCGTGTTCCACGTAGTATTCTTGTAAATATTTAACCCACTGGGCGGGACGTCCATTTAGGTAAGTGTTCTTGATTGGTCTTGGTGTTGTCTCGTCTGATCTCATTCGTGTCAACAGAGTTGCTTTGCATGAACCGCTATCGTCTCCTATTGGTCTGATTACCATGCCTGAAAGGCGAACTTGCACCCTAGGAATAACAACGAGTATCACGTGAATAGACCTCTAGCTTGGGAGTAACGGTAAAGTATCATTTCTTTGTTTAACAGTTGCACATGAGAAGACACATGAATATGGATACAACTCAAACAAAGAATCTTATTCTCAAGGGAATAACACGTGGTCTGAAATGGGAAAAACATTACGCCCGAGCCGAGAAGGTATTGGCCCTTACAAAGATTACCGAAGTTCTATTTAGACTGAAAAAAGGAGAGAGGCATAAATCTGTCATATTCAAAATAGACATAGTTTTTCAGACACCTCAGTTTTGCAAATTTTCTCGATTCTGATTGGCTAACACTTTTCCTCAAATCAGCTTGCATAGATTCCATGACTCATCCCTACCTGCCTAAAGTTGCTTTTTCCGACGTCGATACACTAGAGTGCTCTGTACTGCACCATGCGATCACGTGACACCGGTCTGGTGTATGGTACGCTTTGTTCATTACAGATAGAACAACTTCCCAAGGTCGAAAAAGTGGCGGCATTTTTAAACAGCTGAAAATGGAGAAGAAATGTTGTTGATATCTATATGAATAGCTGTCTATTAATATTACTATTCTATTCTATTCTATCATTTATATCACATCGTACCCAATAACACCTTACCAATATAAAATATCCGAGTCTACGTTTTCTTCGATCACAATCACTTTTCTAAATGTCTGGTCCCACTTGACTCGCAAGTTCCAGTCGGTTAACAAGCGTACAGCTGTTATGAGATAAACGAATAAAAGATTAATAATAGAGAAAGAAACAATGCTATAATTGCTTGGCTTTAACTATCTACCTTTGCACTTTGGAATATGTCCTGTTGAGTGTAGTTTCTGCCTGTCTGCCTGTTTCTTTCTCTCACCCTGTGTCGGCCCGGCTAGGATCTCGAAAGGGAAGGTTCGTTTTTCTACCAATATTAGTTATGCCAATTCTAGTAAAACTAAAATAGCGCTAAACATTATTTCGTAATCCTACGAAGGTGGAAGGAAAGGGGGGAGGGGTTTCGTTTGAACTATCGAACCACTCCTAGCGACGGGCCTGGAGAGTCTCCCCATTGTCCCTTTCTTATAGTACACCTCTTTCTCTTTCTCTTTCTCTCTCTGCGTCTAACTTATTACTGATAAAAATAATGTTGAAAATAGTTGAACCTATAAAGACCCCCTTACCATCATCGTATGGTATTCCATCTATATTGAACGTTGTCTGAAAGAGAACAATATTTAGAATTCATTGACTATTTTCGTCTCAGGAACTTGGCCAAGATTACAATTCATTAACTATTTGTGAAGATTAAACATTACAACATTTGGGTAAAATTATTATATTTCTTGAACGCTACAAAATTTAACCTTGCTCTCTTAGATTTTGTGTGTTGTGTTTTCTTTTCCCTGTATCCAGCATCCTCCACCTCTCCCCCCCTCCCCCTCCCCTTCTTTCTCCCCTCCCCTTCTCCCCTCCCCTCTTCCCCTCCCCTCCTTCCCCTCCCCAGACTTACCTTCGTTAGTGTCGTGGTCTCTGATTGGTTAGGTTGTCTTCTCCAAGACTGAATATGACTGGGTGTTTTTCGTTTATGCCATCCCTCCGTCTCCTCTGCTTCTTGGTGTAAAATATGATCAAAGTCTTGATCGTTGACCGTGTAAGAATTCGAGCTTGCTTGTCTGGACTTGTGGCGGTGAGCGGGATCAAATGCCGCTGCAATACCGATCATTCATTAAGTAAATTCAATGGTAATATTTAATAGAGGTGAGGTGCACCCCTTGCTATGGAAAACGCGACAAAAGAAATGGCCGCCAATTTGGTTAACATAACAAAATAATTAGTCAGCCAAAATGGCGGCAATAACTACCCGTGCTGTCCAAGACAAGAAATACTATAGTCTTCATGAACCGTTTCACCATAAAAGAAGAGGAAATCAGAGCCTCCTCGGAACGTCTGACACAGGAAAGCTTGATTACTTTAAATTAAAAAAGCTCTTGCCAACTCTATGAAATGTTTGAATCATAAGTACGTCCGTATGGCCCTAATAAATAAGTGTTTAACTTCAAGAGCGTTTGTAAATATTTTTTTCATTTATGTATTTTTATAATCACCATCATCATTATCATCATTACCACCATAATCATCATCATTGTTATTATTCATTATTTTTATTCATTATTATTATTATTATTATTATTATTATTATTTACCAACAATTGTGATCAAAAACATATAGCCCTAAAAACCGAACTATTAGAAAATGAAAAGCTCCGCCTACGTCCGTATAGTACTTTACTCACTTGGTCCTTGGATCAGCCATTGTTTACAAGGGAACGTAAAATGTTGTCCCGTCTCCTTCACATCTATGGTAATTTCATCGATAAACAAGCCTGATTCTCCATTGCTCATATCATCGTCACCCATGATCGAAGACATTCGGCGCAGTTTTTGGACCAATGAGGGACGAGTATCGTCCTGGACATTCTTGCTATTCTCGTACGACAGTTTAAGATGCTGAATCTATGTTTTATAAAACAAAGTTCGAATTATTTTTTTGAAGCTCAATGAAAGTCTGATAACAACCTGGTGGTGCAAAGGATTGTGGATCGAAATTTGGAGACGCGACCAAAGTGCACCCATCTCATATTTGAATAGATCTCTTTACCTTAGACGTAATGTTTTCCAATTTAAGACCACGCGTCATTCTCTAGAATATTATTTCTTTGTTTAACGCTTGTGCATGAGATGACTACTATATATGGGAACAACTCAAACAGAGAATCTTATTCAGTATCAAGGGAATGACACGTGGTCTGGAATAAGGAAACATTACGTCCATGGTCAGTAAAAAGAGGTCTATGCATGGATATCCTCTTTAAACGATACCCGTAGGTAGTTAAGGAATAGACCAGTGTCGAATTCCAAATTACCGCTGTATTCCTTGACTACAGACTCATTTGCACAGGGTTAGCCTCGTATCAGTGTTTAAATATTCACAAATACCAACAGAAAAGTAAAGAATGCACAACTTCAACAATACAAACATTTTGAAACTCAACGGACCTTGACTGGAACAAGTGAATATTCTGCACAAACTCGAGGTTAACCCTGTGCAAATGAGTCTGTAATCAAGAAACACAGCGGTAATTTGGAATTCCAAAGGGGTCTATTATGCATATATCCAATAAGATACATGACTGACAAATCTAGGGTGAGAGCCTGCGATCAACATGGCCAGCACCTACAATTAAAAAAAAAAAGCCCATAAGGAACGCAGGCTCAGGTTGACTGATAACCCTAGGGCAAACACTCACCCATCCCACATCGGCTGCTAAAATTTTTCTCTTGAAAACAAGGATATCTTGATTTTTCTCCTTGCTGTTTGCCTCGATCTCCAGCGGCAGTTTCCTTGTGTAACCATCCTCGCCGAACAGTTGTAAACAAAACTGTAATGTGTGAGTTCCTTTTAGACCGTTACCATGGAGATCCGTGACGTTGACGGTCGTTTCGAATGTTGCTGTGTAAATAAAAGAACAATATAAATGCATTAGCCAATGGTTATATGTTATTAGTGTCTCAAATAATTAAAAATAAGACCTATTTTCTCTTCTACTTTGTGGAAGATATTATGACGGATATTCCTAAAAGCTGGGGTTTTTTTCGTATAAATATCAGCGTTTGTGAAGTCCTAGGTCTAGGCTAGTCCAAGCAAAATATGTCGAGCTACGAATTAATTGTTCTTCGCGATAGGCTGAATTCCTATCATGGAGGGGGGAGAAAATCAAATTTGAAAAGGCAAAAATGAACAATGAAAGATTGTAGCCATATTGAAACATTGCAGCCATATTGGTTGATAAAACAAAAGAAACTCCCGCGACGACAAACAAAACTAATTGGAATAACTACAATAGTAATGGCGGCGATGACATAGTTTCTGCGAGACGACTTGAGTGAAATTCTCTGTAAAGGGTGGTTCACACTAGCGACGGAATCGGAAGCGGAGTCGTAAGAAAAATTTATCAGTGATCTTACGATTCCACTTGCATTGTTTTCATTCACACTAAATCGTCTTCTTGCAATTTGGATTCGGAATCCGAATCCGAATCCGAATCCCATTCCCAGTCCCATTCCTAAGCTTACGACTCTAGTGTATATGATAGTCTCACCTTTTCCAACTTGGATACCATAAACCTCGACTCTCATGCAAGGTTTCCCAATCCATTCTACAGGATAAAAACGCACGAACCTTGTTCGGAATGGTTTACTCAGAACTCGTCTCACAATGGATACACTGTCGTTGTTACCCTTTAGAATCTATCAGGCAAACATCCAATTCATTAGAAAGGTTTTTAAGTTAAGTTAGGTTCGCGGGGCGCCTTTTGGTTAAAAAAAATCATTCGCGCTTCGGGTTCATCTTGCTAGGGGGCGAAACAAAACAAAGATGAAGGAAAACATATAGAGTTTCGTGTGGATTGTCTTTGTAAATATAAATAAATAAATATAAATAAAATAAATGGGATTTAACCGTGGCATTTCTACAGAGTAGCTATTCATCCACTGTAAATCCAATTGGAATTTAGTAGTTGATTTTTGCGGAGGGAGGAAATCCGGAGAACCCGGAAAACCCTCGAAGCACAGGAGAGAACCAGCAAACAACTCTACTCACATACGACACCGAGCTCAGCGGGACTCGAACCCTGGTCGCATTGGTGAGGGGCGAGCGGTCTCACCGCTACGCCACCCGTGCTTCTTTGGGACTGCGCTGCATGAAAGTACTCCATCAATGGAAGGGACTTATTATCGAAGGGGTGAGGGGGGGGGGGGGGGGGCTTATAACTGGGATTTTAGTGCATATCGTACCTCAGACAAAACCCACGTTTTTCAACCTTACCTGGCTATATCTCTCACCCTCCTGGTGATATTCCCATTCCTTGCCATCCCTGGAATACTGCAACTTATATGCCTTCACAAACCGATCCGCCCCAGTATTCCCTATGCCTTGGGTAGCCACCTCTGTGACGTCATACATAGTACCCAGGTCAATCTGTAGATATGGATCTTCTGATGTCAATTTTGGGCACCAAGCCCCTCTCTTATAGTTCAGTCGCGCATAGTATGGAGCAGAATCTTCTGCTGTGGAGGACGCTGTGATGGAGTCGTCTGGAATTTCTTTGTTTTCTAATCCAACGGCACATGCTGATGGACCTGTTAGAGTGCATTATGATGTTATATAATAATTTGATAATTATTAATGATTTATAATTATTAATAATTTAATATAAAATATTAATTTGATAATTAAAAATAATATAATATTTGATGATAATGCAATATTTATTTTGCATTTATTATATAATAATTTAATAATTAATAATATCTAAAATTAATAAGAATTTAATAGTTAATAAGAATTTAATAATGAATAAAATTTTCAATTTTCAAATTTTTTTTGGGTCATAAAAATATATTTTTTGGATTCGTGAAATACCACTGTAGACTTTGATTACAGACTCGTTTACTCAGGCGGATTAACTTCAATTTTAGCGTCAAAATATTCAAAAATAGACCCCTTGCAATGATTTTTTTATTCTGGGTGAATAAAATCCATTGTTGTTTTGCACCAAAGAACAATTCCTCTCGGGACTCAGTGCAAAGGGGTCTATACCGATGGCAAATTAAGGAATGTGTTCTTTCATTGGAACACACAAAGATTTTTAAATAACAAAATCGAGGTTACTCAGGAGCAATAAAGAGTTTGAAACTGCAGTATTATAGCATTTTCGGGAATAGCCAGGGGTAAAATTCTGTCGCTCGTTTCTCGCTACCAGAAACGAGCTCGCGAGAAACGAGCGACAGAATTTTACCCCTGGGTTCCCGAGGATGGTATCATAGCTGTCACTTGGGGGAAGTGGAGATTTCCGTCTGATTAGTTTGAAAGGCAAAGTGAGAATTGATGTACTCAGTTCTAGGGGGCGTATTCAAAAGCAACAACCGGGTCACTTCCATCCTTCACCTTTTCAGCAAGGCCTATGTCAGTAGATCAACTCATATTTCATCCATACTTATTACAAACCTGGTACACACGAAAATGACGTGAGACGGTGAAGCTGGATTTCTCGTACTTTTTGATTTGACATCCTATATCTAGAATAAACAGAAAAATGAAAACTGTTTATACTCTGTGCATCTTGCCTCAAACTGTTAACCTAACGTAGATATTAATTAGCTAATTAAAATGTGAACCAAGTTTTCGAATCCTATGACTATATCAGTGCCGACATCAGTGCCCGGCATCAGTGGAGGTGAGAAGGTGGCCATGGAAACGTCTCCACGATACTTACGATCTTCTTTGGTATCGTTTAAGTTAGCAACCATAAATGAATTGTTTTGCCAAACTTTCGAAGAGTGTGTAGTAAAGGGTTCTATTAGTGATATCTTGTTTATGCGTGTTCATCGGACTGATCGATTGACCTCAAGTCATGTTAATCAAGATTTTTAAACCTGTTTTCTAATACCACTGATGAAAGACAAAACGATACCAATGGTATGCTGCCGTCACTTCATAATCAGCAGGATTAGAATCTGATCCAGCTTTATCACCTTGGACTGGACTTCACCTACAACCAAACGCCTTTTTTCGCCCCACTTTGGTTTTCTTTTGTTTTTCTCGATCGTTAAAGACGAATTCCAACTAGACCAGCAACCGCTGCCCACTTCTGCGCCGACGGAATATCGGAGTTCTCAATTTTTCCACCAAAATTTTCTCTTTGTTGCCGAAATATAGCCGAACATCGTATATGGTGCATTATTTTACTCCTACCAAAAATGTATTTGGTGATCCACGTATTTGTGCCATGCATGAAGTACCTACCATACGACTAAACGTGGTGTTACACGGGCCAACTTGCAACGCCGAATTTTCGCGCAACGCTGTTGCACGAAAAATCGTTGCCGTGTAACATGGCGCCGAGGAAGATTTTTTGCGCAATATTTCACTCTGCAACACGTTACAAGTTTTTGATCTGGCTTCCAAAACTTGCAACACAAGATGACGAATTTTCAGCAAATCGATGCGTATAACATGTCTATCGCCGATTGTACGCGCAGCAAAATGGCGCCGACTGTAGAAGAATTAAGCAGTACAGCAATTGCAACGATTGTCTAAACCTAATGAAACGGATAAGATGAAGCTTTCGGAGTTGATAAAAAATGATAAAAGCAAGAAAAGAAGAAAAAAGATAGCCGTGGGTGAGTTGGCAGCGCGTGGATTGAATACTAAAGTAAATGTTGCGCGAAAAGTTGTTCCCGTGTAACATGTCGAAAAAATTTGACACACAAATGGCGCAATAGCGTTGCACGAAAAATCGGCGTTGCAAGTTGTCCCGTGTAACACCACCTTTAAGCCTCGCAATGAAGCCTGTATTTTAAGATTTCGAACGGTAACCTATTTCCGCCTCATTCAAGAAATCTAGTTAAAGGAGAAGCAAGAACCCTAGGTCACATGGGTAGAATCCCACTCTGAAATGATTGCTTTCATTTTTGAAGGTATTCGAATTAAATAATGTAGTTCATCGAGTTAATTCCATTCTATTCTTTGCTTTTGCTTTTACCCTGAGTGTTAGAGCAGTTTTCGTATGACTGTGAAAAGTTCACGGCACGAACACAAAACAAAAACAAAAACAACAAAAAAACAGCCAATTAAAATTCTAGAAAGCATCACGGTCACGGCACGGCACGCTTACGGCACAGAGCTTTTTATAGTCATGCGAAAACCGCTCAAAAGTAAAACTTTGTTTCACAGACCAAGTACAATCACTCAATCAGTATCGAAATGTAGAAGTAAAGAGCCTCACGCCAAGAAGTCAAGTTTTAGCCATAACATTAAACATTAAACATTGAACATCAAGTATGCTGTTCAATGGGGATGTAAAAGACACCCAAAGTAATACAATTTCTTCTCAGTAGAGTGATTTTACTAGACCCGCGAAAGACAGTTGAAAAATTCAAAATAAAACAAGAGAAAAAAAATGCAATTAGTGATTTTGCTTTGCCCTGAACGAATGCTCAACGTAATACATAGTAGTAGCCTGCGCGCAGACGAAAAGTCCGGCTGCACGCCGGCTAACATTAGTAGTATACGCTAACCCTATTGTTTTCTTTTGTTTTACTTGGACTGTTTTCAAAGGCCAAGTAAGGTCACTTAATCGAATTTGGGGATGAATAAACTTCTTTTAATGTATTTGTAATTCACACTTTTCTAGGGACGGATATGTTCAAAAAGTATGGCGGAAACGAGACTTCACGTTAAAGGCTCATTACAGCATTACAGATCAGAATCAGAAATCACTTTATTTTAAATTAAATTTTCGTTTAGCAACAGCAAGTCGAGCCGGGTATAAGATTATTTTTCATCAGTAGTGGCACCTCATATGCAAAGAGAAGAGTTGGCTTCTGTTTGTATTATTGTTCAATGATCTGTAAAGTTTCGCTTATGGATTTAGCACTAGTACAGGTAATCCAAATAAATAATGAAAATATAACAAACACCACATGAACAAGTTATAAAATTTACATAACATAAATGCAAAACATTGTTGAAATTGTTCGATTAACGGTTTGTTTGCAATCAAATTTAACTACAACCTAGATAATCCATCTTTTTGTCCAATCCCGGCTTACAACAAAACGACGAAGTAAAAATATGTTTGTTAAGTAAATGTTTTGTTCAGTAAATTTAATTCAAAACACAAAAACTGAAAGTATAATTAATATGCAAATACACTGTAACGGGTTCTTTTCCGCTTTCAACTTCTTGGTTTCCGTAAAATAATTGTTATTAAGTCAATAATCATTCTGTCAATGTCAATCTCGGCATTTGACACCAAAATCAGATCTTTATCGTCAGGTAATGCTTAGGTTTTAGATCACAATAGACTACTAATTTGCTACACGTTAAATATTATTATATTCAATGGATCGAAATATCCCAACACTGTTTTGCCCGACGTTTCGAAACGGAAGCCCAAGTCTCTAATCTTTGAAAGCAGTTTAGCCGGAGTATTTTGTTTTTATCAATCGCATGACATGGGAAGCGTGAGTTATCAATGAGTGTCAACAAACTACAGGCTAGGGTAACTTAGCTAAACCAAGTAAAACCGTATACGTCCACACTTTATCGATACTCAAAACACGTTATCTTTATCGTTATTCAAAAAACGTACTAGCAAGCTATCTAAAGATGATTGCAAAATGTGACAGAAACGTACGACCCAACTCAGTACTGAATTCATATCGTTTAATATTGTAGGTATATCATCACTCGATGCAAAGTTGCCTCATTGTCTTGTGCAACATATTTATCAGATTAGGCAACTACACTGATTTGAAGCCCAAAACCTACACATACACGTACAGACCTAGCCTTTGATACAGAAAGGAATATCAAGAGTTTAGGATTCTTTGCTTTAGCAAACCACACATTCACTAGCGTGAGAAAATGCATGTGTACAACTGGAGTGGAAGGTCTATCACTCTTCTCTATTCAAACCATAACACGAGAATCTGGTTTCAAATTATACGTCAAAGTATAGAAATTATGTAATATTCGAATAGAAAAACCTCAACTACTTTTAAGTTAAAACTACTTACCTTTATGCGAATTGAACTGGACTAAAGAAGACTCGCAGCAAGGACTAATTGAGTAACATTGATAGAAAACTGAAAACCATACTTGCGTGACCAACTTCATTCATTTCAAGTGATTGAAGCGAAATAATCCACCGTATGGGGTGGGGAAGGGAAGAGGGAGGGAGGAGGGGGAGGGGGGCAAGTCGGACGAGAATTAATCTCGTCAATAAAAAATAACTTCAAGTAGAAAAGACAAGACAGTTCCATTAGAAAGATCATGTACGTGAGGCTCAGTGCGGATTGTCATAAGCCTAGCACACCAAGGAGCCTGAGTCCCCGCCAGCCTCGCAAATTAATAAGATTTTTTAGATTCCAACTAATTCAATTAATGATATATGTGGACCATCTGGCCTATAAATAAATCCTCTTCAACTCCGCTGGAGAAAACTGGGTGAGTGACCATTCTTTCAACACAGGTAGCCCAAATTCTTTGTTAACCGATCCCATTAACCAAAAAATTTACAATCTTGTTTGACAAACCGCTTTTTCAATGGCTGCTTCATTCATAAATTCTTTACATTAACGAAGGGAGGAGGGGAACGGGCCCCTCCCTCCCACCAAAAAAATACTCTTGCCACCTAAGTGTAATTCATTCATGCGGGATTCCTGTGGATTTGGCGGGAAAATGGTACATAGCCTCCTATGCTCTTATATTTGAGATTCCACATGTTTGCGTATGCAGATTAAAAAATTGACACAGTCGGAACCGATCTCTATAGCAGAGCTCAAGATTGTGCGTTTTGACAAGGCATTCAGGAAATCTCTAGCCTTGGACTCTGAATTTTAAACAGAAATGGAAACTTAAAATAAGCACGTGTTGTGCAAAGGGTCGGGTAGTGGAGTTTAGTAAGACGATTAATCTGATAGTCCAATCTGATCATTCAATTTATAACTCGCTATTTCTAGAACAGCATTAAGATGCCCCTCCAGAGTACAATTTACGAAATTGTGGAGGGCTCGATATCATGCGGCAGAAGTAATGGCATAAATCTTTGGCGGAGAAAAATTATTACAGTGCAGCCTGCAATTTAGAAAAAATAACGTGGAATGTTTGTTAAGTGACGATTAAGATTATCCAAAAATTATCCAAAAGGGTACAAAAAAAACAAAAACAAAAAACAAAAAAAAACAAACAAACAAACAAACAAACAAAAAACAAACAAACAAACAAACGAAACTGTCTCATTTTGTTGACTGTTTGGTCGAACTGACATTGCCAGCGCATCCTTGGGCTGTTTTAGGACGAAGTAGACGCCATCTTGAAAATTTGTCCCTTAACCATCCTCGCACTGCACTGCAATGGAAACTCGGAACAGTTTTGTTTAAACTCGAAAACAACCGAATCGGATGGCTCAGACTGAATAAGAACCAAGTTTTCTCTCACTTAACCGCGGAGAGAGTGAGTAAGAGAAAAAGATTACTATTTTACTAATAATTTATTTATAATTTATTTATTTATTAATGTTACACCAACTGATAATCGTTAAAATTTTTAAAATTAGATTGTTATAATAAAGTTCATTTATGCCCTCTCGTACATTAGTCTAGGTCTTAAGCTAAATACGGCTTTGAGCTTCATTTATTATGGCATGTGTAGTGTCGAATTATGTCGTGTCGTGAGATCGAGATCATGTGATGATCTTTAATCATATCCAAGACCAGTTATCTTAATTCCAACCTTTGGAGATTGTTACGAATTTTTGAATTTATTTTCTTGGCATTTCTATTGCTTTTTTGTGTATGTTTGGCCTATAAAGCAAAGGCATCAATGCGGTTGCAGAGCCTAAATATCATCCCAGTCTTGGTTTATCCTTTGTGTTTTTACGTTTGCTGTGAACTAGTATTCCTTGTTGATATGCTACAGTTACATAATATATATTCAATGATTATCATTATTGCAGTTTTATATTGAGCTCAGGAAAAAGCTGGACAAAGACATTAGCTCTCGAATTAACAAGATCACGTGACGGCCATCTTGAAGGACAAGAAAAACGGATCCGTCTTATAATAGAAAACTTTGTCATCCACCTATGGCTGTCGTCACGTGATGGATTCTTCCGTAAAAAAGTTAATTCAAGAGGGGCAAACTAGAAGAAAAAGCTAAAAAGGTTCTGGTCGATAAACACGTTTAAACAGGTTCTTACAGAACTTAGCACCTTAATAGAGGCTCTGCACCATCACGTGCCTGCGCCCATAATATAGCTTGGACTGCATTAATTTTTTGATGGCAGAACAAAAAAAAAAACGCATTTGCTCTCCGGAATCGTGAATTCTTTCCCATGTAAAACGATTGTATTTTTTCTGCCATCTAAAATGGCTGCCGTCGCATGATGGTGCAAAGCCTCTATTATAATTATTAAAGAACATGATGATTATTGACTAAAATTAGAGTCTTATTACCCATAAATGAGCAACATATTACTCTTTATATTGGAAAATATTTGCATAGAAAACGTTTAAGGTTATTATATTCAAGTCTTTTATATATCCTTAAGTTGGTCCCAGGCTCCTAATATAGAAACCGGCCTCTTGCGACAGTTAGTCAACTTAGGGCCTGGAATGGGGTGCCTTAAATTAGAGGTACACCACTTTTTTCTTTGCGCCTTTTTGTTGCTTTTTGTAATACTTGTTGAGACTGCGAAGCCAGGACTTTGGGTGACCAGCCAAGTAGGTGTTCTTCAAAGCCTTGTCTACTTCACCTTCAAGCTGACATAGGATTGTTATGTAGGTTGCTTGTTCTCCGCTCTCTGATGGACGAAGGATGATACCGCATGTATGGGTGATGAGCCTGCAAAATAAAACAGAGACTTGGTTGAGAAACTGCGTTCTCTTTATATAGCGTTTTCACAGCCTGACAAGGAGGTTATGTTGGTGTACCAAACAATAGTACAACTTTCTGCACAGCTTTTGCACAAAAATAGAGTCCAATTCCCTGAGGATAGAAAATGTATCGTTTTGGTACAGCCAACATGGCCGCTCTATACACTCTATAGACTCCCATTCGCAGAGCGCAGAGCAGAGCAGAGCAGAGCAGAGCAGAGCAGAGCAGAGCAGAGCAGAGCAGAGCAGAGCAGAGCAGAGCAGAGGCTGATGCGTCAGCAGCAAGTCATATTAACCAACGAGGCTGGTTGAGAGCAATCAAGATGAACATTATGAGTTCTGCCTCTCTTTTACCATTAGTCTTTTTTCTCTTCACCTATAAACCCAGTGAGGCTAAAGGGATTGTACTTACTGCAGCTGTTTTTTATCCTCCTCCGAAACCTCGACTTCTTGGCCATCTTTGTCTACCATTTGTCTCTTCCAGGTCATGATGTAGCTTGGTGGATCGTTCTCCTTGCGGTCTAGCGTCTCAAACGCCAGATCACGCTTCTTCACAGGGCTGAAAGTGCAAAACGCACAACCTTAATGGCAAATCGAACTACCTAATGATAACTACAAACCCCCTGTTGCTCAGGTTTAGCCTTATTTTTATTCCAGTGAAGATTCGTGGAATTTCAAAGTTTTTGTATAGTTTAAGTTGTACATTCTTTACTTTACCGCTGGTCTTCGCAAGGGCGAAACCAGGGATTTTTGAGGGGTAGCGGTGCCTTTGCATCGAAGCGAAACGTACGGTGAGCTTGCAAAGACAGAGAAACGTGAATAATTGTCCAAGGTGTTAAAAAGGTCTCTATCATTCCAAGCTCACCGTTCGTCTCGCTTCAATTCAAAGGCACGGCTACCTTTCAAGATGGCGCAGGGGACTGTGAAAAAGTTCCAATATAATGTGTAAGGGTTCTTCCGAAAATTAACGCTTAAATTTGGCCCCACTCAACGTACAGTGGACTCTTCTAAAATGTGAAAATGGGACAAAAAGAATCTAAGACCAGAAAATTTGCTTACCAGTAAATGAGTTTCGAGTCCTTGCTATCCTTGAGCATCTTGATTTCAGAGAAAGTTTTATCCCATTCTTCTCTGTATTTCCAGTCAGTGACAAATCGAACACCTGACACATGTACCAATAACAATGTCTGTTGTAAAATATGCTGTTTCGTTGTTGTTGTTGTTGTTGTTTTGTTTTGTTGTTGTTTTTTTGTTTTTTTTGTTTTTTTGTTTTTTTTGTTAGGTTGTTATTTTTAGCTTTTTATTGTTGTCGTTGTTTTTTTGTTTTTTTTTGAAAGTCTAGAAGTTTACACGTCCATTGCAAAATCATTGTCATGTTCGAAACATAGAACATATAAGCTCAAACCGAAATCGTATATGGGAAATACTTTATTAGATGTATCTTGTAATAGAACTCGTTGAATGATCAATTAGTACAAGGGGTCCATTAACTGTTGCAAATTCATTGTTAATAAGCAGCACGTAAAGATAACTTACATGCATCGTAAGGAATTTCCACTTTGGGGATGATGACCTATTAAAGAGAAACAATTACTTCAAAAGTTGAATAATTTAGCACTTTGATATATATTAAAGAAATAGAAAACGCGCGCGCGTGCTGTGTGCAGTTATAAAGCACGTGTGAGTTTGCAGAACGCGAGAGAAGGGTTTCGAGAAGCACGACGCTAAGCGTCGTGCTTCTAGACAATTCTCGAGTGTTGTGTCAATCCCCAAGTGCTTTATAACTCCACACAGCACAGCAAGCAAGTTTTTTATTTCTTTTATAAAATACAAATTACATAAATGACGAAACTGAAAGTGCGCCCGCGTGCTGTGTGCTCTCATAAATCACATGCTCTCAACCCATCAGAACGCGAGATTGAGAACAGTTATTTCATGAATGTATATAGTGCAAAGGGGAATGGGAACTGCACTTCACAAAGTGTATGTCTGGATTCTAATTTATTAACAAAGGAAGTCGACTTGATAGAGGTAGTATCACTGTATCTTGACACATATATTATATATTGACACATTCAAAACTGTACTCTTCTCCAGGGTTCTTGCTGAGCAGAGGAATGACTTACCCTTCTAATAGTGCCCTCTTTCATCGGCTTCATCCATTCTTCATAGTCTCGCTTTTTCTTCGTGCTGGTCCACCAATCAGTCGGCTCTTTGTCCCAGTTGTGTAACTTGCGGAAGATATCTTCAGGCGTCTCTAGAATTTCTTGTGAGCCATTGTCTTGACGGGTGGACTTGACGGTAACGCCACCTAAAAATGGAATCAGTCAAAACTTGTTACATCTTGTTATGCATCCATGGATTCTTACCCCCGTAGTCAGTGACAAGAGCAAGGATTATCGATATCCACAGAATTTGATATCCATTTGGTGGATGATGAATGAGAGAGTTCCCATCTGATCATCACAGTTCAATAGAGGGAATTAATACATATTTAAAAATTTTTAAGGAAATAGAAGGATGGATTCAGAGTGTATTGTCCCACTCAGATCACGTGTCATTCTCTTGATTACTGTTTCTTTGCTTACTGGTAAAATTTGATGGCACATCAAAATATATGGATCATACCCAAACAAAGAATCATAATCCCAAGACGTTTAAAATGGGAAAAACATCACGCGTAAAGTAAAAGGATTTTTGGTAAGGAGATCATAAAAAGCACGGGTGGAATGCGCCACGAATACGCTGCTTCTCAAAAATGCGACCCGGGAGCAGAGTTTGCCGTTGGACGGGGTCTCTCCTTTGCTTTGACGGTTTTTCTCTGGGTTCTCCGGATTTCGATTTCGATATTGGCTTTCACCTAGTATGAATCTTAGGGTTCTGTCGTGATTATCCCATGCTGTGATACTACAGCCAAACTAGATTTATTCGAAATCAAGTTACTGACCTTCTGGTGGAGGGCCATCTTTAGCCATCATCGCGAATATTTTGTCAATGTCAGCGGTCCCAGCTTCGTCCTTCTTTGCTTCCTCGTACGTCAATACAGGTTCCAGGTCTTGTGGTGGAGGTCCGTCGTACTTTGGCTTCGACTGTTCAATAAAATGGAACTATATGTCAAAGACGATACATGGATTTGGGGGCTGGGAGATAAGTTCAACAAGTACGGCGAAGCATAGAAAGCATAGATATCTACTGAGGATCAAGAGTCTGCACTACCTATAATCCCCATTATTAACCTTCCCCACCACCACCACTACACATTATCAATTATTTATTTCTAAAAAAAAATTGGGGTGTAAAGACAAAAAAGTCTAGCTAACGAACTAAGTATTAGGAGAAAAATAAATCGATCTTACTTTACGACGGTAGCATTATGGCCAGTGGCTAACAAACCTGTTGTCCTCGTTCCATGATAAAATTGAAATTTAGAGTTGATTTTTGCAATCACGATTAGCACGTCGAGTACCAAGAGTGACAAGGGATATCATGGTATAGTGTCGTATAGTTTCCAGACGCATTATATACAACTCAATTGGGACTATTCTTACTGACCCATTCCAAAAAGACGCAGTAAAGATTATGCTTCTTTGTCTTTGAGACTTAAGTTTCATCCCCAGTCAACAATTGTACTTCGGTATACAGTATTACATATGTCAAATCATAGACCCCTTGCAGCACGTCAGAATGCAACTCAATTTGAAGGACATAACAATGGGTTTCCAATTTCTCAGGAGATTGAAATTCTTTTGTTTTGTCCTCCAAATTGAGCTTTATTGACGTTGTTTTCAAATCTATTGGTAGTTACTTGTTCGTCGTTGGATAGAAGAACATGCTCCCCAAACAACCTCTCGTTTTCATCATCATCATCATCATCATCATCATCATCAGATTTGTCCTTGGGCTTGCTAGATTTATCAACAGTGGTGGTGGTTACCGTGTAGCTCACACGGTATGTCTTGTTAGGCTCCAGTTCCTCCATATTCTTCCATGTTTGCTGCATTGATTCTGTCCTTGCGTCATGACGCTTCTCTTCTATTACTTCTTCCATCTTGGATTCCTAATAAATTTACAAACTATAGGACTTAATTTGTAACTTAGTTTGACTAAGTCAGCTCAAAGATCGAATATAGCGTTATAGGTTGGGTGGAAAGACCTGAGCAAAGGTACGGCCTCCTCCGCAGGCATCTTCATTGCTCTGCAGAACAAATATGGTACTAGCTAGCAACTGTAAACATATGCGATGCGAGTCCTAAAAAAATGATCCCACGACGACAGTGTTGAGAGAGATAGCACATTATAGGAGTGCAAGCATCTATGCTTTCCAGTTTCCCTGAAACCTGTAACCTGTAAGTTATTTTTCTTTCCCTCATTAGGGCTGAGAGGCAGGACAAAACACTAAGAGGGGGGGGGTGGGGTGGGGGATACCTCATCTTGGCAGCATGGATCGCAGTGGGAAACGTGGAAAGACAAAACAAAACTAAGGACATTGTAACATATGGCTTTGGATAGAATAACCCTGTTGAAGTTAAAGACTTTACGGAGCCTTTATTTCCCTTTCATTACAACTCTTCCAATAAAAGATACATTAAACCATAGGCTTGCATTGAATCGGGGAAACATGGAAAGCTAGCTGCGCTCTAGCGGAACGCCAGCGCAGCATAACACCGATGAGGCAACGCTCTGACGATAAGATTAAGAATAATATATGCAAAAACACTAAAATGAACTCGAATTTTTTTGCAGCCAATCTTGTTAACAAACAATTCAGAAAGTAAATGGCATTTACGTAATTTACAGCTGAAGACAAGCTGGTACGTGTAGTGAAATGAAGTGAACATGACTGACTGGTAAGTCGAGCCACCACGTGTTTGAGCAGAATACTACTGTCACTGACATGTACCGAGATATTGTTTAGTTGTATTATATGTCATGTACCTTTGAACTTTCGAACAATACTGCAGGAAATGTGAGATGGTATGAAAGCCCTGTGTGGAGTTTGCGTTTTACAAAACTACACCTTATAACGGCCAAAATCAGATTAGTGAAGTGCAAAGCACCATTGAAAATTATAATCCAGGGTCTTAAAGGTGTCTTATCTTAAAGATGAGTTTAAGTTTATAATAAAAATATTACCAAGAAACATGAATAAACAACAGCAATGCAACACGTGTGCTGGATAACATTCATGGAACAAATTTTTAATAGAAACCATATGAAGGCTGAATTCTCTTAATTATTTTCTGAATTTTCGTACAAATTTGTCGTCTTGAGTCAAAAAGAAGGTTTTCGAATCTACTAATTTCTAGGCAACACATCTATGCACTGGAAAACGCAAGAGAAAAAAAGAATAGAAGCATGTCACAGACTTTGACGATAAGATTAATTAAAATATATTGTCCATTGCTTGTTATCTTAATAATTATGCAGAACTTGCTGGAATAAAACTTTAGCGAACCCCGAATTATAACTTAACTTTTAGCGAAAAGAAAATGTCAAGCAAGACGCGTAGCTTAATCATGTTGATAGTGATGACAACCAATGGATCCTGAAAGCATTTATATCGCTTTAAACATGATAGTTTCCTTGATAAAATGATTACTAAGCAAATTTTAACTCCCTTCTCAGCTTTATAGCTAGAAAGCCAATCATTTAGTGACTTAGATTATGACAGATATTCAGAAAAAGCTTAACATTTTTATAATATTTTGGCTAGCGAGTTCTTGCGTGTGAAGATTCCAAATGGGTCACAAGGCCACTTTAACTTTGGCCCTCGCAAATGGTATCTCTTACACTTGAATGCGACAAGTAATGAAAGTAAACACACTAACCTTTCTGCTAGAATAACTTCAATAACAAAATTGTAGCGTTGCTTTTGAGAATCTTTTCATCCGTGGATGAAGTTCAACCTTCTCGAACGACAGTCACGTCTGAACCTCCTTCTTCAGACGTGACTAATTTAATTCAACAATGATTGACAGATGTAACGCAAGTACGTTATAAGCATTTATATAATTAGGTCTCTCCTTCAAACCCGTCCTAGAGCCTACTACAAGGCTCAAGCGAGATATTAAAACCCAATTTAATACACTGTGCTCTTTAATTCTTTCTGAACTTCTTTGTCAAAGCCCACGCTAACAAAGTTTTCTTCACTAATGCGTTAACAAATAATTTGCATTAGAAAACATTAGACGTTGGCTATTACGGTGTCACGAAATGGATTTCTTTTCATTTTATAAGCGTTAGGTCGCACATTTATGTTTTTCTATGCATTAATATGTTTTTATGTTGTTCAAGCTTGTTATCAGTTAGTTTCGTACCTGTTGGTTGTCCTTTTTAGGGGCGGCGTGCTGTGCTGCCACGAGTTTGTTGTCTTGTTCAACGCTTTGATAGGGTTCGTCGTGTTCAGATGCCTTATCGTGCCTTTGTGGATCGGCGCCCTCCTGCGAATGACGTTCAAACCTTGGTTGACTCAAATGCAGAAATACCGTCGCTGATTTTCTCTTTTCGGTCTTCGCGTCTATGTCGTCCTGGGACAGCGCCTTGTTCTCAGTTGTTTCCCTTTCCGCTTGTACTGCGTCGGCACTCTTCGGCTCAATAACTGGTCGATCGATACTTGGCCGGGACCCAGAAGGTTCGTCGCTGTCTTCTTCCTCTGCCTGCGCTAGGGGGGCTAACTTTTTGCCAGTTTTACCCTCCTCTTCGATGATAAGCAAACTGCGATCACTAGAAACTGGCAGTGTCTCTGTGTACGCAAAATATATGGAAATTTGTTAATATAGTTGAAAAGCAGTCTTGACCTATGAACTGAGAAATATTGGCTGCTCACTATAGGCTCGCGTTGTACACTAGTATCGCGTTGCTTCCAGTTTATTGGAGAAAAAAATACAAAAAAAATGGATAATACTCTTAGTATCGAAAGTACTACAGTTCAGAAAACGTACAAGCAAATCAAGACATTATGAAATATCAAACATCTTAAATATCATCATAAATTATCAAAATGCATTTTCTGTGCATTTTGATCTCCGAGCTCAGATGATTTATTACATTATATCACTCAATAGCTGAAGGGTGATTTATCAAAGCTTTTATGAAATACAAAAGGTATTTGATAATTTTAAAAGCCATCATTATAATATTCAATTTTATGGATTAGATTTTGGCTTTACCTGTTAGTTTTGTCGATGTCAAAATTTAATATTTGATATTTATTATTACAATTTTCATAAACATACGAACCCTGTGTATGTGAGCTGCACTCTGAAGTTTGTTTTTTCGCTACCGTCAATCAAACCTAATCAGTCGGTACCTTTCATATTTTTGACTGTAGCGAAAAAACAAATTTCAGCGTTCAACGAGTTCGCATGTTTATGAAAATTGCAGTGAAATAATACAAATATCTATCGATTGTAACAAACATAGGGATTAATTTATATTATTAAAGAGTATATTTTAACGGTTTTTTTCCAGCTAGAATAACCTCAGAGAATTTCAATTGTTCAGAGAAAGGTTTGCAGACATTTCGTTTATGGGTCACTAAGTCAACAAACTGGCTAATCTTATCAATTATGCAAATGACGATTTCAAAATCATCAGAGATTGGAAAAACTTTTAATTATTTTATTTTTAAATTCAGGGCTTGTTTGCATTAAATCAACTCATAGTTATTCACATCACTCACAATTTTCTCAAGCCACTTATACTAAGTACTAATTACTTTCATTCAAAGCCTGGAGGGGTCAGTCATATATCAATGATTCATTCAAATGATGTTGTTTATGTGGGTGTAGTTTCAGCCAACCTGACCGTTTAATGTCAATCGTTTCAGTGATGAATTCTTAATGACTTGTATGGGCAAGGTTTTCAGTACCCCGAACCTAGGCGATTATTCTAGTAGCCAGGTTTAGTACTCTTGCAGATTTTGATTAAGGAAACTCAAACTTTCAGATGAGATTTAATCAGGGAGTTGGGAGTTGCTGGTTGCATATTAATCAGTCTCCCAGTCTACTTCAAAAAAGTCACGTGATTGATAGTAAGCAATTCAAGTCTTAAACAATTATTTACCTCAGGCTTAGTGAATATCGAGTATAGTTTACAGTTTCATTCTTCTCATTTTTATTTATTTTTCTAAACTAAATTGATGGTGTATTTCTTTTTTTCCTTTTTAGATCGATTTTATTTTTGCGCATTGCAAGCTTTTCATTTTTTTAAAAAACAATCATTATTTATTATTTATAATTAATCATTATTTATTATTATTTATGATGACGATGATGATGATGATGATGATGATTAATCAATTATTTCAAACTGCCACATATTATTTTATTAATGTTAACCACGAATTATAAATTTCGTCATACATCAGGCTTATATCTGATTCATGCAGTAAAAGAAAAATTATGCATTGGATTAAACTCATGTCCGTGTAGTTAGATAGATAGTTAAAAATATACATATATAGTATAATAAACAATATACTAAAAGCTGCTTTCCGTGAATGCCGTGCGTTATAGAATATCATTGATCTTGCGTTTAAATATCCCCAGAGACTCTGAGTTTCTTATACCACTAGGAAGACTTTTCCACAAAGTGGCGCCACTGTAGCTAAAGCTATTGCGGTAATAATTAGTGCGTAGCAAAGGCACATTAAGTTTATTTTCAGAGTCCCTGAGGTTGTAAGCAGAGTCATGTGTCTATCAAGTGTGCTTTTTACCTTTATTTTCCACAATTGTGGCGGGGATATCTTTAGTGTCTTCTTTTCCTTTTTCGATTCCATTTTCTTTTATTTTGAATGTCTCGATATCCTTTTCTCTTTCTTCCACTTCTTCTTTTACTTCATTGCTATCCTCAGATACGATTGCCTCTTTCTTATTCTCATTCTCTTTTGTCTCTTTTATTTCTTCCTTATTTTCTTGCTCTTTTTCATGTTCTTCTTCTTTTTTGGGTTTACTTCTAAACCAGCCAAAAAATCGATTAAAAGTCGATTCATTTTTTTCAGGAGTCTCCTCTTTGACTTCACCTTTTTCCTTCTCACTACCTTCCTTATTCTCTTTTCCTTCCATCTTTTCTTCAACTACATTATTTTCCGTTTCTTTTGCCTCTTTATCAGTTATTTTAACATTTATTTGGTCTTTTTCTGCCATTCTTGAGGCTGTTAGTTGAGCAGTTTAAAAGTTTTATGTGCTTTTATGCCAGTTTACAAGTGAGTGATGCAACACTTTGATGTGATCTGCAAAGACAAGTAATAAAACACGTATTATTCACTTGTAAATTTTTAAAAAAAAATTAAAAACTGAAGGCAGGATCCAATGACATAGGAGCTTGCAGCGCTTGTCCTTATTATATGGTCCCCCATTCTCTTGAATTATCTGTGTAGGTTATTTTTAGATTATGCAAATCATTGTCAACACTCTTAACTTCCCCTGAACCACTTGAACCAAACTCTTTTCTGAACTTTTGTTTTGTTCAAAACTCTCTACTCTCTCCATTTACTGCTACTATGCTCGTGCGACAATTTCCTTATAGGAACATCACGTGATTTTGTGACGTCATCCATCAGACTCTTCTCATTGGCTTAGCTTGCTTGTGAAAATAGGGTGTCAAATAAAAATAGTCATTGTGAATTCTCTTTTCTACCAAATGGGCTGCTGCTGTCAGTCACATTTTTATAGCTGGATTTATATCTATTTTTAAATATCATTAAAAGTTATAATCATTTTATTGAAAATTAATTTATCATGTCTTATTGTCATGGTCTTTCGATTTGTCTGTTGTGTCTGTAGTTCCGCATATTTAGCTAAGCTATTTATGAATGCATGAGGCAGAGAAAATACTGCGAGTTTCACTGAGAACGTACCTCTCTTGCTCACAGCATGCGCGAAATTACGAAGGAGAGGCACTGGAGCGAGAGAGCTACTTAGTGAAGTGTCCTTATTTCATAAGAACGACACGGAAAAAACTCCATACACTTAAGACTTAGAAAAGGTTACTAGAACTAAAGGAAATTGAAAAAAGGTCCTTACAAGACCAAATGGGACTATGGGTATGCACTTTGTCATCATCATCATTGATGTTCTCTATCCGCTATTGCAGTTGGTTAGTTGCCCATGCAGGATCTGATTTCTATTGATGGTTTTCAAACATTCCCAAGAGAATTAAATAACAAAAGACACGGCGGCCATGTTGGAGGATATAACAAAAGAATTCATTGGCAATTCTTTTGTTAAGTTCCTCCAACATGGCCGCCGTGAAAACCATCAATACCATGGGCGCAGGGAATAATCGTGTTTTATCCATGTAAATTATGTACAAAAACATTCATGAATACAAAAATATCAAAAATGCTAAAATGGTATCGTGGGCTTCCATACATGCCATCTGGCACTACATATCTCATGGCCATATCATGATCAAATAATATAACAACATATAAAAATAAAATCGGTTTATAACCTTAGTATATTTCTATCTTTTTATGTACGTCATGAAAACAGACGTTTGTTTTTGTTTTTTCTTTTTTTTTTGTTGGACTTTTACGTTCACATATGCACACTGAAGACGATGGCCATGGGAACCAAAGCTACATACATAAATGTTCGTGTGAATTGTACAGATAATGACTGAATTCATAGTGGTTGTCTCTCACAGCTGTGGTCCGCGTGTTGGAACCCCTAGTGTTCAGATTGGATCATATTTGAGTTGAGTTTCGGTTGATCTGTTGTACACTCTCCTTGCCACGAGATTATTTTTACAGGTTCTCTAGTTGTGGGTTGAGAGTTGTGCGTGCATAGAATATTTAATGTAGAGGTAAGGTGTGTGAGAGACAGTGGGCCGACCTGGAAACTAGTATACTTTAATTTGTATCCCACTATTTAAAAAAAAAAAGATTTTAGTTAATTTAATTCGTATGAATAGCTATTTTAAAACGAACCTTCCGTGTTTTGAACCTTGTTGAACTAGAGAGCCAGTTTTTCTACTGAAAAATAGATATCTATCTCTTGAAAGTCAAAATAAGAAAAAGCAACTTGGAAATAGTAAGCATTAATATTCACAACCCTTAGAAAATTCTAATTTTTATGAATCCTCAACAACGGGCTTAGAAACACTTACTGCATGGCTGAGCAGAAGTTTTGCGTCTGGAAGCTTATTCTGTTAACAACTGTCTCTTTCTCAGTCTTAAGAAATACTTAACAATTAACAGTTACTTTAATTAATCTATCGCAAAAACCGTTAAAAAATACATTGTTTTAATCTGTTTTAGTGAGTCGTTTTGAATTCAATATTCATCTATAAAAATTAATATATTGCTAAACTGAGTCGAGATATTCTCCATAATATTTTTATCTACACTGTGGAATTTGTATTTAAAACGTTGCTTTGCAGCGAATGCTGGATATTGCATAGTAAATAAGTCCAATACAAAAAATAAAGAAAAGTATTCAGTATTCGTACAAGAAATGATGTATTGGGTACCAAAGGTAAAGCACGTTGCTTTGCAGCGAATGCTGGATATCTAAAACACTCTCTCTTTATGCCATTTAACCCGACTACATTATCCACAAGACAACCTTTTTTGTAATGTTTATAGAATGGTCGTTTTTCACAGCTGGCTTGGCATCAGTATTTATGCGTATATCTACACTTCCTTCATCCGTATTTTGCTCAAATTTGTAGTTGATCATATCTATACTTCTCTAGTAACGATTTAAGCAGCAAGCAATACTACCATACTTTTTTTTAAATATCAACAATAATAACTGCACATATTTATGACAAGAAAATTAATCGTCCTCGTAGATTCACTATGGTATATTATGACTCAAGAATGACAACTGAAATATTACCAACTAGTTAGAAAATCATCCTGTAATCTTCCCCATAATATAAATATATTTTAAGGATCCTTTTAATAGATTATATTCATGACATACGACCAAGGCAGGTGTGGCTGGGTGGATTAGTCCAGTAATTAGAAGTGATATTTTATTCGAATTATAAATTAATTCAATTTCGTTCAATATTGTACTAATATTAGCCAGCAATGATTCCTTGATCGAAGTTTTCTGCAACACATGAAGACAAAATCCGTCGATAAAACTAACGTCACGTCATATCCTCGTACCGCTGGAACTACCCTTTTATTGTTATTGCTATTTTGTTTTGATATTTTAATTCGTCTTTTATATCAATACCATTTCACAGCGTGTTCAAACAGACCCGAAATCTAAATACTAGATTCATGAACAGCAAGACTCAAAAAATGACATTATAACAGTGACAAAGGTTAGAGCAACAATGTTATAATGAACACATCTTTAGCTTTGTTGAAGTGTTTGTTTTTATTTTTGGTGATAAAGCCCCGTAATACAAACACTAGTCAGTCTTTGATTCCACTATTCTACCTCTCATGACAGTTAGACAATTCATCACCACAAGCGAAGGAAATTTCTTGAAGAACTCGTTAATTTAGAGCTGTCCACGATAACCAAAATCACATTCGAAAGACAGAGAAAGTAGACTTGAACGAAGCATATACGTGGCATTATGAAGCCATATGATTATTATAAAAAGTAAAGCATAGCACCGAATCAAGCGTAAAGCTACAGCAAGGTCATCGAGTCTGAAGGATATATATATGATTGGAAATGAAGAAAAGTAGCACCTAGATTTCTAAATTGGAGAGCTATTATGTCAATATTTCTTTGGGGGAGCTACTGTTTGCTCGTGCCGGGGCAATATCCTAAAGGAAGGCACCTAAGACCGCGAGTGTTATTATAAAAAACAATCTTTGTGCGTGGCTAAGTCCTAATAGCAATCAGTAAAACCACATGAAATATAAATATATTTCTAGAAATGGTATTAGTGAAAAGAAGGCCTAATTGGTTGCGACTCACCTTTCTCTTTTTCTTCAAAGATGTGATGAAGAAACTGGGATGCCTTTATCATAGACGTTGCACGCTACCCCTTTGAAATGAAACTCTTGTAACAACCCAAAGTGTTTTTCTTGCCTTCTTATAAGAGTTTCAGAGTTTATTCGCCCAAAAGCACGAGCTTGGACGTACCAAAAATTAGCGTTAAAAACCGTGCTCCTATTATTAACCTGATAGGATTTTTGCAGTGGTAATAATGGATGTAAATAAGATGGGTTGTGTTACTACAGCTTTGAAATTAATGTCTAATATTCATTCACGTGGATCGCTAATGTATTCATGATGGTTTCTTGTGGGGGGAAAACAGGTACTTGTTTTTGTTATCTTCGTATCTTCTAACGATAAGAAACAATAATTAGCTTGAGGGGGATAAGATCAAGAGGCACTCTTCTTATCAAACGATTTTCGGCAGTACTTTCAAAGCAAAGCATACGTTTTTCTAGAAGACATCGTTAAAACGCCTGGGGGAACCACTGGAAACCAATTCTATTAGTTTTAATACCAAATCACGTGGCCTATTTTGGCAAGTGTCATTAAAGTATTAAATATCACGCAAAAACCTGTTTTAAAGCCTTGTGGAAGAAAAAATCGGAAGGTTTTAAGTACTTGGTCCCTTGATCCCTGAATAAAAGTGTCCAAGAAACGAGTTGAATTTCTTAAATAAAATGTCTTGTTTAATATTCACAGGTTAAGTCAGTCAGTCATACCATCTGATCCTGCCTTGTCCGTCTCGGCTAGCCACACAGTTGCATCTTAATGAGATTCTTTACTGGTTATTCTGGATTATACTGACGTTTTGGGATAACTTTAATGTTTACAAGGTACTGGTTCCTGGGGGGTACGTATCGCATCGAAGCCGCCATTTTGGTTCACGATAGCAATGCATTCTTCTCTTAGCTTCTCTTGCTTTGATCATTAACCAACAAGTCGGCTGTCTCATTGTTATTTATATCTCAAAGGTTGTCATGTGGTTGCACCCCCAGTTAAAAATAAACTTATACATGCACCTTTTCGAGGATATATTTTTGTTTGCTCAAGACACATAATGGAATATATTCAATAGAAAGACCATTTAATCATAATAAATTCTGGCAAAACAGGAATGGCTGTTCAGTCATAAGAAGTCAGTTCACTAGCACCCCCTGCCCTATGTTCTTAGAAGAAACCGCACACGCACGACGAAATATGTATTTTAAGCCTTTTCGTGCAAGCTTACTCAATCAGTCACACTCACGAGCTTCATGGAGACATGCTACATCGCGTGCAATAACACAATGTTCAACAAATACATCACGTCACATGATCATATCCCAACATTAATGATTAAATAACAGATCACATGACTATTAGCTTGAACGTCCGTGCATTTGTCAATGTCGATCGCTTGCAGAAACTTCAAGGTTGTTTTGTAAGTAATGCACAATAATTGATGCCCAGTGGTGAGGTTCAAATCTTGGTGAGATGCATGCTTGATATTTTAGAAATCAAAACCGTGAACCAACATATTTACCTGGTGCTGCCAATGTGTCTCATTTTATGCAAACACAGAATACTTTCTTCAATGGTCCATTCAAATTTGCATTAACTTCCAACATGGCAAGAGCCAAATGTTGCGACTACAATACCCCTAGTTGTATTCATTGAGTTACAAATAGCGAATACTGTGGCTGCTACCATTATAGAGTTGGGTATAGAGCTGTGTAATGAGATCTACTTATTCTTGGTAAGAAAAATCGAAAGATTTCCATAGCAACAATCGTAATGACCACAAATTGAGAAACTGAGAAAACTAGAATAATCCATCTATGTCAAGAGGACCCACTACTGAAGGACTATGGCTTTGGTAAAATCTGTTAGACCGTGTTCAAGTAATGAGTGGTTTAATAAGGGGATAAACAACCAGAAGATCTCATGGTTTCAGTGATGCTGTTTAAAAACAGATTATTGTTCGCCGCCATTGCCTCAACTCAACTCAGTCGACTACTTTTGCCAATTTCATTCAAAAGCACTCACACATTTTAAAGAATTTTTTTTCAAATAATTAGTGAAATCAAACTCCTGATATTGTGCCACATTGTAGCGTGAAGTCATGTTCGCCATGTTGGATGAATGGTTATGATTCCTGGGTCTTCGGACACTACTAGAAAATATGCTTAGAACTCAGGAATAGGATTATGTAAATAAGGAAAAAATATCAACGAAACAGAACACTGAAAATGAATACCCGGTAAGGAGCTAGGCGTATAAATATTAATGACATCTTATGAATATGTATGAGGCTATTAATGGATCTGGAGGAGGGTGTAATATTTTCCATTTTAAACAACATCTTGTATTACTTGTGTAATTGGTCGTACGTGAGTAGAGTTTGGTTCTCTTCTGTGCTTTGATGGTCAGTTTCTTCGGGTACTTAAATTTCATTTGATGAGGAGCCGTAGGAATATTAATGACATCTTATGAATATGTATGAGGCTATTAATGGATCTGGAGGAGGGTGTAATATTTTCCATTTTAAACAACATCTTGTATTACTGGTATAATTGGTCGTACGTGAGTAGAGTTTGGTTCTCTTCTGTGCTTTGGTGGTCAGTTTCTTCGGGTACTTAAATTTCATTTGATCATGACAACCTTCGTCGGTAGCACTGCAGCACTGACCATGGTTCTTAACTGACATCAAGATTCCCCGCTAATCAATGAATTTTGACACATAGTGGAGAGAAACTAATACTGGAACTAACTGTTATCCCTTACTCATACAAGGATATTTTTTGTGGTTCCTTTATTTTCAATATCAAAGACATATAAAACGTATGCAAAGCCTTTTTAAAAGCTACTAGTGGTACATTGCATTAATATTAAATTATGTTAAGGTAAGCACTTCACCTGACATCCAAAACAGACCTGCCCTTCCAAGGACACAGAAGCGGAGAAGAGGGAAACGGGGCTAATAAAATGACCAAGGGCGCTAGGGCAAATATTGGTGTTTTTTAGCCGTTAGAAACTGCTTAAACTTATACTTATCTGTTCTGTTATGTGCTGGTTTGAATTTTTTCAGTTTTTCCCAGTATTTTTTACTGCTGTGAGAAAAACTCAAGCCAGCACATAACAGAACAAATAAGTAATAGTTTAAACAGATTATAACGGCTAAAAAAACACTCGATACTAACGGAGTCTAACGGCTAAAAAAACCACCAATATTTACCCTAGCACCCTTGAGATGACAATGATGGGACGATCTTCTACTCGAAAATGATATTTTATGGTATTGGCCAAAACGTGTGCCGGGGAAAGGACTATGGCCCTCTAGGCCTCTATCCACTCTTGCCTATGTGTCCATACTTTCATATCATTCTTTGTTCTTTGTATACCTCAATTATCTAGTATATAATCCTCGTTTAGTAATGAACCCTTCTAATTTCATTCAAAGTCTTGAAAATAGATCTTTCAATGTCAATTTTATTTTTATATATTGTGTCAGTTTTGAACCTAAACCACAGTTGTATTTCCTGCTACAAGAATTTCGCTTTTTCTAGTTTTCCTCTTACCCCACGCCAAGGAAAATATGACGGAAGAGTCACGCGGAAGCCGTAGCTTTTCCTTGTCGTTTCTAGTTTTTAGCTCAAACCAAGAAAAAGTACGGAATTTTGAAAATAAAGAGAACTGAATATAGTAAAATGAAAAGCCCGAGGGGAAAAAACAATGAGAAAGATGATGTTACATTAGGCAATCTTTCTTGCAACTTGTCTCGCAATTCTGTTGTCAAATAGATTGCAGAGCAATTGCCTTGTCATAAACTTACCAAAAGTGTCTCGCAATTTTGTTCTGAGTTCTGAAATCAACAGCTGAGTTCTACTTTTTAGTCTTGAACTAGTTTTATTATTTCAACTCCAAACATGGTGTTAATTTACATAAACATGCGCAGTCAATATTCGACATTTTTAGTACAGAGGTTGACCGTAGAAAAGTACAATTGACACAGGAAAGCCCAAACGAAGCTTTCCAGTTTCTGCTTCCCTTTTGATTAATTAATTATTCCGTCGTTAGATATCACGTGCTTGGCTTCGAAAAGTCGTTAGAACAATTCAATATAATAACATTAATGTTTTGATGCGCCAATAGCAGTCAGAAGTGCCTCTCCACTCTTGTATTTCATACTAATTTTTTCATAATGCAAAATTGTTCTAAGAAGTACCTCCTGGTATTTTTTCAGTTTTACTACAATAGGGGAAGGTTGTCAA